>NC_064807.1:46173342-46501598 GCF_023721935.1 Panthera uncia
GTACTTCATTATATCAAATTTTCTTAAGCTCTATAGAAGTAGACTGTTCACATAAAAGATCAGTAAGAAGAATTTGTTTTCCTCCACACATCTGGTAAGGATGTGTTACAAGAACTGAACATGTATGAACAACACAGGGTTGGTACAGTTCAAGATTTGGACACATGCTACACACATCAGCCTTAACCTAATGAAAACTGAGCTTCTGATTTCTGAGAAGAGTCTCTTGACAATCTGGCACTAGGGCAACAAGAATAAATCTGACACACCAGAAATTAATCTCATGGGTGAATTAAACCTTGCTGGTAGAAGCAGAATCAGAATAAGTTATCTTCCTTCTCTTTGGTTTTTCTTTAGCTCACGTAAATATGTGAGGACAATTCCCATTTGTTACAAAAAAAAAAAAAAAAGAAAAAAAAAAAGGTGGTGATTATTAAATCAGAGCAACAAAATGATGTCAGCATCCAATCCAATTACCCAAATGTTACCACTGACAGTAGCATGTATTCCTATAAAAATTACTCATTAAGTAATATTTGAAAGCTGACTATCAGAAGTGTCATTCAAAAAAATTTTTTTGCACATTCTACTTCAACTAACATGCTTTTAGAATTCTTACTTTGGATATAACACTGCTTTCAACTAAAGCTCTGAGAGAAACTCTTAACTCTAGAGAGTAAGTTTATCAGCCTGAGCACAGGAGCCCCCAAAATGTGTATAAAGACCTACTCACCACACTGTTCTTTCCCTTCAACTTTGTTTATTGATGTACTGAACATGAAAAAGTACAAAGAATCCAAACACAAAAGAAAACATGTACAGCCTCTTAAATACTCAACAGAATATATTTTCTATTCCAACAGATGTGAATTAAGTCATACTGTACAACTTCAAATAAATACCAGCCTTACATTTTATTAAGTGCTCTGATAAACACTGTAAAGTGAAGCACAATTTGCATGCCCTCTCATCAATGCCTTGGTTTGCTACAGTAGTATAGGAAAGAAGCACGTAGCTGCTGTTTTCCCGTGAGGGAAACCTTATTTTTTTTTTTTAAGTATATACATGTATTTTGTTTTTTAGTTTTTTTTTTTAAACGCAGAAGGTTAACTCTGACAATCTAAATGCACCTAAGGATATGAGAAAGTGCTAAGCCAATTGATTTCTGAATAGCATTGAGTGGGTCAGCATGAAAACTCGCTTATTCACTTTAGCACGCGCCTCACAGTATATGTACTGTACTATACTGAAAAATTTTATAACTACAATTTTTAAATAATAAAAAATAAAATTCAACGCAACCGCAAAGATAATGTACAACTATGTTATGCATAGCACATTGCCTGTTCTAAGGGGAAGCATGTGAGCATCTCAGTTTATACAAAAAGCAGGACGTAACTATATAGTTCTCAGTGCATCCTGATGAAGGCATTTTTGCCTTCAGCTTTTTTGAAAATTTATTATAAGCTAGATGCTAATCAGAAAATATTTTGTATTTTTTAAAATTTCTTTCATACATGGTAAAGACTTATTTTATTATTTCCCCAAATAGTGGTTTAAGCATCATACAAAGTTAAATTTCAGTAGCATACAGATATTTATGATTTTTGTATGAAAAATGTAAGGAAATTTGTTCAAAACCTATGGTTATACTCATTTTTTTTTACCACAAACATATTTATAAACGAAAATGTAGCATCACCATAAACAGCTGAAGCTAGACTATCTACAGACAAAATTAGCAACAAATCTGATGCACTGTAAATTCAAGTCCTCAGGACAACGAAAGTGATTAAGCAAGACCTCAAGTAACAATGTTAATGCCATTTACAAAGGAAAAAACTGATACAAAAACATTCAAAACCTGAACATCACTTGGCATGTAAGGGAAAAAAAAAATCAAATTAGCTGAAAGGTTCATAAACACAAGGTCTTATTTACATTACACAAAGCTCAGGTGTTAGCCTTGAACGTAACTTTCAAAATACCTTCAAATATATCCAACTCAGATCACTTTTGCCGATTTGCTGCAGTACAAATCATGTGCAACATCTTTTTTCCTTAAGACAAAACAATTCTTCAAACAATACTGCAAGTACATCACTAAACACCATGAGCTCTATCTGAAGGGATTTCTTTAGGAAGAACAGATTTTTTTTTCCCCCATCTCTTGGTAATTTAAATTTCTTGCCTGCTCTTATATATTCTTTTGTAAATTTTTTTTATTTGTTTCAAAATCACAAATCAATGTGAGCCACCTATCACATAATAACCAGGATGATCAGACGCTCCACTGGTGATTACAAAAACGAAACCAGCAGTGTTTCCCCCATTGATTCTACTCCTTTCATACAAAGATCTCAAAAGTAGTTTTTCTACATCATAAATCTTTCTAAATTTTCCAACCACTGCAAATTTCCTGGTAAATTTTAAAAGCTCACTAGGTGTCATATGAAGAGATTTCTCAAAGTATTCAAGTCAAAATATTTGTTCCAGGACCAGTAAAAAGTTTCTCCAAATTTTCTTTTTTATAAAAATAGATGCTTTTTTTAAACCCACATCAAAGAGGCTCTTATCTCTTTGGCAAGGTACTGCTTTACGAAAAGTTCTCCAGTATTCTTACAATAAGCGTTTATAATGTAGCCCCCCCCTTCCCCAACCCAAATCATAATTACAAAATAAATACTGTTTTTAACTTCATAAATAAAAATGTAAACTTCAAAATACTTTTCTTAGACATAACAGTAATGCTTTAAATGTAAACCAAACACAAAGCTAATTAGGAAAAGAAATAAAAGGGGGAAAAAAAGACACAACCAACTGAAGAACTACAACACAAAGCCTCAATATTTACTCACAGGTTCAAGGCAGTTATGTAAAAAGAAAAGAAATGTCTTCCCTTAGCTGAAACACTTTAAAAGGTCCACCTTCTTCAAAGAAGGCAATAGAATGCAATGTGACAGGTAAAAACCCTGTACCTCTTGTCCATATTCAAACATAAAAGATATTTAAGAAGTTTTAATTCAAATACTAGCAATAAAAAATCTCACATATTTCTTAGGATGCTAAGTAGTCGTTTTATCCCCATCTCAACACTGACTTACAAAGACATTTACTAATGTATAAAGTTTCTCTTAACTTGCCTTTGTTGTATAGTTTTCATATATAAATGGACTGAGGACAAGAGCTCATTAGGCTTTGTGCGTTTTGTTTGTCTTAAAGGAGACCTGCAGTACTCTGTCTCCCAGACGGTATCCATTGAGGCTAGCTATCGCCATGGCAGCCTCATCATAGTTGGTCATAGTCACAAATCCAAAACCTTTGCATTTATTGGTGTTAAAGTCACGGATGACCTTCACGTTGGTGACTGCTCCAAAAGGCCCAAACATTTGCCACAGGATACTCTCATCTGCGTCAGGAGCCAGGTTGTACACAAAAATACACCACCCTGTTCCTGGGTGCCCAGGTATATTAATTCCAGCCAAACTGGTCATTCCATCAATGGTCATTGGAGAAAACCTACTAAACAAAACAGGAAACACACATACACACACGCGCGCGCACACACACGCGCACATACACACACACACAAATAGAAACAGAGGTTGGTTACAGCAATGGACGTTATTTCTTTTCCCTCTCCCATCCCAAGAGTTTGAGTAAACCTCCCCCCATCAAAAGATACATACAACCACTTGATGTTTCAATCAAGGCTTGCAGTGACATGCTCTTTTGACAAGGCATTAAGTTATGAAATGGCCATTATATGCTATATTGGATAATATGACCCACAATAGCAAAGAAATATATTTAGAATATATTTAGAATATATTTAGAAGTGGCTTCATGAATTGAGCAGGATTGAGGAGGGGAAGGTACCAACACATACATAAACATGCTATAACGTCGCGATGCAATACACAATAATGGGGTTTTTAAAGACCGGGAGTATCTATCCAGCAGTATAAAAATATTCCTTCAGTCAACCGTGCTTCAAAAAGCAGCTTTTCATTAGGTTGTACATGCAAAAGAAAACTGAACACAAACTTAGGAAGGGGGACACTCCCAAAATCAAAGAAACTAATCAATTATGGGAAGGGATTATGAGTATCATGAACCTCTGTCATTACCTCTTTACTCCATAAGCCATATTGAGCAGATTGTCCAACCTGCAAAACACACATTTAGCAAACTTCAGTTTCTCATTTTCCCCTGGACGTTCAAAAAAGCTGGGTTTGTTATTGCCATCTTCCAAGGGGATAGCTGCATATTAATTCTATGTGAAGTCTCAAAACTTTGGGTCTCAAAACTGGAGAGAATGGGTTCCCACTGGCATTAAGACACTACTTTTCCCAATGGATAGTTTATCGCTACAGTGTTTAGTGCCACATAGAGGAAATGTTGGTGGTCATCTGAGCAAACCAGAAAGGAAATGTGGAGGCTCTGGAACAGTTAATCTTTGGGCTCTCACCTACCGCCAGGTAAATTCTAAGTGCTTCACATGCACCTACATGTATTTTACACTGCTGTTAAAAAAAAGAAACAGGCCCCAAATGGAATCGCCTGTGCTGAGCCCCATGTCAGCAAACTAAGACTTGGTATCTACTAGTAGGTTCAAGAATATGAACTTTCATCAGTCAATCTGGAATTACGTGGTCAAATCTAGTGAGGTAATCTTCTGGAAAGACCCTTCCCCCAAAGGAAGGTACCCCTGCCTGAAACAATCCACTCTTTGTTAAAAACCTCTCTTTTCCTGTTCCCTTCTGCCTATAAAAGCCACCCATTTTGTATATAAAAGCCTTCCATTTTGTACATCTCCTTGGAGCTCTTTTCTGTCTGCTAGGTAAAATGCTACTTGATTCATGAATTGTTCAATAAAGCCAATTTCATCTTCACATTTACTCAGCTGAATTTTTTTAGCATTAATTTTCATAGCTCTGTTGGTCCCTGAATATACCAAGGCACACAGATTAAGTGACTTGCCCAAGACCACAGGGCTAGTAAATGGTGGCACCAATATTCTATGATTTCCCTTCAATCTCCCAATTCTGAAGGACTCTCATTTCTTACAAAGTGGTGTATTACAGGCAGAAAGAACCTTACAGACAGTATCAGCTAAGTGTGTCATTTCTCAACGTGCTCAACTAAAGACCAGAGAAAGGCAACAGACTCATTGCTCCAGCAGGCAAGAGGGCAAAGGGTTCAGACCCTGAGACTGAGGCTTATTTTGATTCTGCCACAGGAACTGTAGCCCCACTCAAGGTGTAAGAAGCCAGGTAGAAACAAACCAACCAACTTGAGCTTCCCTTAATATTTTTAAAACTCAATAGTTGGGGGTGGGTAGGTACTCTTTAAAACTCCCCATCCCTTTCCTATTTCAAAACTTAAGTTGATTTTATAATACTTGATTTTTCTTGTCAGTTTCAAACGGACCACTCTCATGTTTCAATTTCCAGAATGCATACCAATTAATTATATGTGTTCAGAGGATGTAGGCATAACTTAACTCGTTGTAGACAGAACCACCTTCAACTGTTGCAATGTTCAACAGTGTCCAAAGTAAGATCGTGAGGCAGGGGGAACAATTTTTTTTTTCCTTCTTATAACACCTATGAAAGGTTAAGTCTGAAAAATGTCTCAACATTATTGTCTAACCTGTGGCCTCAAATGAGTCTAGGGCACACATGAGAAAGCAATTCCCTTTTGTTTTATAAAAGCCAAGAAAACATCTCTTTCTGGTCTTTTAGAATTGGAAAAAGAACCTTTATACATTCCTGTTCCCAATCACCCCAGGGCATTTTGTGTGTTTTGTGAAAACAAAGAAATAACTGAGCTGATGTAGTGCAAAGTGTAAGGGACGAGAACAAATCACAATGACAAAAGACCCTCATCTGTGTATGTAGGTCCTGTCCCAATACCCTCTCAGGAGCAGGGACATGTTCATTCCCCACTGTGCCACTGTGCATAAACACAGGCCTGGATCGCTGCAGGTTTACAACTATCTGGTGACAAATAAAGCAATAAGGTTACCAATAATATCCTTAACTACTTAATCCAGAATGAAAACTATCAGGAGGGCTGCTTGGGGAGCCTATTTGTATATGCAAGGAAAAAGCACATGTGTGGAAAGAGTACATAGGTGGGAAGGCTTTGCTTTCTGCAGAGGTGATAGTCATGCCTTTATACTCCAAAAAGGAAAGGCCACCAACACCAGAAATAAAGATGCATACAAATTAGTATCACCAACCCTCAAGTAATATGATACAAATAATTTCATGCAATTGCTAGAATGACCAATGAAGAATGCACTTGGCAGAGGATACCTATAGAAAAGAAGAGCATATTGAAGTCTCCTTCCAAAGTGCTGAAGGGGCCAGATGCAGAGACACCTTATCGATTCAAAGTAGCATTATGTCGTCCCTGCCAGCCCAGGTAGGGACTGTTACGCTCTGCCACTATCAGTTCAGTATACCAACCCACAACCTGAAGTCCAGAAATGCAATCTTCTAGGCAAATTTTCAGTATTTTCAAGACAGGGTAGAAACCAAAACTGCCCCAGAAGTGAATTACAGGTTTTAGAGAATCCAAGGATTCCCACGCAGGAGTTCTAGGCCTTTACACTAGGATCTCTGAGGGCTCTCTCAGTGGGCCTCATATTTGCCTCACCTGTGAAATCCTAGGACACACTGTGATCCTGACCACTTATTTCTTTACTTACACTTTCAGGAAAAATTCAGTCCTTTGGAACTTAAGCCAAGTTCTTGGTCAACCCCCGCCGGCCCCCTCCCACCATCTCCCTCCTCCATCCTCTCCCACATCCTCCTCTCCCACATCCTCCATTAACAAGGAGAGCAAAGAGGAACACGGGATCTAAGAAACAGGACCTAGGCAGTGCTGAAAACTCCAGTCTGCATGCAATAGTTAGTGCCACACACCCACTATTCCTCATGGGAGTTGGGAGAAATCAGTGGGCACTTCACGTGGGCACTGTGCACCCCAAATCTTGTTTGTAGCAGTTGGGAGACTGTAAACTAGGCATCTTCTCTTGTAATTGCCTAGTTTACCGGTCAGACACATGACCACTATTTTACTCTCCAGAATTATACATCTTTGCTGGTATGTCCAGAGCCCAAGGGCAGACATCTTTTAATAGGTGCTCATTTAAAAACAGAAGCCTATGAGACCTAACAAGTTAGTAGCCTCCAGAATGACCCAGATGGGTGTGAATAACGATTAACTACAGTGTGACAAGAAAATATTAAAATGCCCATTAAAAATATGCTTTTAACTTTAAAAGTACTCTTGGGGCACCTGGCTGGCTCAGTTGGAGGAACACGGGACTCTTGATCTCAGGGTCTTGTAAAGATTACTTACATAAATAAACTTAAAAACAATATCCTTTACTCAAATTTAACTGAGGCACTGCACCCAGTACTCTTGCTCAGTCCCCATACTTTCCTGAGGGAAGACTGAGTAGTCCTCAAAAGGGAGAGTGACACTCTTCCCTTGTTCTTTAGCTTGGACATAATCCACTTTACAAATAACACATTAAGTGGATTTGGAGGATTAGATAGGGAAACCTAGCTTTAATTAAAATAACCCTTGAAGAAGATGTAGCTTCAGAAAGATTTCTATACAAATCCTCATCATCAGAGTGAGGATGACACCAGTAAGGGAAGCACAAGTAAACAAAAACAGGGAGAGCAGATGATTTCTCCTACTCTTAGTACAAAGTACATTATGAGGTTACACACAAGATAATCTAACATGTCTCACTTTCATGAAATCAGACATGAAGTTCAAAATTACCAAGATAATTTTATGAATCTTGCTTTAAAGACATATTTATTATTAAAATACTGGGTAAATGAAATGTATAGTAAGTCAGCATGATAATAAGACATTTAATGTATTGTTTCATCTTTATTTCCTGTGTTTGACTAGTGTTTATGAGTTAATGAATGTAATAGCAGAAGCCCATGTTCATATAATTTATAAAAACATATACTGGGGATACAGGTACAAACATTTTTCTATCAGTACAAATACAACTCATACGAGGCCATATTTTGAACAGAACCCTATATTAGATAGAGCATTCTGATTTCAAAACTAGAGGTTTATAAGTAGAGAACAGAAAGAAGACATCTGCTTAGCTTCCAAGAAAACTGGCCAACAAGACTACAGGAAGGCCTATACAAGTAAAAGGGGAAATGTGACTTTAATTAAAGTCAGAAATAAAAATATAGAGAGATTACTAGTGGTTAAGAAAGTGACACTATGAAGTCTACAAACTGGTTCTCAAAACCTCTCCAAAGCACTCACCCAGATCTGCTCTGAAGTTAAACCACAAGATCATCAACTTATCCCCTTGTCCAATTAGATGGCATCATCTATCCTCTACAAGAAAAAAAAATTACTCAGGAGGACTGATACCAGTTTATTCCAAAAGGAAATCATGGTAGTGCCATCAGCACTTGCCTTAAATAAAACACGAGTGCTGATTTAAATGGCTACTTTACAAATGCATAAAGGCTTATAGAAGCAGGCACACAGGCCATTAGACTAGATCACATTCAATAAAATTAAAGCTGCTCCACAAGAAGAGAGATGAAATATTTGGCTGAAAGCTTAATTCGGACATGGTGTCCCAAAAACATACTTAAGGGGCTTGAATTATACTATGTATCCAAATAAATAAGGATGGTTTTATTTTGAAGACTGTAGTCAATTAAATAAGCACTTGCTCATGTTAAAATAATTCTCTAACTATTCATATGGGTTAACTGGGTCATAAACTTCACAAGCCCACTTTTAAACTTAACCCTGGGGCGCCTGGGTGGCTCAGTCCGTTAAACATTCAACTTCAGCTCAGGTCATGATCTCATGGTTTGTGGGTTTGAGTCCCACATCGGGTTCTGTGCTGACAGCTCAGAGCCTGGAGCCCACTTCGGATTCTGTGCCTCCCTCTCTCTCTGCCCCTCCCCACTCATTCTCTGTCTCTCAAAAATAAACGTTTAAAAAAAATTTTTTTAATAAAAATAAACTTAACCTTTATTGCATGGGTTTTAATTTTCCTGACCTTAAAAGATATGGTGCATTTCATGAATATTAAAAATATCCTTGACTATTGTTATACTTATAACTTGTATTCTCCAATCTCTCTCAACTCCCAAGGTACTATGACAACATAAAAAACAGAAATTTTCTAAGTGTCTGCTGGAAGGTGATAAACTGAAGGCTAAGAGCATTAGGACACAGACGTTAGGAAGAAAATATTTCTGTAATGATCTAGAGTTGAACGAGAGAAGAACAAAATACTAGCAAAACAAGCAAGTCCTTAATTCCACGGTCTTTATGAAGAGAAGATTCAACGGCGGGGGGGGGGGGGGGGGGGTGTCAAGGTAATGACAACCAAGTTCTTAAAATACTCAAGAAAAGCAACCAAACACACATCAGGTTAAACCTGTACCCTAGGGATAGGACTCCCGATTTCTTCTAACACTCAGTCTAGACCAAATGCTTTCACTGAGCTCAAAGACTAGTTCATAACTTATTATCTAGACAGAGATTACGGGAGGAAAAGATCATAGGGCAGTAGAGACAAGAGTCGATAAAAATCTTGGACAATAAAAATCACCCTCTATTTCTAAAACCGAGTTTTCCTTATAACAGACAATTCTCATTCCCCTTTTTTCAGAATTTCTTTTTCTAGGAGTCAGGGAAAGGAAGAATTTCAAGTTGGTTAACATATGGAATAAAAAGATAAAAGCAAAGGATGGGCAGAAATATATTTAGCAAGATAATAAATCTGACCATCATAACATCCTGGAAAGCTTTACAGAACCACAAGTAAGAAGCAGAGAACATGCAGGGAGTGGGCTGGGTGGGGCTGTGAGCAGATACAGTAGTCATCAGCCTAGTCTTGGGAGTCCCCTGCATGCCTGGCCATTTCAGTAATCAGGCATTCTCCTGAAGATTCTGTCATCTCAGGCCTCTTGCCCAATCTTCCTCAGAATTCAATCTTGACTCTCAGAACAGAGTTTTAGTTAATAACTGCCATAAAACAAGTTGAGAGCTTAAATTGGAAAACACCAGAAATAACCAACAATTTAAAGTGAAAACAGCTTTCTATTAACATCAAACATTTTATTTTATTTTCACAGGGTTGAAATCAACCTGTAAGTCTCAAAGAACCTTCCTCTCTGTAAGCTCCAAACTCTTTTCTAGGCCCCAAAGAGCTCTGAAGTCAACAGGATGGGCTGTCCAGGAAACACCTCGAAAATCCCTCAAATGTGTCTGTGCAAAATTTCCAGAAAGTATTATTCACTTTAAGATGCCACAGAGGGAACCCACAGGCAGAGCTAAAAAAAATGGTTTTATGAGATTTCTTTCTCCACAAGGGCAAGCATCCAGCTGCTTTGCGCACCTCTCCCTGAAGCCATGGCCACTATCATCCACCAAAGTCAAAGGTACCAGGTGTGCTTTCTGACAATGCCTTTTTTTTTTTTTTTTTTTTTTTTTAAACCTTGCCAAGTTAAAACAGAGAATGAAAAAAAGGCTCAATCGACTGGGTACCCAGGCATCCAGTTCCAAATGGAGCCTTTTGATAGTACCACCTCTACTCCCAGGGCAAAAGCTACCCTAAGTAGGAAGTGGCCATACTGTTTATGGCAAATTTCCTTCTCACACCTCAGGTGACACAAGTATTTTTTTAAAAGCAGATATCTGACCGATTTTATCTCCACTCTTTTCAGCACTCTCAATACCCCAAAGGAAAAAAACGCATGTGATTTAAGTTCAAAAACATAACTCTTCATTAAGCTACATTTGTGATCCTATTTTTAGTAATTAACTATTCTACCCCTGCAAGGAAAGAAAGAAAACTGATATGCACTTGGGATTAAAAAGAAAAAAAATTAGCATGGGGTTAGATGGAATTATGGCTGCAGTATACCATATGGCCAAAAGGATATTAAAAAAATGTTCTGGGGAAGAAAAAAAAAACTGGGTGACTTTGCTTATGAAACCAGAAGTTCTTTGTGCTGTGTTTAAAGTCTTAAAGTCACTGTTCTCACATGCAGATTAGAGATGTTTTTAAAATGACTCTTGATTTGATTGTTATCCCAAGTTTAAAATAAAACTTGAAAAACTGAAATATTTATGCTTGTCTACAAGATAGAATGCCTTCTTTGGGCTGAAGATGCAGAGTCATTCTATGGACTATACAGGGGTCTGAAAACTACCACCCACAGGCCAAATCCAGACTGCCATCTGTTTCTGTATAGCCCAGGAGTGAAAAATGGCTTTTACATTTTTAAAGAGTTGTTAAAAAAAAAAAAAATGTATGCAACAGAAACCATGACCCATAAAGTCTAGAGTATTTACTATGTGGTCCTTTACAGAGGAGGCTTGCCAACCCCTACAATACAAGAAATAAAATTTTAAAAGGTGAGGGGAATCCATTTGTAGAAACAATGTTTTCACATAGGTTATATATCCTTAGTGGTGTACATATTATAAAGCAAAGTAACTGAAAGAGCTTGACCTAAAAGCTGAAATACAGGAATAAAATCTTATCAAGAAAAAAACTAAAAAGAAGAAATCAGAAGTACTGGAAACAGAAACAACCCAGCATTCTGCCGGTCGGAGTTTATAGCCTTGCACTATGGATGTCTGGGGCTATATGATTTGTTGCTGTTGGAGGCTATACTGTGTACTGAAGGATGGATATTCAGCAGCATCCCTGACCTCTACCCATTAGATGCCAGTACCACACTGCACCCAAGTCATGTCCACACAAATGTCGCCAGACACCGCCAAATGTCCCGAGGGGCAAAATTACTCCCCAGTTGAGAATCACTAGTACAGCTTATCGTCCCTTTTTGTTACCACCTTTAATATTAGCATAAGACACTGCACCTCAAATAGGTTTTCTCAGTGCCCGTAAGAAAAAGAAAGAAAACAACAACAACAGAACAGCAAAGCAAGAGATCCTATCAATAAAAGTACTGCACAGTGAACCTGAGAGTTCTGAGTTTAGTAGCTGGGCATAAGAACCAGACCAGACTTACCTAAAACGCTGTGCCTGCTGAGCTAGTGGTCCTGGATACCTTCTGTTTGGAGACTGGTACAGCTGGGAAAGGATGGCCTGATTGGTTTTTTGGCTTGGATTATTAGCAAACTTTACAGTGATTGGCTCTGTGGCACCAGGCGGTTTCTGGCCATTTAGGCCTTTGATAGCTTCTTCTGCCTCAATTCGCTTGTCAAATCGAATAAAACCTACACCCCTTGATATGCCTATTGGTAAATTTGGGTAAGGATTTGGGAAAGAGGGAGCAGAAGGAGAAGGGAAGAAGAGAAGAAAGGATAAATTAATTTCTCCTTAAAAACAAGTTTTCACCTACATATAACATCTGCCACAAAATAACAGGAGGAGGAGAGTTTTACCTTACCTCTGTAAGCAATTCAGTCTAGAATCACAATTTTGTATTTTTTTTAATGAAGTCATCTACACAATCTGAATACCCATTATCACCTGCCTACCAATAAGCCAAGGAAAACAGCACACCAGTATGCCCATGTTCTCCCTACCTGCTGTCTTCTCTCCGCTCCCCCCCCCATATGCTGATGTTCTTTAATAATGTCAACAACAACATGCTTGAGTTCCAGTTCTCTTGTGCTGTTGGATAAGCAGCTCAGAAATGAAGGGCACAGTAGCTTCCTTTCTTGTAAGAAGAACAGAACCAGGCATTTGCTAAAAATGCTACAAAGCTATGCTAAAAATATATTACAGGGGTAGAAAGATATTACATCCAACTTTTTAATAATAAAATTTTACTTAATAATATTACATAGGACACTGGCCCTTTAAGAAAGTGTCCAAAGAGGGTTTTCTCATTCCTGGAAACTTCCCCCACAGCTTTTAACTATTATAAGCTGAAAAAGGGATAAAAGAGGACCTACATTTTTAAATAAATAAAATAGAAATAAAGTCTCAAAGCTTTCTGGCTTTAGCAGTATTACTCCAATGGAAATGCCATTCTCTGTCTCATGTTCTTCCCACTCTGACAGACAAGAATAGGAAAGCAGAGCGATGGCCAAATACCTGTCCAGCTTCTGAAAAATGGCAGACAAAAACCCAACCCATTCCATTTAATTAGCTTAAATGGGCTAGCTGAGGTCAACCCATAGCCGGCCATCCGGAGATAAAACAGTAGCAGGGAAATACTTTTTGGGCAAGCAAATTGGTACTAGACGTACCAGCTTGGGAAAGGTAGCTAGACGAGTCTAGAATGAGAGGTTATCGAGAAAGGTTGAGAAAATGTACTAGACGATCACGATTTACAGGAACCTTAAAAAGGAATGAAGTTCTACTTGCTTTGTAATTAATACTGTGTAAATTCAATGGCTTAGAATTATATTCTAAGTGGATAGGCATTTCTTCCATATACACTTATGTCAGCCCATACCACTTTTCCTTTCTGATTTAAGTTACATCAGTTGCACATTACCACCTGATGGCTGAATAACAAAATTGCAGGGTTTTATTTTTCATTTCAGATAAAGTGAATAATTTCACCTTGAAAGCCATAAGTATGAAGATACAATGGTGAAATGACAGCAAATTTATTCTTCACTAGCGTGAAGAATTAATAACCCCCAAGAACTTAACTATTCCACGAGGAAAGCATAAGATGAGCAATGCAATAGCCTCTACACAGACTGAGTCATCTCAAGCTGAGGTCCTCAAACTTGAGCATGCACCAGAATAACCCAAAGGGCTTGATACAATGCCCATCCTCAGAGTTTTATTCATTAGGTGCTGGATGGAACCCAGAAATCTGCATTTCTAGTGAAGTTCCAGGAGGATGCTGATGCTGCAGGGGTGGGACCACACTTAAGAACCAATGACTAACCCCAGAAGGGATGAAGTAAGTCTCCTTGGGAGCCAATGTACTCAGGATGGATTTGCACTTAAGGAGATGGGCATTCTGTAGCAGAAGTGAAATCTACTCTCAATTCACCAAGTCCTCATTAAGAATAATTTAAAAAGCATAAATGATATGAACAAATAAAAGGGCATTTCTATTGCTTTAAGCCAATTTATCTGGATTGCTAAACCTCGATTTCTCTTTTCCTGGTTAGCAGTCTGTGTGATACAGCACAGAATGAAAGAACATGTAAGAAAGATTATAAAACACAGTCATCATGAAAAGACCTTATTTTTACCTTCCTTCCCTAAATTTTCTTCACAAAGCACAACCTATTGGCCATTCTCCCAAGCATATGTGTATGAAGGTAGATCTCTCTCTACCCAAAACTCTAAGTGTGGTGCCTCCTACGGATGAGCCCAATTAACAGTACAGAAGAGCGTAACACGGGCTGCTTCTACTCAAACTCACATCAATTCAACTGAGCTTCACTTGAAGAAATAAAAAGTTGGCCTGATTTTATTCTGTAGTTAATCTAGTGCTTCCTTTTTTTTTTTTTTTTAAGGATTAGAACAGAAATGATATAGAAACTAAAACAACAACAGAACAGATCAATGAAACCAGGAGCTAGTTCTTTGAAAATATCAACAAAACTGATTAACCTCTAGCCAGACTCATTAAAACAAAAGAGAGGCTCCAATAAACAAAATGAGAAATGAAAGAGGAGAAATAACAGACACCACAGAAACACAAAGCATTATGAGGATGTCCACTGCTTACTTTAAAAAGACAACAGACATTGTAATACATAATGAATGTCTTCCGGTGGTATTATGACAGAGAGAGAAAAGGAGAAGGAAAACCGGAAAAGTAAAAGAGAGGAAAGAAAAGGAAGAAACAGGGGCGCCTGGGTGGCACAGTCGGTTAAGCGTCCGACTTCAGCCAGGTCACGATCTCGCGGTCCGTGAGTTCGAGCCCCGCGTCAGGCTCTGGGCTGATGGCTCGGAGCCTGGAGCCTGTTTCCGATTCTGTGTCTCCCTCTCTCTCTGACCCTCCCCCATTCATGCTCTGTCTCTCTCTGTCCCAAAAATAAATAAAAAAACGTTGAAAAAAAAAAAAATTAAAAAAAGAAAAGGAAGAAACATGAAGAATATTAAAGAGGAAAATCTGTCTACATTTTCCCCCAAGCCTTAATGTGACTGCTTGAGTATATGGCCTTAAGGTTAATTTTCCCCCCTCCTTATCATGTTGCTCTATTTTCAATATGTTTTTAGAAAGTAAGCATTATTTTCATAATAGAAAATTACCATTTATTTTTAAAATCTGTAATCAAATCAGTATTGCTTTTCTTAAAGGCTTTGGCAAAAGAGCTCCCTTACCAACAAAAGTTTTAATACACCTATCAGTCTTCTCATCTCAGTTGGTCAAAAGATACAGCAGGCATAAAATATTTTAACATTCAAAAAGTCAACCTTTTACGCACGCCCATACAATCCAGCATGGGCCTGGAAACCGGCCTGAACAGCTAGTGCGGACATGGTGTCATCCTCCCCTAGAGAACTAGGTGCATTCTGCTGTATTAAACTATGCTTTTTACAAAAAAACAAGACAGCTTATTAGGAGGAGTACTTGATGGAGAATGGGGGCTTGTTTCACGCAGCAGCTTAGAAATGAGGATTATTATCATCTACAAATTTATTACATGCCATAAAACAGGCTTCGAACCTGCCCCTTCAGGGTGGAAATGACTCAAGCTCGCTCACTTCACTCCACAATCTATTTTTATGCATGCATATTTATGAACAATTCCAGCAGAAAATTGCATTTTCTGGTCCACATATACCTTTGATATGTTCTGGAAGCAAGACTGCTGTACGGAAAGGCAAAATATTTCACAATCTGCCACTCAGAAAGTGTCAAAGATTGTGTAGAGCAGCTGCCGACTTACCAGTGACCTGGTCAACAAGAATACGAGAAGTAATGATGCGTCCATATTGTGAAAAAAGCTGCTCCAACTCCTTCTGGGTCATTGTTTTCGGAAGTCCACTGACATACAAATTCGCATCTCTGATAGAAGCTGAACTTGGGCGAGCATAGGAAACCTGGGAAAGGAAAATGAAATTAAGCATCTACACACACTCAGTTACCTCCCTTCAGAAACTCAACGACTGCCTAAAGTTAGTCAGCAGCTTTTCCGTATGGAGCACATAACAAACACGGATGTTAAAAATAAGTCCTGCGTTAACCATTTTACTCCTTTCTGGAGAAATGATCAAGAAATAGAAAATGCCATTCCCCCAGGAGGAGAAAAGAGATCATATTTATCCCTAGGTTTGCAGGGTTTCAAAACAAACCAGTGGTGCACATAGCACAGTACTACTTAGGGTAACAGGATGTCCTCACTGGGGCCAACCCCCTAAGCTACAGATGTAGGCTCAATCGAGTAATTCAGTTTAAGAACTCTAAATTCATCCAACACATTTTTGTGACCTGTTTTTGAGCCTCTCCCATCTCTGCAGGCGATGGTACAAAGTTTCTAAAAATTTACCGTATTATCACTAAGTATGCCTTTTTGATTCATTTCAAAATAGCATTTTATCATCCCTAAACTTCCGGACATTTAAGTATGTGAACAAGCTATATCTCTAGCCATTCCTTGTCTATTGTCTTCTTGTCCACAAGCCTCTGTAACATTTATTTTCTAAAAGGTCTTAAGTCCCTTTTATTGGCTTTAACTACCATTTTATGTATCCTTTCAAAAAGCTTCTAAGATATAATGTTCAAAATTCTACAAGGATAGAAGACAAAATAAGTCTGCCTGTATTTGTTGATAATCAACATTCTTCATGTAAGCTCCATGCACTAAGGAACTACCTCTCACTCTTATCACTGTTATCCTCAGCATCTTGGCATATGATAGATGCTAGAACATTTGCTGAGTAAAACCAATCTAATAACCAGTGATCCTGTGGGCCCAGAGCAAGCTTCCTAGACCACAAGATTTAACGGACAGTTCATGTAGTCATCGAGAGCTTGCCCAAAACATAATCGACAGCTCTTTGCCTACACCTATCTCTGCCAATTTTCAGACAGCTCTGGATCTCATATGCTATTCCTGACCACATTCCCTCTGGTTTAATTCTAAGCTTTTCTGGACTACCTAACTACAAGGTCACAATATAGCCTCCATCTTCCAGACCATTCATAAAAATGGCCAATGGGTCTAACTCATATTGATTTGCTCAGGTACTGTAACATGGTAACTTCTGCTTGCTACTTTCATCTGTAAGTATCCACCTTTAAACTAGTCCACTGCTCATTTCAAAAACAAAATTAAACAAAAAAAAAAAAGGTCTTCAATTTCAACAAGCTCTTGGTATTTTCAAATATATTCTCCATGGTTTAAATTATGCCCACAGTGTCATCACCATTTCCTTTTCGGCTTTTCACAAAAAAAGTAAGCCAGATTTATATTACTTTATAAAAAGGTCTTGCTATCTTTCATCCCTGCCCCACTAGTGTTAACATTTAATACTCTTATCTTTTATTCAACAAGTTTGCTCATTAACAAGTGAAAACACACCTCTTGGTCCACAGGCTATATTTGAAGTTGCATGAACACTGTCCTATACTACAGACACAAGGAATTTGGAAGAGTGGTGGAGTGCCGAGAGATAATTATGCACGTGCACTTTTTCTCTATGCCTCACCACTTAAGAATGAAGATTGAGGAACTTAAATGTAAGTGAAAAATATGAAGGAAAATTCCAAGTGATCAACAAAATAATTCAAGTGGAACCTAGTCTTGGGATTGCTATAAACTGAAGGAGAAAAAAAAGGAAAAAAAAAAAAAAAAGCAAATGAATTACAGATACCCTCAGTAATATGAAAACAATGACTATCCCACTTCTTTTCTAAAGCCCAATTCTCAATTAACAGCTACAAATCCCACCACTTAAACTCTTGCTTTCGGAGACTGAGAACTCTCAGCAAGGCAGCTGTAGTCTGCTCGGGATCATGTGACTAAAGCATTCCCTTTAGGAAGAGCCACTTCCCACGGGCAACAGAGTAAGCATATGTACATTCTCTCTCCCAGGGACTGATGAAGGAGGCCATGGAGGCAGACAGCCACTCCAGGAGCTCAAGCAAGGCATGAGGCAGTATAATGGTAGTTTTAAGTGATGGCTTTCCAACCAGTGTGCCTGGGCTCGAAACTACATTCAATTCATTAAGGCTCTGTGAACTCGTGCAAATTTAAGTCTATTACCACGTGACCGTATCTCCATTGTATGATTAGGAATCTTAATAATTTCTAATGTACACAGAATTCTTCGCACAGAACCTAAAAACCTAGGTGACTATAAACATTATTTACCTCTACATGCATCTGAGAAAGACACAGACCATTAAAACTGAGAGTAACCTGAGTCCATTACTGTGTTCCAGAATAATTTACTCAGGCAGTGACATTTACTGCTCTGTGCATTTCAGAGGAGTGTGGGTGGAGTGTTTTAAAAGTTATCCTAAAATATATTTAGGAAAACGGGTTTATATTTAGTGCTTATATAAAAGCTTTGAAAACATACTTGGGTCAGTTATGTTATCTGCTTTTGTTTTTCTTCAATGTCCAGTCTCAAGTTCACACTGCTGCTTTAATTTCTAGCCTGTATTGACTAGATTTTATTTTCTGTATTCTTGATGCTCTAGCATCTGGGGCCTGGATCCTGAAGACTGCCCCTCCCAGAGATAACTACTTCTTGGAGACAGTAAATGACTCTCCTGTGAGCCTGCCTTTGATATATAAACAAACCAATCCCACACACCTTTTCTCATGTATCAAATTCTCACACACCAAGCCTATATTCCCCACCCTAAATCACCCCAGGGCTGGGTGTCTGACAACTAGAAACTCCCCACCCCCAATCTAGAGCCCTCCAAAATTATTCAAGCTATCCAATGCTAAACTCAGCATACCTATCCCACCTCACCCTTTCCTTCCCACTGGGAATTTCAATAAAGGCTCTGGACCATACTCTGCCTTCATCTCTCTGCCTCCTGATCATCCTTGGTGCTTCCCCATGTGGCCCTACATGTCAATGGAAAACAGGGCTGTTTCCTTTTGTTTTAAGTTTGAGACAAGGGGGGGGGGAGGGGGGGAGGGGGGGAGGGAGAACACGCAAGCGAGCGCAAGCAGGTGAGGGGAAGAGAGAGAGGTAGACAAAGAATCCCAAGCAGGCTCTGTGCTGTCAGACCAGTGCCTGAGGCAGGGCTTGATCTCACAAACCCCAAGATCATGACCTGAGCCAGTCAGATGCTTAACTGAACCAACCAGGCCCCTGTTTCTAAAGGTCTGTAACTATAAACTGCTTCCTTCTAACAATAATTTCCATGTCAGCATATCCTACCATACCTGATTAAAACGAATCCAAGGTACATTTTTAGAACACAGCCACATTAAAAGGACTCCTAGAAGCAACAGTAAATCTCCTCAAAAGAGTATTTTTTTAGTAACTTTCTCAAAAAACTGGTTCCAGTCCCAGGACAGAGATGAACTATCACATATAAACTCATGGTAGTAACAAATATTTCCATTTAACTTATACTTAGGGACTTAGGAGACTTTACCACGTGCAAAATAGAGTGTTTTGTCTGTGGTAGGTAGGGCACACATTAGTATTTTATAGCTGGGCAAATAGTATAGACAAGGTAAGTAACATACCACTGGATCCAAACTCTGAACACGGGATCCTTGTATCCTCGTCCAATTTTCTTTCTACAATTTACTACAGTAACTTTTGTTCTTAAAGTTTGGAGGAATTAAATCAATCTGGGTTGTTTCTCACACTAACACACACAGTGAAACTGAGCTAAGGCAGCAGAAAACAGGATGCCACCAGATATTAAAGTTATATCAAAGTTATTTTATCTTCCATTAATATGTTCTCTAAAAAGTAACTTCTAGCAAGAAAGAATGAGTGGCCACAGATTGAGACTCACTGGAGAAACTTCACATGATACTTAGGATTTTTACGTTTGTTTATTACTTTCTGAGAATGTGATTAAATGAGCAATGTATCCCCCCTCTACCCCTCATGAACTTCCAAGAAATAAAAATGTAATGAAGGGCAACCATCCTTCACCCAGACCAATGTGTCATGTCTTGCCCCTACACCTGTTTCTTAGGATTTGCAGGTCCTTCTCCTGCTCTATCAAGGATGTCACTGTCAGTAACATCCTCCCTTCCAAGAAAAGCAAAATATTTCTTCTTCTATCTCAAAGGATTATAAACAGAATGTACTTAGATCAAAGTGGGAAGAAGACTCCCCCAGTAGGATAAATTTTGTACCTGGTAATTATCAGCAACCTTCTCCATTCTGATTTTTCTGGATGTGGAGGCTGTACTGGTGCCTTGAATAATGCTCACCTACAGGAACTCTTGGTCTATCATAAGCCTCAAAGTATTAAGTCTATTTTTATGGTCCTTCAAGGTTAATACCCCTTGGAGAAGACCCAAGAAATGGCTTTGTTTTATGGCAAATTATGTATTAGAAATACTTCAATACAATAGCCCTGCAGCATATGATCCACTGGAGTCAAAATAGATTCTTCTGTCACCAACTGCAAGCTCTTCTCCAATCTACATTCACTGGATTAACAGAATGGGTTCGGATTTTAAATTTTCACTGCCATTTAAACAGGTGAATATTTAATGCCTGAGGAGCAAGGTTATGAAATGTCAAAACTACTAAGTGAAGGATCTAATTTAAGAGGCAGCCAGAGAGTCTGCAATTTAAATATTTAAAGATGATACAGAGAGTACAACACTGAACACCAATCTACTCCAAAGATAGCAATTTAAAACTCAGGTTTATTCTGGAATTTCTCACAACCCTACAAGTGATATAATAAACAAAGACAAGCAATACTGAGATTACTTGAGGGAAAGCAAGGAAAGCAGTTTAGAAGTACCAGGCAAATAAATGCTCTAGCCAATGGCTTCTGAAATTGTTCTTCGTAAATGAGATCACACCGGACAAAATAGAGATAAAAATAGATTTATCAAAGTAATTAGGTCTTGAAAATGGAATAGTTTGAAACACAATATATTCCTTGTAATTAAAAACTCATTTATTCATCAGCAACTAAAACTAATTATACATTAAACATTCAAGGACAAGTAACACATATACTAAGAATAGGCTATCAAAACACAAGTTAATCAAAACACACAGAATTAAAAGGAATGAAGATATCTATGGATAAGAATTAGCACTTCATTACATGTACATAGTAGAGTTTAAAATCCCACTACATCACATTCAATAGTAAGTCCATCAAAATGCCTTTGCCCAAAAAACACAACTGCTCTCATTTCTCTTGGACTCATCAACAAAAGATCAGTGACAGTGGACATTAATACCAACAGATTAAAGAGATAAGGTCTATAAATGAACAAAGCAATTCCTTCTTTATTAAACTAAGGACATTTGAAAAATCTCCCACTGGCAAGATCAGCATTGAACAACTTCTATCATTTGTCAATTACTGACCCAGGACTATCAACATTAAACCTGAAAATTAGATGCTTGCCACTTCAGACTTTTTTGAAAAGCTCTATTCATTCTCTTCAGCTGGGAGGAATAGATAAGATCATGGTTGTGCCTATTTAAAATGAGAATTAATTGCTGTTCATATCAAAAAGCTGAGTCTTGATAGGGCTGTCTGAAAAGTGACACTATCACTAAATAAAAGCTCTGGCTCTGGTAGGCAGTAGCAAAGGTCCTGTGACAGCATTAAGGCTTTACAGACAGGTGGTTACACCAGAGCCTCCAAAGAGCTGAGAAGTACACGGAAGAATGTGATCTCCAATCACAATTCAGGCCAGAGACCTCAAAATGCATCCAAAAGGAGGAACTATACTTTTATCTGCTTCTAAATGCAAAACCCCACCAGGAACAAGTCTCAAAAACACATCAAGGCATATACATATCACAGTCTAAGTTTTTTAAGGGCCAGCATGTTTCACAAAGGGTGGCAAATGAGTAAACCTGAGAGAACAAAGCATACAGAAGTAAGTCCATAAGAAATTAAAGATTAGCTGTAGAAAAGGTGTTAGAGTTCAAAGCAACAATCACCCCTAGCAGGAAGGCTTTAAAAAGGGGTATTATAGATTAGGGGAGTTACCTTTAATAGGTATTCCAAAACATGGAATTTAGAAAACTCCATTGGTGGAAAATACAAATGAAACCTCTGCTTTAAGTCTCATAAAGATTGTTTTAATTCAAGCAACACCAGGAAACACATTTGATTGTGTTACTCTCAGCTTCAAATCCCTCAGGGACTCCTTAATGCTTTAAGATTAATTTCAAATTTCTTAGTCCTTTACGCTCAGGGCACTGACTCCCTTTCTATATAAACACACACAACCTTCAGTAGTTTTCCAAACCTTCCTCTCTCTTACTTCCCAGTGTGAGTATAACCTGCACCTCCCACTCAACTAAATGTGAGTCACTTCAGACTCTACAATGGCATCACGAGTGCCTAACATCCACTCTCATCCACCTTCAATTGTCTGAGTTAGTACCTTTACCAGTACCCACATGCCTGGTTTCTCATCCACACTGAAGAAACCAAGATAAACTCATCTCTTATCCTCTCTTACAACTGCCTTACGTCCTTGAAATAAGAAACCTTGTCTTTATCCTATTTTGCACACCCTGGTACCTGCCACACATTACCGTAATGAAGAGGATTTATAATCACAAAGTGGAGAAACCTCACTTTGGAAATCTTATGTAAAAAGTTAAGGGCCATAATCTACTTCGTAAATAAAGCAAAAATCATACATGATGGCACTCTGTTCATAGACTAGACTGTAGATGCCATTAAACATGTCAAGAATGAAGTGTCATTTCACAAACTGGGGATTCAAATCTCCAGAGGCAATAAAATCTTTGATAGAATAATATGTTGCTGGGGGGAAAGGTCTTAATATTGGAACAAAAAGGAAACAGATCATTTGGCCCAATTTCTTTTTATTTAGGAAGGAGGGAGACTGAGGCACACAAAAATGAAGTGATTTGTCCAAAGATGCAGAGCAAAAGAGTGTAGGATTCACAGGCCTTGACCCTTCATCAAGAGATTTTCCAATACACCACTGCCTGAGACACAATCTGAAATCATACAGGTTTCTAGCAAAATAACAATTATTGGGAGGATGATGAGACATATACAAGGAAAAAGATATATGCAAGAAGGTAAGAACTTTAGCTCAGCAAAATGGTTTATTCTATACACGTAAGAAAATCCAAAATACATCAAAATGGGTCTAGTCCATAGGACACTTACTATATTTCTTCTACTAGTATAATGCCTGAGAACTATTTAGGAGATGTCTGACAAAAAGCTAAGGGGAGAGAGGTGGGGAAAGGGGAGGACAGTTGAAGAGGAAAAAAAAAAAAAATCAAACTAAGAATCTTGAAACTATTGCTTTATACCAAGTAAGTTAAAACTTACCTAGAAGAGAATATTTTAGGTATTAAACATGCATTTAAAAAACATTATGTATTATTTAACAGAAAGGGAAAATAGCAACTGGGTGTATTATACTAGAGAGACTACCCAGCTTTACATCATTTCCAAGTTTTAATGCAACATTAAATAAAATTCAAAGCAGTTGACTCTTATACCCAACTTAAAATTGAAAAAAGAATAAATAATGTCCTAAGAGTTTAAGTGATCACATACGACATTATTAAAAACAATAGAAAAAAAGCACACTAGTTCTAAGTATCCTACTAAGCAACTAATCATAAACTGGACACTTGAAAAATTAGATTTCCTTTTACATACATCTTAAACTCAGCATCTGAAAACTACACTGAGCATAGTCTATTAAATACTACCCACATCTGTCTCATCCAACATTTATCAATTAAATGAGGGTCCAAACAGACTGTCCTGACAGACATCTTTATATTTTATTGAAGTAGTTTTATTAAAGTATCAAAGTATTTACTAAACCATCAAAGTTTTTAGCAGATCACATCTGCCCGTCTATTGTCGCTTCTGCCTGGCTACAGAACCCCGTTGGTTCAACAAGGACTCTCACGCTGGTAAAGGTAAATAGGGAACCCATGGTAAAGCATTCCTGAAATGCAACTTAAGCCAACAACGTCTTTCAAATTCCTAAGGATCTGTGCATGTAAAGAATCTAACAAAAAAAAAAAAAAAAAAAAAAAAGAAAGAAAAAAGAAAACAAACAGAGTAAGTGGTAAATGTGGCCTCCAGAGGGGGTTGAGGATTAAACTGGATCTGCAAGTGCAGTGGTGGTCAATCAGTCATCCCAAGGTCTAAGCAAGAATCTGCCAATCAAACTGTTCCATATTCCATTCCATACCTTCACTTAGCCCGTTAAAATTTTAGCAAGTGATTACCCTAAAGTGGCTTGGAAAAAAAAAGAAAATAAAAGAGATGGGAGTTTCAGCTATAACCACCAGAGTTCATTCCTAACCTCTCTGCACTGGGAAGTTTTCAAGAGTGGCTAGGAAAAGCGGACTCCCTTATTTTCAACATTAAAAAATGAGAAATGAGCCTGTATTTATTTGGCCACATATCTTCAGAAGTATTAAGTAAGGGGTACCTGGCTGGCTCAGTTGGTAGAGCATGGGACCCTTGATCTCAGGGTCACGAGGTTCAAGCCCCACACTGAGCATGGGGCTTGCTTAAAACAAAAAGAAGAATTAAGTAATATAAATAGGCTAGAATTAAGGCAAACAGGAATCAGTGTATTACTATGTCAAAAAAAACTTAAAAGGCAAAAAAAGAATGTATTATCACTGGTGAAGTTCTGGCCGCAACAGGGCATACTATGAACTACTGATACTCGTACCGGAGCCCTCCAAAGTTATGAAGCACTGAAAACACAGGGCTTGGACGTGCACAGAGCCAAGTTCAGGTCTTGGCTCTGGTGCCTTACCAGTTATATAACTAGGGAATAATTTCCTTACGTTCTCTGAAGCCTCTATTTGTTCGTTTACAATCTGATGTAAATGAAAGTCCTCACCTCACAGGGACCTTACAAGGATTAAATGGAAAAATAAAACTATTAGCACAAAGCTGGAGAACCATAATAATGTTTCAATCATACCTTAATGATTTCATACATAGAAAATCATAATAACATAGATAATGATCGCTCCAAACACTTACTAAGCACTTACCATGTGCCAGACACTGTTCTTGGTATGTTACATACCTTAATATTCAATTGATCCTAATATCAGGGTTATAAATTGGGTGTTATCACTAGCATCCCTAATTTATGTAAGAAAAAACTCAAATTATCACTATTATCTCTGAGATCAGATAAGAGGACACAGAGGAGGCATTTGATACAAGATGTATGTACTTAAACAGAAAAACAGTTCAAAGATTAAGTCTTTTTCCAAATCCATCGCAGTTATTATCAAAATTAATCCTCACTAATTATTACAATATTACAATACAATCTTCCATGTATTTTGTAAGACAATAGCAGATAAGTGTATGGGAGAACCCAAGCCCTCGTTGAAGCCTAAGGAAAAGGCTGTTTGTTGTATAGAAGGTCAACATCCAGCAGCTTTAAATGAGCTGATAGAAAAGACCAACTTGATTTTAATATTCTTTCCCCAAAGTACTGCATATTAAATACTCCCACTTCCTTATTCTCTCTCATAAATATCTATTAGAGCCTAAAATGAGATGCAAAATGAGAAACAGAATCATCTCCGTTTTGGGGAGACAGTGGCAGAAATCATAAATGGGCTTTGGGGAATAGTGCCTATTTCAGATGAGGGGCGCATGTATGCACCTGAATGTGGGATGGGTTACAAAACACCATTCAACCAGTGCCTAATGACTCAATGTGATTTCACACCAGGAAAAAATACCAAGAAGGCTATGCTAGCAGAGTACTGTGAAAGTTTTTCACTTTGGACACTCACGAAATATACTAGGAGGATGTTAGACATAAAGAATAAGGAAAATATCAGTACTCAGTACTCAATATTCGGATGGGTGTAGGGCCTGTTCAACACTGCCAGAGCAGCAGACTACCTCAAAGCCACCTCCCAGGGTAACAGCACTGCAATTCACTTACAAAGCTTTTATATTATTAGGCTGTACGTTTCCTAGAGGGTTGAAACTAATTCTTATATGTATTCCTATCTTACACCCCCACCCACAAGTGGGTGCTCCGATTCTTACAGACTGAAAATACTCCATGGCCTCCTGCAGAGGCTATTTCTGAAGTATTTTTCAGGCAAGCTGATTAGAAGGTGTGATGCTTGTCCAAACAATCTGGCTTTTTGTGCTTCACTGGAAACAACAGAAGTTAAACTAGCTTACAGAAAAATAGATGTACTCATTCAGTTCTTAGAAAACCATTCTTCAGTAGTAGCTTCTTAAGGGTTCTTTCAAGTTTCTGAAATTTGATCAGATGCAATCTCTAACAAAGCTACACTATCAAGTTCCCTGTTAACAATTTTACGTGTAAATATAAACTTAAAATGTAATTCATGTAGTATTTGACCAACTAGTAGATCTAAAGCACTGGCAGCAGATTAAAATGCTGAGTTAGAAAAAGTTAAACCTAAAGAAGGTCACCACAGTACCTGGTAGAAGTAAAATGGAGCTGTTTAACAATAAAAGCTAATTAACACTGGTTGGTAATGTGTAGAAAAAGGTTCTCAACAAGCCAATTTTGGTGGGTTACATACCCTAGAGTTTTTGCATACTTCATCTAAGGTTTGAAATGGAAAACATAAACACACACACATCCCACTATTTCCTATCTCTGAGCATACAGAGCACATCCCCATTATCTCTTATAAGCACTACATAAAAACTTCCTCATTCAGAAATTTTAATTTTTTTTTAATCTTTATTTATTTTTGAGAGAGAGAGAGTGAGGCAGCATGAGCAGGGGAGGGCCAGAGAGAGGGAGACAGAATCTGAAGCAGGCTCTAGGTTCTAAGCTGTCAGCACAGAGCCTGACACAGGGCTCGAACCATAAACTGTGAGAACATGACCTGAGCCGAAGTCGAATGCCTAACCGACTGAGCCATCCAGGAGCCCCCTCATTCAGAAACTTTAAATAAAAGCTTATATATTTTGTGAAGTGCTCTAAAGACAAAGATGCCTGCCCTCTGACAGCAGACCACCAAAGAGAAGAAATGGTAATGTACAGAGAAAAATAAATGCTTTAAAAAAATGTTTTTAATGTTTAGTTTTGAGAGACAGAGCACAAGCGTGGGAGGGGGAGAGACAGGGAGACACAGAATTGGAAGCAGGCACCAGGCTCTGAGCTGGCAGCACAGAGCCCGACATGGAGCTTGAACTCATGAACTGTGAGATCATGACCTGAGCCAAAGTCGGACACTTACCATACTTAGCCACCCAGGCGCCCCCAAAAATTAACACTTTTATGGCCAAATAAAAGTTGGTAAGTAATGACAGTGGTATAAGGCAGTACAGGCAGAGAATGAACCAAGGCAGGAGATAAGAATTTGGCATGCATATTCAAGGAGGAGGAACCCAGGTGAGCCAGAATAAAATCTCTGTAGAACAAAGACAATGCTGTAGTAGGAAGCTGGGGCAGATTCTGGAGCCCTTAAATGTCATAGTGAGGCTTTTAGAACCAAGGGAGTGACAGTCTACAAAAACGTATGTGTGTAGGTCAAATACATATACAATGTGGAGATAATTTTCCCATAAGCTAGGTGAACAGAATAGTCAAAATCAGCGTGGCAATTTAAAAGGCTATTTTAAATACCATCTACAATAAGTTTCCTTTTGTTCTGTAACTAGAAGAAAAACTGCTTCGCCACAATGTTGGTTCAGATATCCAAGTCTTCTTTGACCTACTTATATATACAGTAATGAAAATATAATGATCCTATTTCTGTGTGTACACTAAATACTCCACAGAGAAATTTCATCTTGGTACCATTTTTAAACATCTTAAATGAGTCTCATAGGTTACCATGAATCTTTGCAGAACAGGGCAGATATATGAATGTGAACAAATGCCCAAAATTCATCCCCATAGTTCCTTTTATGAATTAGGTCTTCCCTAAAAAAGAATAAATGTAAACTATGGGGCTAGGTTTAATCAAATTTGCCTACCAATCATTTTCATAGAAGGTTAATACTTGATTGAATAAATACACTTTATAGTTTCCAGATACAAGTTTCTTCCAAAAAGTACATGTCACATAAAGGCCTCTGTGCCTTTGGATGAGACATTCCTTCACGTGTAATACGTGTCTTCTTTCTCTACGTGATAAACCCTATCTTGTAAAACTCTATCACTTCTGAAACCACTGCAGGGGCCTCTCGACAGCCAGTGACATATCCATTTCCACTGTACTCTGCATTCACTTATCATACATCAAAAAAATGGTCATATAAAGTCAGTGCTGTCTCTTTCTACTATACAATGGCATCAGGGACAAGACTATATCTTGTCATGTTTTAGCACGGCTCCAACATTTAGCAAAGTGGACCTATATGTGCTAGACATTCAAAATACTTACGGAATTAAGTACTTACAGATATTCCCTATCCAAGACTGTATAACCATGATTGTATCGTCCTTAAAAAACAATTTGCAATTAAACATTTTTTAATATTAAATTTCACAGCTTTGACCTTGGGGGGCAGAGGAAAAAACACGTTATGATAGAAATTAATAACTTATATTTAGTAATTGTTTTTCATGTTTATTTATTTTGAGAGAGAAAGAGCACAAGCAGGGGAGGGGCAGACAGAGAGGGAGAGAGAAAATCCCAAGCAGGCTCCATGCTGTCAGTGCAGAGCCCAACACGGGGCTCAATCTTGTAAACCATGACAGCATGACCTAAGCCCATGCCTAACTGACTGAGCCACCCAGACACCCCAATAACCTTTAAAGCATATGCCCCTCCATACAAACTTGGAAACTAACCACTGGACTTGCTAGGATTTCATATAATGTAAAAGGCCCTAATGGGACAAGACTATTGAAGATGAAATAATCACTCTTACTAAACCTTTAACGTACTTAAAAAATTATTCCTCAAACATCCAAGGGAAAATTTCTAACAGTCTTCCTTCAAACACCTGTTGTAAATGTAAAAATAGTCTGTACCCATATCTCTTACAACTAAAACACAACAGTCAATATCTAATGTTTTCAGGCCTGATTTAATCCGATTGTCAGGAATCTAGTGTGTGCGTGTGCATGTATATATGTACACACGCATATGCACAAAAAGTTAGGAAACCACCTCACTTTCCTTCAAGGAGAGCCTGTCTTTGCTGAGCCTTAATGAGTATAAACTATACACCATTAAAAAAAAAAAAGGCAATACCAAACATTTTGGATTGCCTATGGCATTTCTCTCTCAAATAGACTAGAAAGAAATTGTGTGAGAGACACATGTATGACATATAAGAAAAAGAAAGAGAGATAATAGGAATGTTATTATAAACCCTCCCCAAGGCTAAAGAAAGTCTTACCTATATATTTTTTGTGGACATAAATTATACAACTATAAAAAATTTATTCAATAGATAATTCAAAAGGAATAACCCTTGAAATATTACTGAATGTTTTATAACTTCAAACCTACCAAGATATTTTTCTCTCAACATGATTAGACATTAGAGAATAATCACAGGGAAAGCTTTTTAAATGAACTGATTTGCAGGACTAATAGTCTCATTCAAAGACAATCCCTCATTCTCCAAATATCTATTAGACACCTGAGCTGTATATCCCCCAAACAGCTTTAACAAAAAGTAATTACTATATTCCTAAAGCCTTTTGTATGCCAGTTGTGAAGGCCTTACAAGAAAGAGGGTTTTTAAGGAACACACCAACAACCTTAACTGTACACAATGAACAGACCATATCACTGCCATTCATAGACTCCTCCGGAAATTTAAACAGGAGCAGTAAGAGGGGATAACCGCCTTTACCTCTGTTGCAGGACAAAGCATTCTCCTGCTTCAGATGTGCAGAAGCACCTCACTTTACCTTGAGAATCCAGTCCTGCGGTATTTAATTACACTGTCGGGAGCACCGAATAGTCTGGCACAGTGCCCTTTCCCTGGGTCTTGCTGATTGATAGCATCAATAACATTCACTGGCTGTAATTAAACCGCCAAATAGTACCCCCTTTGCCACTTGGTAGATCAATGTTCTTTAATACTCAAAGAACAAAGTACAAAGGTGAGAGGGGTGTTCTTAGCCTTCACCTTCACAGTTCATTTGACTTTGTGCACCAGAGCGGTCTGCAGACAACGCATATTTCACAATTCCCCCAAGACACTGGTTAATGAAGGAGAACACTATGGAAAACGCTGTAAGTTGGTGACAATTACTTATTAACCCATTTTTGCAAATCTGAGAACAGAGACATTCTAAGCCTTTTGGTGACAGTATGCACCGCTTTCACATAGCTTCGGAACAAAATTCAGTTTATAGGTCAAAAGGCTTCCAAATTAAGTTGGCATACAGTAAATAGTTTTTTTTTCTTTAAATATTTATAACATGCTATGTGGGCAAGTTCTTGTGATAGTAACACAAATTCCCATTTATTAAAACCCGGACTAGAAAAGTTCAAACATCCAGATACTGTGGAGGGGTGGAAGAGGGGTGTGGTTGGGAGTCTATAAATAGGAGACAAATTTTTATTGCATTCTAAAAGCAACTTCCATATTCTAAGGATTCACAACCATCCTGAACCATATAATTGAACTCCCAATCTCTATACTAACATGAAATACCCATTTTAAATGAATGGGCCCCAGAAGAACGATACTGCAAATTCCCTATGCTCAGAATCAAATATTAAATGACATTTATGTACTTGTAATACTAAAAGTATTTAATGGCACTGAAATGCCCTGAAAATGATTACTGTGAGTGCGTGTGAATGTGTGTGTGAGTGTGAGTGTGAGTGTGTGTGTGTGTGTGTGTGTGTGAGAGAGAGAGAGAGAGAGAGAGAGAGAGGGAGAGAGAGAGAGAATGAATATTATTCAGGTAAGTCCAGCATTATATTCATTAAAAGTACATCTGTTAACCACAAGCATTCCAGATACTTTATGACAGAACCTACAAATGAAAATTTCATTAACATGTAGGTTCATTTTGAAACAAGCACCACAGACCTATCCAAGTACAAATCATTAAGGTCCACCAAACAATGGTTCTCAGGTCAGACCACCATCTATTAAGAATCACCTGTGGTAGCTGGTTAAAATACATTTTTTGGTCTCTCCCTGCAGATATCAGATTCAGTAAGTTTTGGGGTCCAGAACTATGCATTTTATCAACCACCCCACCTTAGTGATTCTGATGAACATTTTAATGCTTTGGCAGTCCCTTATGTAGACAGACTTTAAATAGGTAATCCTCAAACTCTGGGGACATACTTGGATTCCTAGAAAGCTCATAAAAATTACAGATGTCAAGCTCTCTTCCTGGTCACCCACCAATGCTGGTTTCCAAATGAGTAAGAATGAGTAGCTTGAAAATAAGGTATATATGAATAGAAATAACCAATAAATACAAAAATGTAAAGGTAAAACAAAGCCCATAAAAATTCATCCAAAGGTATTTCCAAATATCAGCCTGGCTGGATGGGGCTCAGCTGGATTAGGGAGCTCATCAGCCTGAATGGTCTGTGGAAAAGATTTAATTCTATGAAGTAAGAGCCACTCTCAAGGACTCCAGAATCTTTCTAAGAATATGAACAGGGTCGTTTGTGTGAAGGAAGTGGGAACAGTCGAATTTCTAAACAGTCATTTAACAAAATTGTAAAAATGAAAGCTTTTTCTGAATGATCAGTTTTCAGGACCATGCAGGTGCTGCCTTTCCTGCTGCTTGCCTGAGGGTCAGTGAGGGTCACTTCAAGACTCATTAGCAACCTCAGAACCTATGCAGGAAGGATTACACTTCCCAATTCCTGTGGGAGGAGGTAACCTTATACTAATGACCAGAAAACAGAGCACATTAGCATGATTTATTGATTTTTTTTCCACCATCCGCTTCTCTATAACACAAGGTAACTACAGTAGTTTTAAATATCCAACAAAATCAAACTAACAAACTAAAACAGTGGGACTACTTACTTTGGAGTAAAAGCAGCTTTTTCATTCCTCCCAACTAGATTTCTAAAATACCACTTTAATAGAGCAGGACATAAATCCAGGACTTGTGGCTCTTAAACCTTGATGCAGCATTCAAGGAGGTGTTCTCATTCGGGGTGGGGGGGCACACAACTAGCAGACTGCTTGTACAGTTTTCAAAATAGAGCCCTCTCTCTCTTGCTTAATCACAAGTAGTACGTCAAGAAACTTCCAAAGTAAAACCCCCACAAGTCTGATGTCATACTCAGGGCTTAGAACTGATGCTAAGGGCAACGACAGGAAAATCAGTCAGAGATGGGAGTAAAAGAAAATGGACCACACGTGCTTTTGTAAAGAGTCCACACAAACTTAAAGAATGACAAATGTACTTTCTGTAGCTTTTAAACTAGCATTCTAAGACTCACAAGAACTTACCAGAAAAAGATTCCTGTATGGGTCATCTCCTACAGAATAGAGATCCAGAGCGTTACTGTAATAGTAATTCTTTTACTCTCCAGTTACCATCAAAATACTTAAACCTATGTGATCCTGCCCATCTTCTAGACAGGACCTCCAGACACTAGTTTTATTCTCAAAGTGGGTGTCTGGCTATCTCCAGCATTCATCCTGACAGACAGCAGTTTTCTGGCCACTAGGAACAGCTCCAATTTCTCACATCTAACAGAGATCTGAGCCAGAAAGTCTCAAGACAGTAAAGGACCCAAATTAAGGTTCCCAAGACAATATTCCATTTGTAGTGGTATCTATAACCTGGTTCTAAATGAAACACCTAAATGTCAAAAATATGAGGTGAAAAGAAAACAAGAAAAGCCACCAGCATCAGCCAACATGTCCCTTGTGGTACTGTTAGCTACAAGGTGTTTGAACAAGTCCCTTAACCTGAGCTGCATCTCATTGGTCAGAGGGAGTATTTGCCTACAGGAATATTGCTTTTGCCTAAGTCCAGTCAAGTAACAGGATAAAAGTCCTATGCAACTACTATAAAAAGTAGATAGAGCAAAGAATTGAGGGACCCTTTTTCAGAAGTTAGCATATCAGTCTGTGCTGACAGCTCAGAGCCTGGAGCCTGCTTCAGATTCTGTGTCTCCCTCTCTCTCTGCTCCTCCCCCACTCACACTCTGTCTCTCTCTCAAAAATAAATAAACATTAAAAAAAACAAAATAAAAAAAAAGAAGTTACCGTATCTGTCTTAACCTCTCAAGCTAGCTTGGTAGAACAGGCAGAAGCCACCAACCTACCTAGTACTACTCCCAAGTCACAAATAAAAAGTGACAAAAGCCCTACCCTACCCTTTAAAAGCAGTAGAAAAGATAAGCAGACAAGTGTTAACAGTGCTTTGCAGAAATGCCTTTGCTGATGCACATTTATGAAACAGGCAGAAAAGGTAGAAGCTTGAATAAAAGGATCTATAAACTCCCTAAGAAAGTGGGGTTCAGTCAACTGCCCAGACACTCCCCACCAACCCATCTGTGGTTCACAAGCAAGTAAGGGCAGGAAGCAAGCTGAGACAGTGCTACCAGGAACCCTCCTCCTCACCCATCACTCTGTGCAGGCTCAGCCTTTGTGCCAGCAATTGTCCAAAAATGTCTACGGAAGAGCAGTTCAGTTACTGCCCTCTGGGAATTTCCAACTGTCTCATTCCCACTTTGGAGGGAGCCTTGAAGGAGCAGGAGTGACACAAATAAGCCTGAGTTGGGACAATGAAGTTCTGGACTATCCTAGGCCACCTACCCACACTCTTGAGGCTACCCAAGATAAGTAACAACCTATAGTGGTTTTTTTTGTGTGTAAATAAATAAATTCACAGCTCACAATGGAATATTCTGCAAACACATGACAGGCATTATACAAATAATACCTTATTAAAAAATCTTAGTCATTTCAAATAAGGGCTGTGTATACTCAGCTCAATATAAGAATTTTATTTAAATGTATTGAAGAGTTTCTGATGATCAGATGTAGCAATATACTATTAAAACTCGGCACACGGCTCTAGAAATTTCCAGACCATGGGTTAAAAATGAAGTTATAATACATTCAGTCTTTATTTTAAAAAAGGCAAAGAAATCATTTACTCAGCTTCCATTTTTGCTTCCACTCCTGCGATGTACTTTTTCCACTTTTTTTGTCCCTCCACAAACTAAAGTCTGACCAGCCAAATAATAATTTAAGTTAACATCTCCAAAGTTGTCAGTCAATCTGAGGCCTGTCCTTCAGACTATTACTAGCAAATTTTCCAAATCTAGTCAAGGTAAAAAGATAAATGATGATCTATATGCAGCAGCATTGAAATCAGGGATACTTTGGGGTGCGTGGTGGCTCAGTTGGTTAAACATCCGACTTCGGCTTGGATCATGATCTTGCAGCCTGTGAGTTCGAGCCCCCCATCAGGCCCTGTGCTGACAGCTCAGAGCCTGGAGCCTGCTTCGGATTCTGTGTCTCCCTCCCCCCCCCTCTTTGCCCCTCCCCTGCTTGTTTTCTCTGTCTCTCTGTCTCTCTCTCTCTCTCCTCTCAAAAAAATAAACATAAAAAGAAAGAAGGGATACCTTATAGTAGATGCTTTTACAAGTTTGTAAAGCCCACCCTTCTCCTACAAACATCTACACTTTGTACCTACACAGAAAACAAAATCAACTATGTAAGCTGAAAGAATACTAGCATAGCCTGAGATGCTCAGAGATGTGGAGTCTGTACTAGAGAGACCTTCCCTTCATAACAAATACTTAAGTCCAATCCATTGCTGCTCTGCTCAAAACACTTTGGTGGTTCTCCCTCACCTACACTATAAAACCCTGGCATGGCACACCTGCCTTTAATAATCCCCAAATGCTCTCTGCTCCTTTAGGCATTCCTCCCCCTGCTCACTGCTCTCCCTAATTCTAAGTGGTTCCCCTAACAGCTGCTTTCAAACTTCCCTACAAAAGCATGAACTCTCAGCATTACTGCCATTTGAAACCCACTGGTCTCAAATATCCCAGAATGATGCTGTAGATCTTTTAGCGGAGCACCTACCAGGTGGCAAGCCTAACGTCACTTCTGTTTCCACATCCATGCCCTTTCCTTCTCTAAAGTGCGGAGCTGATTTACACATTTCCTAACGGGCAGAAGGAACGGGCATTCCTTCCTAACTGCATGAAGGAATGGGTTATAATGATAAGAATCAATCCCCTCCCCAATAATTCTGGAACAAAAAGAGGGCTAGGTGATGTGGAGAATTGTTTCCCCACACAAATTTTACTGTGGCTGCAAAAATTTTCAACAACCACAAAGAGAAAGTATTAACATGTTGTCTCTTCAGGATGGGGTGCTGCATTTCACCACTAACTAAATCATTCCATGATAACCATGAGCTACTTAATAAAAATCTATTAAGTAGCTACACCTTTTTGTAATATGCAATTTGGTAGACTATGGAAAGTTAAAAAAAAAACGGGGGGGGGGGGCAGATAATAAACATTCTCAAGATGAATTAGTTTTACAGATAAAATGGAAACCTGAATGATTACTGTCCAAGATCACACAGCCAGTTAAATCATGTTATCAATGTCCTGAGAGAGTAAACTTTCAGAAGTGTGGTTTATAAGTTTTTCCATATGCACTTAAATGGTGGTTTGGTTATCTTAATATGAGAAATTTCACATTAATGAGGTCAATTAATAACTTTTAAGCAAAGGTGAAATTTAGGCTGGCCTATGTCTGAACGATGAATCAAAAACAAATTTAGGCAGTTTTTTTCACGCTAGTAGTATTTCAAACAGAGATCCCCCACCCCCACCCCAGTGGGGCAGAGAAGGCATGGATTTGTAGGAGTATCTATCAATAATAACAAAAGACTTCTATTCCTTGAGGTTAACAGCTCCCACTTTCAGAGAAACCTAGGGACTAACAAAGCTTCCTACACCCCTTGTAGGAGGGGAAAAGCTAGGAGTGACACTGAGGGGCAGGACCTCCATCACCTATTCACAGTACTTGCTGGGGGTGGAAAGCATGCAAGATCTTTTGGAAATGAAGGATTTTAATCTGCTAATATGAATTTAAGTCTGATACCATTAACCTGGGCAAAAAATACATTTTCTCTGGGTAGGGGGAGAGGGCATGAGGACTGGCTTGAACCCATAAATGTTTCATACGCCAACTTAGATTTTATCAATACTAGAGACTCCCTAAAACCAAAATGAGTAGAGAATATGAAGACTGAACACACTAGTCACAACCACTGAGAACCCAAATGATCCACAGAACAAAAGGTGCCCATGGGGACCAGGACCAGAGGGCTCTTGATGAGATCCTCCCCCCAGCATACAATTTTTGACACTGTCATGAGGAGATTCCCGTCCCCCAGGGCTCAATTGTGCGTATACTACCTTTTCATTACTTTCCCTAAGATCAGAAGTTAAAAACATCTGGTCATCTTCACACTTCATTAACCATCCCAATATCAGGGACAACATGGACAGGCTTTATCATAACTGCCTCTGTGCAGCTCAGAGATGGTATGACATCACCAGTAAGGTAAGCTGCCAAAACCTCGAACCAACCAAGGAAAAAAGTGACCCTTAGGAGAAGAGAATAACCACTTTGAAACTTTAACCTATGAATGCTGCTATTTTTAATAAAAATCTTTTTTTTTTTTAATTTTTCATTAACGTTTATTTATTTTTGAGACAGAGAGATAGAGCATGAGCAGGGGAGGGGCAGAGAGAGAAGGAGACACAGAATCTGAAACAGGCTCCAGGCTCTGAGCTGTCAGCACAGAGCCCGACGTGGGGCTCGAACCCACGGACCGTGAGATCATGACCTGAGCCGAAGTCGGACGCTCAACCGACCAAGCCACCCAGGCGCCCCAATAAAAATCTTTCTAACATAAGGTGAAGATATTAAGTTTTTCTAATTTCTAAGCCACACTTTTTAAGAAGTGAAGATGGTATGAACCACTTTTTACTCTGAATGTTCAGCTATCATTCAGCATGCTCAGGAGAATTATCCACAAGACGATTTTCAAGATAAAAGATGAAAAGAAACTGAACTTAGCATGCAAAAATACCAATATTTAGAGAACCCACCTATTCAGAAAAGGTACATTTTGGTGGCTCCTAAGTGTTAGGCCTTAGACTTGCTGTCACAAATTACCTGGAAAACATATTAAAAAGCAGATCCCTGCATCTCACCTCTGGACACTGATCCAGAAATTTGAGGTGGGCCCCAGAATATGTATTTCTAACCACTTTTCCTTGTGATTCTGATGCAAACAAGTTCCGGAACAACTGCTTTAGGATTTCACAGTGCCTGAGGTGCTTCACTCACTGCAAAAATACTGAATATTTGTCATGTATTCAACACACCATCCGTCTATTGTACAAAACCTTACTCGGCTAATGCTATTAGGGAGCCCCAGGAGAAACTACTAAATGAACCACCTTCCACGGCACTTGATTTCAGTTTCAATATTCCAATTACTAGGAATTCTACCAAATGCATACTAAATACTAGGTATCTTGGAAGACTTAACTTGAGGAGCACACAAACATTTGTACACTTGCATATGACGTATTTATTAGTCTACTGCAGCCGTCTGAAGGGAGTTTTGCCACATTAAATATAAGAGTTTTGTCTTCAAAAGCCCTGTCTTAGCTAAACTCTATGAGCACTAAAGGTCTCAACTCTTTTTATTGGAGGCATGCCCAGGTAGGCAGAGGCGGAACGAGGAACTTCAGATGGGCTCCAATAGACAGGGAGGCTGCTATTCAATTAAGGTAAGTGGGAAAGGGTATGCCAGGAAGCAAGGCCTACAGGAGCATACGTGCAGAGCCTGAGACGATGATCACGTGCCGGAGAAGAGCCAGTCTGACTACTGTGGAAAGCAGTAACAACAATGGTCAACTCCAAAGTCAAATCAAATGATAAGGTAAAAGATTAGGGAGATACAAGAGAAGTTTGAGAAGTAACATGAAGAAAGTGCTGTTTTTTTTTTTTTTTTTTTTTTAAGTTTAGTCCAATAACCACCACCAGGATAGACTGGAAGAAGGGTAAAAAGGCCAATTTATGGAATGGTATCTCAGGGAATGGAAAGGTATATACATGCAGCTTCTAAAAGGTACTTAAAACAGCAAACATGTGAGAAGAAAAAAAAAAACTGGCTCAAGATCTTGTGTAAGAACACAAAACATGTCTAATTGAAAATAAGACAAAAAACACACAAAGAACAGACAAAAATGGTGCTCTGTAGTTCTGGAAAATGGTCTGCTTTGCCTCTCAGAGAAATCTGGGCCAAACTGAGGATACCAGCTGTTATCTGATATTTTTACAGGAACCGAATGGGGGTGGGGGAAAAAGGAGCCTGCTGCTTCCCCACCGCTCCCACCCCCATTTCAGAAAATCAGAAGAGAAGTAGCAGATGTCACAGTTTAAAAGCCACAAGGCATTACTGTCCTTTCTTCTGCATATTCTGCCTGGGCAGCTGGGCCCTGAAGAGAAAGCTGGGCAATGGGCAGTGAGGAAGCAGCCATCATCAATGGTCTCCTTGCAAGCCACGGAAACTCATTCTCAGACAACTCTTCCCTTGCATCTCTGCCTTCCTGTGGACATTACTGCAGAAGAACTTACAGCTAAAGAACTGACTCACTAAAATAAGGATGGTTATTTCTGGAATGGAGAAAAGGGTATGTTCAGGAACGAGCCACCCCAACCATCCCTTCCAATTTCTTCGTAACCACAACTCAGGACCTCAACACTAAGATAAATTAGCAGCAATTCTGGAAATCAATTTAAAATGGGGAGGCCTTCAAAAATCCACAGAACAGAGAACACACAAAACAATCTGAAAATAACTGGATATCAGATTTTTTTTTAACAGCATTTGATTATTACCTAATAGTAATAATGTGGGGCACCTGGGTGGCTCAGTCAGTTAAACAGCCACCTCTTGATTTCAGCTTAGGTCATAAACTCACGGTTCATGGATTCAAGCTGGGCTCTGCACTGACAGGGAGGAGTCTGCTTGGGATTCTCCACACCCCCCTTGCTTTTCCCCCATGCTCACAGTCTCTCAAAAATAAAATAATAAAAAAAAATTTTTTAAAAGAGAAACATGTAGAATTCTTGGACATCTTACATCCAAGTATATTTGGGAGCTACCCCCTACAGTTCCCTTTAGATAAGACAGAGCTGGGAGGCATTCTTCCTACAGGCCAATAAAGAATGAGATGTCAAAACTACCCAGAGCTAATGAATTACTTTAGTTAACAATTCTGAGAGAAGCAACTTTTAAGCACAAAGATGACACTGCATTTCCAGATTTCTGAAAAAATGAGCAGAATCTAGACAAGTCTGTAAGCAAGATGGATGCCACAGTCAGCCTTGACTAACTTACCCTCACCACTCAGGCTATCGTCTGAGCTGACTTCTTAAATCAAGGGTGGGAAATAGGTTCCAACTTGAGTCAATTGACAGAGGTTGTCTGGAACACTATTTTGAAAAATATTTGGGGGCCACATCTAGACTGAGTGGAGAAAGACTGCCATGATTGATTGGCAATGTCTGCACTGGGCAGGAGAGGGGAAATTGATGGCACATGCAATAAGCGTTTGCCAGAAGCAACATCCCTTTTATTCTGTAAAGGAAAAGAAATCTATACTGCAAACTGGATTAAATTCTTATCTAGATACAATCTACATTGGCATTTCGAAAATTCACAAAAGTGGGAAAATATCCACAAATTATTTATCATTTGTCTTGAAAAGAAAAATGTAACAGGAAAAATAACCTGTGTGGCAAGTAAGCTCATCTAGTCAGTCTCCTCAAAGTCAGAGCAGAGTCAAACTACAGCCCAAGGACTACACCCAGCCTGCCAGCTGTTTTTTATGACCATGAGCTAAGAATGATTTTTATATGTTTCAATGACTGGGACAAAAGAAAAAGACTATTTTGTGACACATGAACAGTACATGAAATTCAAGTTTCAGCTTCCACAAATAAAATTTTATAAGATCACAGTCACATCTGTTCGTTCACATTGTTATTGGCTATGGCTGCTCTCACACAAGGGCAGAGTTGAGAAGTTGTGACAAAGACTATATGACCCACAAAGCCTAACATAGTTACTACCTGGCCCTTTAGAGAACAACTCTGCCAACCCCTGAGCTCAAAGAGCTGGTCTAAGGTTTCCCCAAGTTATATGGCAAGTAATTCACTATAAAGGAAGGAGACTTAATTCAGCAGGCTTCACAAAGTACTTAGCTAAGCAAGTTGCTGCTGCCGCCTTGTTAATAAGGAGTGATTACATGAAGTCCTCGTGAACAGGTTCCCCCGTCATGCAACAAACAAAAAATTCTGCTATGCCTCCCAGAGAAATGTCTATGTGGGCACAAAATGAATAAAGGAAAGAACTACATGAAGATTTCAATTGTTTTTAATCTCTGTTCTGCAGGTAGGTATGAAGAAAACTGAAACATACTTTTATTGTTTTGGTTTGAAGTCTCAATCCATTCAGGGTGTTGATAGCTTTCTCTGCATCCTTAGGGTCAATGTAGTTCACAAAGCCATATCCCAAGCTCTGCCCTAATGAAAGGGAAGGAGAAAAAGGCATACATTAGTTCTACACCACTGATGCCAGCGATCCACTCTCATTTTGGCATATGGTCTTGTCATTAACACCAGCACATTTTCTCAATAGTAAAAAGAAGTCTACGTTAATTCTTCTAGAAATACACACGTGTTTTTTTTCATCCCCTGTCTACTACATTTGCAAGTTTAAACATCAGTTAGAACTCAGCAAGCTGTGCATTTAAAGTGCACACGCGCACGCACACACACCTCCAAAGCATTCCATCAAACGTGTCCTGCCTGAGCCAGAGCACCCAGCAGCAAATGCAACGTTCAGCTTCAGAAACTGTGGGTGCAAGTCTCTGCCGAGCTGCTGAGTGGGCTTCACGGGCATGACTTATTCAGTTTCGTTTTCTTTACCCAAAAAATGGGAAGGCGTCACGCATCAACCAAGAATCTGTCAGTGTTCTGTACTTTGTACCCTGGCAAATTTACAGCCTTTACCAAATACAATTATTTCCATTTAAAAGGTGAAGAATCGTGTGTGCACATGGACATTTATTTTATAGGAGGGCCTCTTCAAATAAACTGAATCTAATTTTCTAAAAAAGATCTGATGACCTAGATAAGGAATACAGGGAAATCTGAAGATTTACACTGAGAACATCCAAGCCAGTAAGAACAATGAAAACATGTAGGAAGGGAAGAAAAGTATAAACAAAAATAATAAAACACAGTTAAGTAAGAGCTGCTTAAAAATCTTGTTTTTCCCTATCATCTGAGCTCTCTAACTCCTGGCTCAATAATGTCCTAACTCAAAAAAAAAAAAAAAAAAAAGGAAGGTATTCAAGAGGCTGAAATCAATGGAATGCACAGGTAAGTAAAGCCAATCTGAAAGGTCTCAATTTTTCAACTACGGGAAAGTTTCACAGTTTCAAAAAAAATGCTACAGTAGAGTAGGTAACAACAGTGGACATAAGAAAGGTTTAGTCTATTAAAAGTTAAACCAAACGAATTGAGGGTTTCCAGGAAGATGTTTGGTAAAGCTCCAAATACTTTTTATTAAGTATCGCTTCTGTATGAATTTCACAGCAAACTAAGGGATCTTCGTCCTTGATGGGGCACTTTAGGCACATGTGGTTATGAATACAGGTATTTAGGACAGCCACTCCGGTTATCCAAATGTGGTTCCCTAGAACTATATTAAAAAGAGAGAGAACACTAAATACAGTACCTAAGAACTATGAAAACTTGTAATTATATTTTGGGACCACTATCAGATTTTGGGTGTTGTACAATACCCACAACTAATATGTCCGTTTACCTCAATAAAAAAAAAAAATTGGGGTAATCATTGCTAAAGTATCCCTCTAATCAAATTGCATTTTTTTCCTGTTTTTAAAAAAAGAGGGTGAAGGGGGTTCCTGGGGGGCTCAGTCAGTTAAGTGTCCAACTCTTGATTTCAGCTCAGGTCATGATCTCAGTTTCCTGAGTTTGAGCCCTGCATTGGGCTCTACACAGCGCAGAACTTGCTTGAGATTCTCACTCTCTCTGCCCCTCCCCTGCTCACACTCTCTTGGTCATTCTCAAAAATAAATAATAAATAAAAAACTTAAAAAAAAAAAAAAAGGTGAGGGATGAGCTAAAACTAATTCATTATTTTTTTTCTCACAATAATCACAGAAGTTTTGTTTTACTCACAGGTCTATTTTTTAAAAGTTCCATGTGAAGCCACTGTATTTTAAGCACTCAGCCTTTTACTAATTTGACATTTACCATGTGTCTATAGCATGCATAGTGCCCTCTTAGAAAATGTGCTGCAGCTCTATTGTCAAATGGGATGAACATGAAAGCTGCTCAAGGAAGCAGTTAAGATGGAAAGAACATGGGCTTTGGAAACAGACACACAGGAGTTCTAAGCTTGCCTCTGCTGTTTATTAGCTATGTGACTTTGAAGAAGGCTACTTAACTTCTCTGAGCCATTACTTCCTAAATTCTAAAATGAGGATAGTAATTTCTATCCAACAAGGCTGTTGAGGCAGTGATGAATACGTTCGCTACTGTTGGAAGTAGATCATTTTAGTCAAAAGATAAAGTAAGGAAAAATAACATGTATCTACTACATGTTAAGGAGTTTCCACGTATTCTTTCAAAATTAAATCAAGAAGATGCTACAAATATAATGGGGAAAAGAAAGGCAAGCCAAACATTGTGCAGTTTTGTCACATTGCTATTCTATAACTAAACAGGTCAAATAATCAATTATACCAACGTTAAGAGTCTATTTCTCCTATCTCCTGACACTATCCTCACACCTGCATTTAAATAGCCTCTAATCAAAGTGCTTTTTCAACCCTGGTTGCACACTGAAATCATCTACAAAGCTTTGCAGCAGGGTGGGGAAGCAAACAGATGCCTAAATCCTATTCCCAAAGATTTTTACTTTATTAGTTTATTATGAAGCATTGGTAACAGGCTTAAAAAACCCTGGCGATTCTAACAAGCAGCCAAGTTTGAGAATCACAGTTTTAATGTGAGAGATAATCGGGGGCTACAAATCTGGCATCTGGGAAGCCCTGAGAGCAGCCACGTGCTGAGGGGTCGGGGCATGGAAGAAACTTTGCGGGAGGACTGTTTTTACAGATCTGTTTTCAGGTAGAAGTGTTTCAGATGTCTTCCCTCTAAAACCTTCATTTTATCCAACACTTCAGAGAAACTGTTTCTTGGCCTGTGGGGTCACTCTCAGGCACAGCAGTACCTGCTGGAGGTGGGTCACCGGGGAAGGTAAGCCTGCCCTGCCAGTCCCTGCTTAGCTGTCTCCCAGGCTGGTTACTCCTAAGCACAAGGTAGGCACTCCCAATGTTTGCTAAATGAATGAGTGAGAAACACAGTGGTGTTACGTATTTAACCAAAGCTATTATCATCAACATCACATCAGATGGTCCATCCACTAAATGGGTCTTTGACCTGACCCCACACAGCAATCATGGCTAGCTGTAATGAGTCAGCCAAGTTTCTAGTACCTGTGAATTGACTACACTCAGAAAATATTTATCCCTAAATGACCTCTCCTCCACAAACAAAGTTTCTAATTTGCTCAGTGGCATTATCAGGAAGAGCACCACCCATCAATTAGAATATGTTTGAAGTAAGCAAAATTTTACTTTTATTCTAAGGAAGATAATATGAAAGGAGAGATTTGCTGCAAAAAGGCTGCATTTCTAAATCCACTATAGTAGCTGAATTAGCATGTTGGCAGTGAAGTACAAGAGAGTTAGGAACTTCAGAGATTTTCATTTTAAAATATGTTAGTCAAGTCAGCAAATATTTATTGAATGCTTATAATAATTTAAAGCTTTCAAAGATGATAACAACATAGGCAAGACTCCCTCCAGTCTCATCTTTCAGCTATGTGGTATTTTACTATTTAATTTTAGCCTCACATTTATCATATGAGATACTCATTTTCCTCTCCTGTGAAGGAGACAGGAGGATATTTGAAGCTAGGCAAGGTCAATCAGCTTCCTCAAATCAAAAAAGCAGGTAGGAAGTAAGGGTCAGGACTTGATTCCAGGACTCTCAAATGCTATGCTCTTCTCAGCTCAATTCACAGCTGGTTAATATATGAACCCAGACCACCTTCAATATGCATGAAGGGTAATGTTACCAGGCATTTTCTAACAGGGCTCTACCACAAAAACTGTTCTGAGACAGTTGCTCACTGTCTCAAATTCCTATACTTTATGTGCAAATATCTGTTTCTGTATATATGAATTTCAATGCTATTATTCATTCCTATGACAAAGTAAATTGCCTCTTATTTATATAGTGACTACTTTACTTCAGGTTATCCTAAGTGAGTGCAGATTTCTATAAAGTAAAAGCAACACTGAGTCAAAATCAAGAAAAATTATTTAGCCTGGATCCACTTTTTCCACTCTTGTATTCATCAGCTAGTAACTAACAGTCATAAACCACCAGGGAAGGCATGGAAACCAAGCATCATTTATCCAGATCATCCAAATCTGGTTTTCAAATCATTCTGAATTTAGAATGTGCATATTGATAAACCCAAAACCAAGAATCATTTTCTTTAAAAATAAAAATTATAAAGCTCTACATTTAAATTCCAAGTATAAAAGCAACCCAGCGTGATTAGAACTGAACACAATGACAAAGCTAAGGCTCTCCCAAAAAATCCTTCAAGACAAATAAATCCTGTCTTTCAAGGCTAAAAAACTTCTGGTAACTGGATATAAAGAATAACATCAAAGCACTTGTCCCCAGCTATCTATACAAGCTACCTGTGGTCCCAAGGCTATTAGGGATTCTGGAACCATTAATCCAAGCCTTAGTCCTAACAGGGAAGAGAAGGATTCTAGAATTTCATTACAGAGGAAGTCATGTGAACAGTTATATGGCCTAAGACCTCCATGCATGTACTGAAAACTCTGGGTCAATACCACACTTCAGTCCATGCATTCTATACACTGTGTGTGCGAATGCCTTTTGTTTTGCATCCTCCTTTTTAACCTAACATACATGCCACAGAAGATCCCTTCTTCACAAGAGACAGAAAAATCACTTGTAAACTGCTCCTGGCATAAGGAGAACAGTTATAAACAGGCTCCTTAGAACCACAGTCAAGTGGTCTATAGCACAGAGCTGAAGCACTCCACAGGCCTCTGAATGGGACCGAGGCCCATCAAGAGCCACACGGGGATCAGAACAGGAAGAGGAAAACAGGAAGAGTCCTTTTAGTAACAAAATGCTGGTGGGAAACACAGTAAACTCCAATTTATCCCAAACTGTGCGTAATTCAAAGCAGCAGCCATTCCCTTGCCACCTACATTGCTTTTAATAGCACACTTTAATTAAAAATTTAATTGCATATTTTAATTAAAAATACACAATCTTCTAGACCCATTTAATTCAAAGGTCACTTTACTTAGTCTTTTCTATTTCAAATTACTACCAATGTGCAGAATATCAAATTACCCCCTCAGGTTTAAAGGTAAAGGTAATAGACCTCCATAATTCTTGATTATAAAACCTGGTACATTAATTTTATCCAACCAGTATTAAGTGAGACCCTTCTCAACATGGAACTGTGGAAAGTAAAATTCTGCATTAAAATAAGTCATCCTACACATTTCTCACCAACATTTAGAATTCATTTGTTCAACAATTATAGAAAGTCTACTTTTTGCTAGTCCCCAGGGACAAAAAGTTCCTCTTTATAAAACCTACATCCTGCTAGGAGACAAAAGAACAAGCTCTACAGAGCTTGTATTAGAAGAAAATAAGGGCTAAGGAGAAAAAAAGGAGAGAGGAGAGTGTGGGGAAGAGGGTCAGGGACGCTATGTAAATAGAATGGTCTCAGAGTGGGCCTCACCCTGAAGGTAACATCTGATCCAAGACCCAAAGGAAGTAATTCATAGTCTAACAGGAAAGCTGTGTAAATAGACCAGTTTGAGTGTAAGTTCTACCATAGGGGTATCGCATCCTGCCAGTTCTACCAGCTAAATCTGCCCCTCCTTCCCCCTCCTCTGATTAACACAGGTCCTTGTGTACTATTCTAACCCAGATTACTGCTACAATACTATAAGCAACCACCCTTTCCCTACATTCCTGTCAATTCCCAAACCAGTTGTCCTCCACCATGATGCTGTCCAGATAATTTTTTTTTTTTTTTTAAGTTTACTTATTTTGAGAGAGAGCAAGCAAGCAGAGGAGGGACAGAGAAAGGGAGAGAGAGAGAATCCCAAGCAGGCTCTGCACTGTTAATGCAGAGCCTGACGCAGGGCTCGAACCCATGAACCATGAGATCATGGCCTGAGCCAAAGTCAGGAGTTGGACCCTTAACCAACTGAACCACCCACGTGCCCCCAGATGGATCTTCCTCAAAGACAAATCCAATTATGCTCTGGTTTCCAAGGTCATCATCGGCTTCTTGCGAACTTCTACTACTTCACACATACCCTAAAATGGACATTCAGTTCCCTGCGCACATCTCTAACTGGCCAACTCCCACATATCCTTTGAGACTTTCTCTAAGACCCTTTCCCTGACACAACTTGCCCCACTCCCAATACACACTGTTCAATCCTCCTCAGTCCTTCCACAGCCCTTATATTATATACCCTTATCTTAGCACACATGGGTAGTGAGTCAATTTGGATTCCTCCCCACCCGAACCCCCACTGAACTGTTGAGCAAGGGCAAGCCACACATAGTTCCTGACACAGAAAAACCTAGCACAGATTAATTACATGTTCACTGAACAAATGAACGAGCTAATGAACAAAGAAACAGCTGTGTGCCTTTCACGAACTTAGGTTTAGAGGAGAGATGTCCTGCTGCCCATGTCCCTACATTGTTCCAGATGGATTACAGAACAAAGGTGCTCAAATGTTACAGTGTTCTGTCCTTACAAGGGAGCGATGCGAGATATTTTTTTAAATAGTTCAAGTAAGATTTCTCATGAAAAATGTCTACAAATACCTTTTAAATGAAATCTCAGTTTTAAAAAATAATGTCACCTACAGTAATTTGATAGATTTACATAAATCTGTTTCACAAATCTGTAAGTATGAATTATGGGATGTCAGCATATAATTTTGTTGAAAGTGCTTTTTCACTAATATAATTAAGTCTGCCGAGACTATTCATGTACAAGTCAAATAAAATGCAGAGTGAATTCTGTAAAAACCTGGTAGTTGAATCAACAATAAAAGGTGACTACACTGATTGATGTGTATCTATTATTTCATTTAGAGCAGTAGCAATGTTTTATGAAATAAAAAAGGACAAAAGCAGCATGAATCTTTTCTAAACCTCACAGTTAGCAGAAACAGGTCACTATGGTCCTCTCTGACAAGCAAGACTATTTACAATCTAAGGTTAAATAATGCAATAGTTTAAAAAAAAAAAAAAAGCAAATTGAAAAGATTCATTCTCCAAACACAGCCCCTATATAAAACTTCACCCTTTAATTTAAAAAAAAAAAAAAAAAGCAAATAATTTGAATTAGGAAAACAAGTTAATTCCGGGAGAGGGAGGAGGTGCAGGGGCGGGGAGGGCGGGGAAGGATTTTTTTTTTTTTTTTTTTTTTTAAAGACCCACCTACCCCTCCCTCCCCCAAACACACAATCAAGTTGCCAATGTGTTGTGTTTCTTCAGATGGACTTTCTGTTCTTGGGCATTGGTTATGTGTGTCTGTTCAGACAGGCTGTGCACTGCGACTCTGGCACCAAAGCAAGCAGCACCAGACTTTACAAAGGAGCTTTCTTAATATCTCAGATCTGATATGTAACAAAACCATGTGGACACCACACACATCAGGGTAAAGGTTTGAGAGGATCTTAGGAGAACGGAGGGATGCAACCCTTTCTAGTCACGTTTTCGCTCCAAATTTTAATTCCGGACTTGGCCCGAGTCTCCTCAGATACAGCATGCCAGATGCAGCAAGACCTTTCATTTAAACACTCAACTAACTCAGGTCAAATTAAACAGGTCCTCCTCACTGCCCTCTAATGAGGAAGATCAAATTGTGAGGCAGAGGACTAGTGAGATCCTATTACTACAGAACACACGCCAGCCTCCCTGAAAGCTCAGAGCATTTTTACCAGCTTCCCAAAGGACATTACCAGGGATTAGCACAAGGAAGGAGAATTCAACCTAGAAAGCTCACATAATACAGAAAACAGATGGCTCATTCGGAGACTTATCTTCCACCCAAATGCTAATAAAGCTGGCCTAAGACTAAAATGCCCCAATATTTTAAAATGGTTTTCTGGACTTCACAGATATGTTGAGATAATACAGAAGAGTTTAAATTGTAACTTTTCTGCTGAAATCCAAGTTGTAAATAGTGATCATTTGGTAAATATTACCTAAGCAGCCTAATTCTAGAGGGAGCTGTTAACATCCCTAGCACCAAGGCATCTTCCTTTCAAGTTACTTTTAATGGCCATATCTGTCCTCTGATTATGCAACTGGTAGAGCTCTATTTTCCTATGGTTCCAATCCCAGTAATTATGAATCTGCTGGCAATGCAGCGTGACCTTGCTTAAGTTGGTGAAACCGTGGATTCTTAATACATCACAATTTCAGACAACGTTAAGAACTCCCACACGATTCAGTCTTAGGCTATCGAGAACAGCAACAGCATATTAAATTCTTGAGTACTGCACATGGGTACTAAGATGTCTTTCGTCCAAGACCAGGAAAATTAAGGAAATGTGATCTTTATCCAAAGTGGGGAAAAGAAACTAATTGCTCTAGCATATACAACTTAGGATAAGATTTTACACTGGATGTTCCCCAACCAGAGACAGAGTGAGATATTGTAGCATCTCAACACCACAATTAAAACAAAAGCCAGTTCTCATCACTTACTGACAGCAATTAGTTGCTGTCAAAGAAAAATCAGCAGTCCTAGCGGCCCCTGGCCCCATAAAAAAAAAAAAAAAAAAAAAAAAAAAAAACAACCCTCTGAGCTAAGGCAAAAACTATTTTCAGTTTAAGATCTAGGTCTGCTGCCATATTCTCATTACTTTGTTAATTATAATTAACTCTGTACACATTTCTTGTAATTAATTTTGTACACACACAGAGGCCTGTGTTATTTGCTTTATCTTGTGCTTTCTTAAAAGGCAATGGCATTATCCAAGCAAATATCATCTGAGATGAGGGCAAAAGAACTATACATCACAAAATATTGCTGGGGCAAAGAGAGAAACCAGTTAACAACAGCAGTAGTAAAAAGGGCATCTGCTATTGCTTGCACTACCAGCTGGTGTCAATCTACACACGTGCATACACACATACACACACACTGGTAAGCAGTCCATCAAAAAGCAGTACAGCTTCTTAATCTGTTTGTCTCTCTGTGTAAGACATTATTTTTTATTCTGATATTGCAAGGAAAAAATTTAAAGGTCCTAAAGCACTATAATTAACTCAGTGCCCTTTCTGGAACTGTGTCAAAGAATCTTGCAAATCACTATGGTGAGCTCCTGTTTTGTCCGGAACAAGGGGAAACATCAGTCTACAAATTCCACCACGTCCTCCTGATTAAAAAAGAAATCTTATTAGAGAAATATTTTCTTCTTGAACACATAATAATTTGTAAAATAAATAAATAAATATAAATAATAAATAAAATAAAATCTCTCATCCACAGTTAAAGGTTCACCAACCCAACCCTTCCCATTCGAAAAGCTCGGTTAAGTCTATGGGAAAGTCTGCTCCTACTTCTCCATACTTGCTTTTATCTAAGCTTTCTAGAAGCAAATAGTACCACTGCCTAATTATAAACTGCCATCAACTTATTAGCCTTATACATATTCATATTTAATTCTCACAATAAAGCTCTGTACAGATACATCCGTACCAATTTTATGATTATAAATTTGGAGGCCCAGAGATGCATATTAACTTGTTCAAAGGCACACAGCTAGCTGGTTGTTCAAAGCCAGTATTGACCTTTCTAAAGTCGGTCTTTCCAGCATACACTTAACCGCCTTTGGCCAAGTTTGGGAATAATACTGAGGCAGAGTGCTTTGCATCCAAAGTTCACAAGTTTTCAACTAGGATATTCATAATCTCCAAATACACCTGCAATTTTTTTTTCTTGTTCTTTGTCATGTAATCGATTGACTAGAATTTCACCATTCTTTCTTAATCCATCAAGATTAAAAAGAAAAAAGAAAAAAGAAAAAAGAAAAAAGAAACCCTTAGAAAAAAAGAAAAAGAAAAAAAAAGGAATGGCATCCTGCAGGTGCACAAACCATTTAAATCCTCAAAACAAATCCATCATTACAAAACAGATTAGAGATATCCACATTATAAAAAGATTCATTTAAAACAGGACTTGATTTGCATACTCTTTTTCCAGAAACTCAGAAAGCAATTCTTATGGCTAAAGCCAAACATGTTTGCTACTGCCAAAATTGTCTCCCACACAAGACACTTCTCTCGTCAGCAGATTGCATTAAAATGCTTTTATACGCACAGTGTGGTTTCCTAGCTAAAGAAAAGCAGGTGGGATCAATGCCACATGCTCTCTGCCCTCTTAAGATCTTTGCTCAAAAATTTAAAGCAAGACAGTAAATAAGGGAGATGCAGGCACCTAGTGAACATGAACACCTAATGGTTAATCACGGAGTTTCAGGCTCAACAAGGACAAACTTGCAAAAGATATATTTAGTTGACTGAAACACAGAAGAAGCTAGGAGTTTCTTGACAGAGAAATTAAGGAAATAGGCATATGGAGAAGAGCTAATGTGTAGAGAACAGAGGAGATGGTTGATCCAACGGCACAATGACTGAACAGCACGTGGGGTATGTAGAGGTAGGGAAGCCGACTGAGAGCAGGCCTGCCCCACACGAACGTCAGTAGTGGTCATACTGCAGCACCCACCAAGCAAGGAGGGACAATGAAGAAAGAGGAGAGAGAAACTGAGAAATGTAGGGAGGTTAACTCTGGGAGCCTGAAACAATCAGGACATACAGATCTAGGATCAAGACCACCGAGGAAGAAGTTTTTGACAGTCCAGAAAAGGGACGTGACCCAAATCCCTTTCAGTCAAATCCCCAGAGATCTCTAAAAAAACAAAAGTTACAGGATAAAAACCCACAACCTCTTTCAAAAGGCCCTAAAACTGCCCCAGTCTGAATCAGCTAACCTCTCATCTATTCCTTATTTTCCTATTCCACAAACCTTTTGCTCATGCTACCATTTTCTGAGCCTCTGCACCTCTACTCCTACCGTAGAGGGTAAAGCATGATCAACCCTTGAGGTGACTGGGTGGCTCAGTCGGTTAAGTGGCCAACTTCAGCTCAGGTCATATCTCACAGTTCATGAGTTCGAGCCCCACATCAGGCCCTGCTGCCATCAGCGCAGAGTCTTCTTCATTTCAGATCCTCTGCCCCCCTTTCTCTCTGCCTCTCCCCTGCTTTTGTGCACTCTCTCTCAAAAATAAATAAATATTATGAAGGAGGATGAGGAGGAGGAGGAGGAGCATGATTAACCCATTCCAAGTCTCCTATCCTGAAAATTGAACTTTTGGACAAATTACTCTCTTCTTTCAGTGGGCATTCCATAATAAGGGCCAGAAATGGAATCAAAGGCAACTCCTCCTACCCAACAGCTCAGTACTTCTATGGCATAACTTCTCACCTTCATAAGAGTAACAAGAGACCAGGAACCTCCTGAACCTTAATACTCAGCGCTTAACACAGACTACCAACCCAACAGCCTCTCCAATATATTCGTTCACTATGCACCTAATAGATACGGAAAACCCCACCCACCAGAGAGCAAAACCAAACATGACTACCCAGGCAACTCTTAATAATTTTCTAAGACCTCTTTTACACAGCTGTAAAATATATATACCTGAATTCCACTCCCCCCAGTTTAGCTGCTCTTATGAGTGGACAGAAAGTGTTACTAATTACCATAAATGAACACAAAAGTGTTAAACCTTATTTTGAAATTTTGTGCAGCTATCACAAGGTTATACATGACTTCTGAATGCATACACGCACATACCTAAGTCCTACACGTATAAACGGTAAAACAGAAAAAAAGAGAAAGGGGATAAGGCTAGATCATTTAGAAGGGGACCCTGGATAGCATCACATCAATGGGGGGGGGGGGGGGGGGAGTTTCAAATAAAGTAAAAACACGGATCATTTCACCTTATCTATATCATTGATCAAGTATCCACAATATATGTAACAAGGCTTTCACTCAGGGGCAACTCTCCACTTTACTTCATTTTATTTCAAAAACAAGGACCATAATTAAATTAGAGATATTTTTAGCAAAGACAAAGGAAGTAAAATTCCAAAGGACATCCATTGTCCCCAACTGACACAAAGATTTAGGTATAAATAACATGTGATTTTCTTTCTCTTTGTACAGCACATTTTGTTTAGTTTATATTTAATAAAGGCAGGTTTTCAAGAAGATATGAGGAACATGTTTTTGTTTTTCCCTCTCCCTCTCAATTTAAAATAGTCACATAAAAGCACTAATTTTTATACTTAGGAACCCCCAAACAGACCAATTGTGTTTGGTCAGGTTCAGATATAAATGCTGACTATAAAGAAAACTTATTTAAATACTGCAGACACAGCTTCAAGGACCTCAAGAAAGCCCTCTCTGAAGCAGAAAGGAGAAAAGAATCCCAATACAACATAATCTGTAGAGGAAGCCAGCAGTACGATGTCAAAGTTTAAAGGCTACAGATCAGATGGGAACGATGGCTACAAATTAAGTCAATGAGGTACCAGACAAAAATATCCATTTTGTTTTTGCTAAGGGACAGCTACAAAACAGCAAACCACTCTGAGACTGTAGGGCAATTTGCCTGCCAATTAACAGATGGCTTCTAAAAAGAAATACAAATGGTCTGGCTCCCATGATTGCCACATTCATATCACACATAGCATCTCTGACAAAATAACCTAGTTTAAAAGATGAAAAGAGGAACTATTGTAATCCTCCAAATTTAAAAGTCACATGAACACTTTACACGGCAAATGCTTAAAAGATTTTGTTTAGACAATGCCTCATTAGCACACAAAAGTGATGTGGTACAGTCCACATCAGCATCACAGTAAATGCACCACAATACTGACCTGGAGAAGCACAGAGGCTTCTTTCTCACCACTGACCAGAAAGTGCATTGAAAATGAAATATCCAAGTCATATACTCCACAACTTAATATATCTGACCATTGCTGCTAACTCTGGATACAATTTCCCCACGAAACAGGAAAAATCTAAACATGAAAATAATCTTCTTAGCTCACTGTCATTTTATTGTCTCAAGTACCCATGAACCTGTAAGCAGGATGGTGGGGAAAAGAATTTTAGGGTACTTGGCTGGCCCGGTCGAAGGGCACGTGACTCTTGATCTCAGGGTCATGAGTTCAAGTCCCACGTTGAGCGCAGAGATTACTAAAAAAAAATTAAAGAAATAAAAAGCACCTAAACTAATTCATTTTAAGGACTTTTAAAATGATGCTTTCTTTCATCTGCTATTACAGAAGTTACTTGAATACATATCTGAAGTTTGTTCACATATCGGAGGCTCATTCTTGGGGAAAATGCTGTGTTTTTATGGCACCAGATTAAATATTAAGCACCATCTGATGTGGGAAGCAACTTCTACAGACAGAACTTATAGGCTATTTGGGTCACATCATACAGCAATTCTGTAAACACATTTCAAGAGAAGGGCAAAGACAAGTGGCAAAAGTTTTCTCATTCAGAAAAATTCATCTTTTTGCCAGAAAGTGTCTCCTAAAGAAAAAGGGGGCTAGGAGCGTAAGGCCTCCCTGCTAACTAAACCCTAAGATGTAGATGTGTTAAATGATACCTCATCCGTGAATAAAGCTGGGCTAAAGGGACTCTAATGTTCACCCCCTGTGATTCTACCATCCACCTTGCCCTTGTCAAGTTAAGTTACACAAATATATTCATACCAGAACATTCCAGTCAGTCATGTTAAAGAGCCTCCTACACTGTAAAGTGCTATACAAAACGCCAGGTATTCAATTATAAGTACACCACTCAAATGAAGATTTCACTAAACACTAGTCTTTCAGCTCATTCCAATATTCAATAGCCTTTAGTGTTAAGGAGTTTTCTTAGGTGGTTGCTGACAATTTCTTCCTTGCTATTTATAAAAAAAAGGAGGCGATTAAATAGTTATATATCATAAACTAATCTCCTTTATTTCAGTAAAACTTGAAAAATCTTATGCATTGTGCCAGATCACTTACTCAGTAGTCAAACCCTATTCCCAAACAAATCCATAAATTAAGGGCTTATACTAGTTGTCCTCATGAGCACCAACATTATTAAGGTATTCCACTTATATCTAGATTACCAATGTTACCATCCTCAAGCCAGAATATTTCCTAGCAAGAAAACACAGGGACACATGTGTGGTTCAGTCACTTAAGTGTCTGACTTCAGCTCAGGTCATGATCTTGCAGTTCACAAGTTCAAGTCCTGGGTCAGGCTCTGTGCTGACAGCTCAGAGCCTGAAGCACGTTTCAGATTCAGTGTCTCCCTCTCTCTGCCCCTCCCCCGCTCACATTCTGTCTCCCTTTCAAAACTAAATAAACATTAAAAAAAATACACACACACACACACACACACACACACACACACACACACACTGATACGAATCTCTTTAACCCAAAACCTTCTATACTGTATCTGGGTTCTTGATCTCTGCTCTTCTCTAAAAGAATTACATCTGAGACTAAAAGGAAGTAGAACTTATACAGTGTTTAAAAAACTCTATCTTCTACACACAGTTGTAAGTTATAAAGGTGTAAAAACTACAGATACCTCTGAGATCAGCTGAGATTCAGATAAAGTTTGACTCTAAACAGCATTCTTCTGAAGAAAGAGAGAGGGACACATTCTTTTTCGTAAGCCTCCAGAATATGAAAGATTAAACATACGATTAAAAATTTCAATTATGCTATTCCATGCTACTCGCACATCTTCATTTTTAGCCCTTGCACTCTTAAAACATGGAAATTAACCCAGAATTTCTTTTCCTTCCCAGCAATTCTCAAGGCTTTTGATTGAATATCCAGAAACAAAAACTAAAGGTTAATCACAGTGATAACTACATTAGCTATCAAATCTTATCACATGATTGCCCTCCAATTTAAAATCTTACATTACAGTCAGACATAATGACTTCCCAGTCTTGCCTCTTGCCCCAAGACCTTGGATTCCATTATTCCTCACAGAGCTAACCTGTCCCTTTGCTTCCATTCTGTCATTTTCATCTATGTTAAAACAGGTAAAGCAAAATTCCAAAGGAAACACAAAGTGACCAGGAGCTACATGAGACTATTATCGTCCCCAAAGCAACTGTTTTCTCTGAATGTAGAATCTACAGGCTAATGAAGGTGTAATTCAAAGGCTTTCCATATCATTTCCTAAAACCTAGTGATACCCTGGCCACGCCATCCCCCTCCCGAACTCCATGCCATGTTTCCACTTAAAGCTACTTGAACAGATATCCCATTGTAATCCTTTAAGCTTACATAAATATCTTAACAGGTTGCAGGGTGAGAACATAAAACCACTGGATATTCTTTCAAACAATTACAGTTAACAATTCTGCATCAGTGACTAGTGAAAAAAATAAAAGTAATATAAAAAAGAAAAAGATAAAAACAGTTATTTGATCTTTTCAAAAACTGAAGACTGCCCCCAAACCACTGATACTGATGATATGTCCCACAGACTCCCTGGGAGAACTGATTTAACACACTATAACCAGCCTACTCAATACATTTTAAAGTAGATGAAAAGCAAACTATTAATTCCTTTCAGATGTATGAAAAAAGCTCTCAGGGACCAGTACCAGGGTTAGGAAAAAGGATTCAGAAAACAGTGCCTAGGAGGCCACTGTGTTATTGACCTGGTGGCTCCTTAAGACTGGATTTAAAGCATCAAAATGTGGGGAAATAAAATTGTTCCCTCAGGCTCCAGTGACCTTGAATACAATGAAATGACTCAGGTTTGCCGGTTTACATGCTGCTGTGCCTCCTTTAAACCTTACTTTAAAAGGAGAATTTGACTTTCTCAGGATAAAGCCCAAAGGTCAAACAGGTTGTGGAGAGTCAAGGACATCACCGCAACTAGTCTACAAAGTAAAAAAAAAAAATAAAGAGATCTATCACCTCAAATGCAAAAATGCAAATTTCTGTTGAGCTGGACAGGAGGTTGGGGGTGGATTACAGGACTTGTGAGCCATATACACTCCCCCTTCAAAACCAAAGCATTATGTAGAAAACAGAGTTCCAACAAAAAGTACAATGATGAGAAAAGAACTCATTAAGAGCTAAAAATAGACTCTAATTCACAATATGCATACGGATTTAACAAAAAAAGGAAAACACGATGTAAAATTGCATCTGCTAAGTTAACTGTGCCCTCGTGGAAATCGCCACCCCCCTTACACAAACTGAAATCTGTAAAGTCTGTGGCGACTGAATAAAAGCAAGGCTTTAAATGTTTTCAATGAATATTCCAACAAAGAGAAAACAAAGAGATAGCAATTTTTTGTCTTAAAGTCCTCTGATCTGCTAACACTATAGGAACACTGGGCTTCTTAACATTCAAACATACAGGTCTCTGCATTTCCCTACCTGAACGTCTTATTTTATGAAATCAGAGTATTTGGTAATAGTGTTTACAACTGATAGTAAAGGGGTACTAATTTTAGGGAAGAAGATGTCCATAAAAGTGAAAATAAGGCTCAGTTACTTTTTATCTAACCAGTACCTCATGACTCAATTTAACAACTTGCTGACCTTCCACGCCAGTAATAGACCACTGGGGAAGCTCAGCGAGAGTACCTTCATATTTTAAGTTAAGCTCATTCATTCTGAATAACACGCACACAATACCACACAGAGCAATAACTCCACGCTCCATCACTCTAGTTCATGGAGACTGATGTAGTACCATGAATCATCTTTCTGGGCTCCCAAGTCTTGCCTTGAACTTCCTTTTCCCACTTTGTCCCACCCCTAGAAAATCAATTATCTTGTTCAAATCACCTAGAAAGTGAAGAACAAAACATTAGCTTTGGATTCTTCTTCCCATGTGATGTCTGAGAAATCATAAGACTTCTAAGGCAATAGATCTCTCTGAAGATTTTTTTCAAAAATTGTTTTACCTAAGGAAAAAGAGTCTGCAACTGTCATATAAGTGAATGTGTATTAACTGGTAAGAAGGAGACAAGAGAAAGAGTATGCCCGTATGCTACCCACTCTATAAGAAACTCAACTTGAGGCAAATGGCTCCCATAAGGCTACATTATGTGGCTAGACTAGTAAGTGGCTAGACTAGGATATGGACTCAGTGTACCGTGGTCTTTCTAAACTAACACTTCTAAAATAGCCTCATTAGGCCAACTGCCTAGCTGGGGAGTAGCAGGCATTTTGTTTCAATGTTAATCCTGAGAACTTGATCCCAAGCTAAGCAAATAACAACCCTAGTGTACATAGGGGTTTGGTAAATCCTATTACCACTGCATTCAAGTCCATTTCACAAGGAAAGATACAAAGGAAGGCAATGAACACAGTTCAAATTGAATACTTCCATCTTGCATCCCCACGTGCCCCACCCCCCTTGTGAAGGAGGTATACAGCATAAGAATCTTTGCTCTTATTTGGAACAATGTAGAATGATTGCCCCTCAATGAACTAAATATGATATACAACATAAGGTTGAGTAGTTGGATCACAAAAAGATCGTTTTAACTGAGATCTGTTTCTTCACAATACTTGGAAGAGCTGCCAATGCTGCTTTACAGCTTTAAAGCTCCTCAGAATACAGTTGATGACAGAAACCATCACCAATAAAAGGACATTCAAGGGTGTCAAAATATTGACACTGTAAAACTTTAAAAAGCGAAACCACGTTTTAAGGAGTAAAACATGCTAACTAAAGCCACTGCATCAAATCAAACGACACTCACAAGTAAAATGCCAGGAAATATTTTTTAAAGCTGACCTTTTTAGTTGAAAAGGCAAGCGCTGAGGGTTTCCACAGCTCTCAAAATTCAGTAGTAGCAATGCACTCCACTGAGTCAATTAACTTAGAACAAGCTCAGAAGAAGTTGGCGAATTGTAAAGCACAGTTTTAGTTTCAATGACCAACTATTCTGTTCAGGAAACATTTAAAAAGAAATGTTCCAACAGGTGCAAAATAAAAATGCTTTGCTCTATTCATAATTTAGAAAGTTAAAAAAAGGCTATTACAAAGGTAGTGCAATAGATAAGATGATAGTGAAGAACGAACCATCAAAAGAAACAGGTTTATTTTGTAGTATATCATAAAGGGAGTCAATTTCACACCGGAGGATAGACAGGATTTTAACATTGTATGGATTACAAAAGGAAGAAGAAATCCTGTATCAGAATTTAAAAACAGCTCTTCTCCCATTGCCTTCGCCATTTTCTTTCTCATCTATATTATCTGTCCATCATTAGGACAGCCACTAAATAATAAATTGAAAGTGATTTCTACTCTATGCTACCAATCCCAATGCAGAAGTAAACAAAAACAAACAAAAAGTGTGAAAAGATTTGCAATAGCAAATAGCACACAAGCATGCACACTTCGCTGAATTTGAAGGGGAGAACTCTTTTTATTTAAAAAAAAAAAATTTTTTTTTAATGTTTTCTTTATTTTTGAGACAGAGAGAGACAGAGCATGAGCAGGGGAGGGGCAGAGAGAGAGGGAGACACAGAATCCGAAGCAGGCTCCAGGCTCTGAGCTGTCAGCACAGAGCCCAACACGGGGCTCAAACTCAGGAACTGTGAGATCATGACCTGAGCCGAAGTCAGAGGCTTAACCGACTGAGCCACCCAGGCGCCCCCAAGGGGAGAACTCTTTACAGAAGAACTTCAACCACATTTTCTATTAATTTGAATGCATTAACAATGTTTGTGTTTTGTATCAAATTAATAAAGGAATCAAGTCAAAGGCACTAACCACGTGCTCTTAATCTACTGACTAGACAAATATCATGATTCTAGAAGCCCCAATGAGGATATGGGTCAAGAAGGCATGGAATCGAAACTCCTAAGCCTCATTTGCACAACAGATTCAACCTCATTCTCCCAGTAAATATTCTTAAAAAGCTTTTGAAAAATGTGTAATCAGCTCTAGGGAGTTGCAATACTTTTCTTCATTTTCTTCTAATGGAATAAAACAAAGTGACATAAATATCAACATCAAGAAAATCAGAGAAACTGAAATCTCAATGACTGAGAAGTTAATCAGCAATGATTTTGTTTCAAACTCTTCTATATCCTCACAACAGTTATCTTTTCTTCCCAGCAACTAGCCATTTCAGGTTGCACTACCATGGGACATCCCAAGAGCCTTTTCTGTTTAGGTTTGTTAACCAAGAGTTAATTTACTGTATGATAAGAGGGTCCTAGACGATATCACCCCAAATACACTAGTTTTGCCTAAGGAGTATTCCAAACAGAAGACAATTAAGAACCAACAGACACAGAAAAGAGTTCTCTACCCTATTCTTTTCTGCCTAAAAAGCAAATCACAAATTTCCCTTGGGCAGAGGTCCCCCCCTCCTCTGTGCCAGAAAGAGCAGAGAAACTTTCACCACCAGAGACGGAGAGTTGGCACCAAAATGAACAAACAAACCTTGCTAAAATATAAAATGGCTCAATACCTTCTGTTAGTTTCCCCCTTGTAAATTCCTGGTCACTTCCTCACAATTTATCATGCCTCAGAACCCAAACCCCCTTTCCTTTGTTAAAATGGTATATAAGCCTTGAGTCTAACCACTTATTTTTCTTTTTTTGTGAATTCCAATGCACATATAATGCTAATAAAAATTGTGTGCCTCTTCTGTTAAATCTCTCCCCTCCCTGTTTCATTGAGATATAACTGACATAAAACACTGTATAATCTATCCTTTGTTAGGTTCAATCCCTGGGGGCCTGTGAATGTAACTAAGAGAACTAAGAAAAAGTTTCTCTTCCCTGATAATGGTAAAGAACCATATTTAATTTCCTAAATTTGATAAATTTTTAATTTCATCATCCTGAAATTCATCATCTACATTAATCAATGCTGACACAGAAATATGTTCTATAAAACACCTCCAGTTCAAGGTTTGAGTGGGAAAAAATGAACATAGAAGAATTTTAAAGTCTTTCCCCCAAAACTTTAAAAAAGCTTCTATGGTAATAACATCAAATTTTTAAATGACTGATTAGCCATGACCATTGGAAAAGACAAAGGTGCAATTAAAAAATTAGGTTTAGGGGCACCTGGGTGGCGCAGTCGGTTAAGCGTCCGACTTCAGCCAGGTCACGATCTCGCGGTCCGTGAGTTCGAGCCCCGCGTCAGGCTCTGGGCTGATGGCTCGGAGCCTGGAGCCTGTTTCCGATTCTGTGTCTCCCTCTCTCTCTGACCCTCCCCCGTTCATGCTCTGTCTCTCTCTGTCCCAAAAATAAATAAAAAAAAAAACGTTGAAAAAAAAAATTAGGTTTAAATATATATTGATAAATATACATAAAGTTTCTTCAGCACCACCAAAAACAACAACAACAAAATCACTTTATACAAATTTAGTCACTAAAATCTAAGAATAGCTATATTCAAACGTATTGCATTCCATAGTTAATACTTTAGGGACCACCAAAGCATCTACCTTGTAGAGCCAAGTTGTCTTGTTTTGTGAAGACCTGAGCACACAACAGCCTTTCTGCTAAATCTCTAATTAAACAGTACCCAGAGTCTGCAAAGTGAGGTGTTTATTAAGCTACCACCCAGCCAGCCACCCACTCTGCCCTCTTCAACTATCTGTCTGAAAGAATCAGAATTCTTAATCTCTTGATACTACTGACACTGAACAACTAACCTTAGGATTGTAACTGACACACACAACCACCTTTTCAAATTAATGTTCAGCAAAACAGCCTGAGGCTCACTCATTCTGATTGACTTCATCACAGTAGTAAGTGCTATTAAATTTGAAGGCATGCATTAGAAAAATAAAATACCATTTATCTGTTTCAATTCTGAGAAGCTAAGATTGTATTTGTTTATGGGAAAAAAAAAAAAAAAAGGAGGGGAGGGGCTCCTAGGTAGCTCAGTCGGTTAAGCATTGGACTCGATTTCAGCTCATGTCACGATCTCACAGTTCTTGAGTTTGAGCCCCGCTTCCAGGGGATTCTCCCCTGGATTTCTCTGCCTCTCCCCTGCTCGTACTCTCTCAAAATAAATAAATTAAAAAAATAAAATAAGGGGCGCCTGGGTGGCTCAGTCGGTTAAGCGTCCGACTTCAGCTCAGGTCATGATCTCATGGTCCATGAGTTCGAGCCCCGTGTGGGGCTCTGTGCTGACAGCTCAGAGCCTGGAGCCTGCTTCAGATTCTGTGTCTCCCTCTCTCTCTGCCCCTCCCCCATTCATGCTCTGTCTCTCGCTGTCTCAAAAATAAATAAACATTAAAAGAAAAAAATTTTTAAATAAAATAAATAAAATAAAAACTGTCAGTTATTTGATAAACAACAAACAAATAAAAAGAGAAGGGAAGAATACAATGGCATTACAATGAAATTTGAAAAGCACATTATTTTGATAACAAAAACAACAATCAAAACTAACTTCAACGTTCTCAGGAAGCAACAGACATAACTCAAATCTGGCTAAGAACCTTCGTGTTAAAAAAAAGATTTTACCACACAGGCCCTAAGGCAAAACAAGGTGGGAGGAGTCTGTGTTTCCACAGATGGCACTGCCTATTGAGAGGTAATCAATAGTGGCAAAGTCCCTCTTGGGTCACCTATAGTTTGTATATGTTTCTTTGGGCCTTTTTTTTTTTTTTTTTAATGTCTATTTATTTATTTATTTATTTGAGGGAGAGAGAGAGCACGTACGCATGTGAGAGAGAGAGAGAGAGAGAGAGAGAGAGAGAGGGAGGGAGGAAGGGAGGAGTGGGAGAGGGACAGCGAGAGAAGGAGACATAGAATCTGAAGCAGGCTCCAAGAACCGTGAGATCATGATCTGAGCCAAAGTGGGATGCTTAACTGACTGTGCCACCCAGGTGCCCCCCTTCAGCTCTTTGTTTTTCCTTTTTGAACGAAAGATTCTAGTTCACAGCTGATGGGGTTGCCACAGGACCCACCTCAAACAATTCCTAGAATAAGAGTGAAGCCATCACACCAAGACAAAAAGGAGTACCACTCATGACCTGAGGTCTTCAACTAACTTCCCTTGCTCTTCTATTAGAAGAAAGGAAAAGTAACAATGACAGAACAAGCTCTCTTGGAATTCTGAAAAATAATTACACATGTACACACACCCTTTCAGGGACAGGTCAGGTGTTCAGTAAAGACACAGCCTAGTGACTTTGACATCTCTAGTACTGAATACTAGGAGTTAACGCATCAGAAACCAATGCTGGGGAGGGGGCAGCGCCTGAAACTTAGTTTACCACAGAATTAGGCACTGTGGTTGTAACAACTCTCCCATCTCTAGCCAGAGTTCAGATAAACCTGGTTAATTCTGGTTCTATCTCCCTGAAAAATGTTCAGGAAAAGAAGTGAGTAACTCCCAGGTAAATGGAACATTCTAGGCCCTACACCTCAAAGATTCTGATTCAGTAGGTCTGGGCATGGTCCAGGAAGCTGCGTTTCTAGTAGTCATCCCAACGGATTCCAATGCAAGTACTCTACTGACTACTTTAAAAGGGTGATTCCCAAAAGTGCTTGCTTGCCTGTCAAAATCACCTGGGGAGATTTCTGACAACAGATTCCCAAGGTCTCCAGAATCTCTATTTTTAAACACTCCCTCACAGGAGGATGTGCAGCCAGATTTAGGAATCACTGGGCTATAATATCCAAATACAAAACTACAGATTACGAAGTTTCTAGAGAAGCATGGACGTTCTTCATTTTATGTATCCCTCAGTCCTTTACTCTCAAAAATCTCTCCTTCCCCTTCTGAAGATGACACATACACCAGAAGATGCCCCTTGGTGAATTTATACAAGTTAGGGGTCTCACTATAAATTCATCAGTTAGTCCTGAAGTTCATTTTTCATGAGTTCTGGCCTCCAACAAAAGGCGAGGAGGAAATATCCCAGGAAAAAACAGAAAACCAGAATTCTGGTCCCTACTCTACTGCTTAATAGCCATGTGGTTTTGGACTAATTAGTCATTTAAACAAACCTGGGCTTCAGCTCACCTGTTATGTGAGGGAGCTGCCTAAGGTCACCTCAAGGACTTTTCTGATTCTAACATTCTATTACTGATTCCTTGCATCCTAAAATCTATTTCACTCCTCTAGAATGCAGCATCAGCAGGTGTCAAGGACTCTGAAGCGCATAAACTCAAAAGAGATGGACCGACATCAGCTAAACTGTACAAGCAGCAGTGGCTTCTCATGACGAATGCCTAGAGACAGGAAATGGGATGAAGCATAAAGCTGGGCACAAAACCAAAGAAAGGGTCTGAAAAACAACATAATAAATAGAATGTAGGCCAAAAAGAAGATTACTATATTTACTACTGAAGAGGTTTCTCAATGTATTGCTCTAATCCTCATCCTATCAAAATAGTGACATTAATTTGCCAACACCAAAACAATCTAAAAATTATACACTCTTTTTTAGGACTTAGGAAAGAGGCACACACTTTCCTACTAGACCTTTTTTTTTTTTTTTTTTTTTTTTTTTTTTTACCTGAGATACAGTTTCCTAAATTTGGCATTCTTTAAATAAGGGAAGATTTAAGAAAAATGACAAAGAGCAACTTAGATGTTTTTCCCAAAGAGTTATCTCATAGTTTTCTTACAACCCAAACAATTAATGCCCGCCTCTTACAAAAACAGAATACAAAGAGCTGGCCTGGCAGCTCCCGGGGAGGTAGGATAAATTGGATAATTAGACCCAGGAACTCAAATTTAACCCTAAAAATGTGTACTGAGAAACTACAAAAATTGGCTAATGCTAAACACCACAGGGCAGAGTCCAAATCCTCACACATTCTTTCAATCTTTCTAGATGTATTAATAGTAGCTTCTTAGAAATATAGGCCCACTTTGTAAAGTACAACCATTCAAAATCCAGTTTTAGAAACCTACCATTTACTGGACTATTTTGTTCTATACAAATATTTACTAAGACACTCAGAATTAAAAACAACGTATCTGAGGTAATCTATGCTTACAGCTAAATGAGTCAGACCCTTCCAAACACTGTTTTAACCCATACTAAGAAGATGTCAGTGGGCTAAGTCAAAACACGGCCACTAGAAGAGTTCCTTTGTGTTCTTACTTGCCTACTCAACTTTTTAATCCATTATACAGCTCATTATCATAGATGTTCATATTTGAAACCTGCACATATTTTACTGTTACCAACAGGTTACAGAGAAGTTTCAGATTGTCTGATAATTAAATGAAAGCTTTTATACGCTCAATGTAAATCTAGTATTAAGGAGATATCCCCTAAAACAAGTTCTGTGGTCAAATAAGGCCAGAAAACTAGTTTCTTTACTGCAGGATCTTAATATGTGGTTTGTAATATGCTGATGATCTGCAGTTTGGCTCTTAAATAGGAAACTATCAAGGGAAGCATTTCTCAAACTTGTCTGTCAATGGAACATTCGTTTTAAAGAACAAGTACGGCTGTGTCTCATGAAATGAAGTTTAGAAAACATCTTTTGACCCTCATGCTCACTATGGATTTTCCTGGGTACTCCATTTGCTTACCAGAGGTTATAAACAGAAATTTTACCATGGTGGAAAACTTAATTGGCCCCATCTTACTGAAAAGACAGGAGGGTGTTGGTGAGGGGTCAAGGAAATGGACAGCAAATACTAATGCACTTTGCCAGTATCTACCCATGTACTTCAGATCACCACGCACTATGGCTCTACCACCACTATTTATCACACTAAAGACAGGAAGGCAAAGGGTATAAAAACACACAATTCCAATTTATCCACCTGCACCATAAAACAGTTCTCGTAAAGGACTTCAGAAAGAATAGCACAATTCAAGACTGACCAGAGATGAGAGATAAAAATCTTTGAGATGTTTTCTGTAGTAGATGCCTAATACAAACGACATAGGATTTGTTTCATACTTTCATATACTCTCAGTATCATAACAAAAAATGCAACTTTTATATACCTAGTTCATGGGTTTTTTGTTGTTGTTTTGTTTTTTAACAGTAGGGATGGCTACTAAGCAATCAAACCAGAAATCACATCCTTGATGTCATGGCCTTTATGCCATTTAACACATAGTCATTTATGTCAAAGAGGTTGCAAAACTCACATATAAAGATACTGTTTTGCTAAAAAAGGTAGTAATAAAGGCCAAGAGCATGACTTTAGTCATGTAACTGACTAAAGTTCAGACTCCCGGTCCAACTCTTCACACTGCCTGTAGGTATTCTTTACCCATTTCAAATATTTAGTTTTATAGTAGGAGTTACAAGCCATGTAAAGCAATTTCATATACACCATCACCCAATTTTAACATGAGCATGAGAAAGTTAGCCTTTGTACACTTCACACATTTTCCATGTTTGAAAACAACTCCTGCCGGAAGCATTAACTCTTGTATCCCAAGAACATATTCCTCGTTTAGGTTTTGGCTTCTTCTAAGAATTTAGTTGAATCTTACAAAATTCTAAGGATATTTTCCACTACCTAATATTCAAAATGTAGTATCAAAGGCCAAATTACCCATCCTTTCGTTTTTATCTTTAGGATAAAAGAAACACTCTTACACCACCTTTTCCTTTACTTATCAAGGAACAAAACATTAGATCCTACTGCACTCAAATTATATCAGTACAAATATTTATACATTGACAATGTGAACACTACCATTTACTCTGTCATATATATTATAAGCAGGACTATACAGACTTAAGGGAAAAGACATTTTAAGAGGTTTCTTCCTTCTTCCAAACAGAGTATTCTTCTTAGAACTCATTGTTAAAATGCTAAATCATATAAGCTCAGGAACTAAAACTAAAGGTCAACATGATACTTTCTGTCCCATACACACATTCTTAAAACAGTTTTCAAAGATGTTATTATACAGTTCAGGGTATATGAAAGTCTAGTTATAACATATACTGCCCATAAAAAATATTTTATGCTTTAAAAGGAAAACTCTAAAACCAAAGTTTCATGCTGCTGATGTAGTCAGTAACAGAGTATCTAGACGTGTAGAACTGCATCACTGAATGACCTACTAGAAGAAAACCCATTATTTTCTCACACCTTGAAACATAATCCTTTAAAGGTGAGTAACCTATACAAAATTGCATACCTGTTATTTTGTCTCTTACAAGTTTACAGGACTCTATCTCACCGATGCTCCCAAAGAGACTCTTTAGTTCCTCCTGTGTCATGTTCTGAGGAAGGTAGTTGACTATTAAGTTGGTCTTGCTGTCCTCTGTGTTCCCAGAGTCAACCGGTGAGGAGCAGTTGTTGTTTATGGTGGTTGGACCATTGGCTGTGTTATTGCAAGTTGGCCCATTAGACAGTTGTGTTTCCATGGCAGCAATTACCTGCTAAAAACAGAGAAAATAAGAAATGTCAGAATTCATATTTCATAAACTATTAGAGATTCCAACCAAGAATGTAAATATGTGTCACTAAATGCAAGTCGTTCTGCTGAAATTACAACAAAGCTTCAACAAAAAGTGCAACGCCTACACTAATTTCTACTTCATATATTAAGCTAGTCAATTTAAGTTCACAATTATACTTTCACATACATATGCCATACATGCACATAAAAGCACAATTTAAATGTTAAACATTCTCTAGAACCACATTCTGGGTCTACTCATATACCCTTACTCACCTGCAATGTCCACATACTCGAGAAAATTTAGTACCAAAGGGCATGGAATTAAACCCTGACTATATAATACATACTACAAGACAGAAGTGTTTAACATGCTATCAGAAAAACAAACCAAAAAATGGTCTTCCTAACTTTGAAGAGATTTTCAAGTTAGCCTAAGAGTTTCAATATTCTAAAACTGACAGACATCCATTAACTTAAAATCAAGGAGTAAGAGTATTTTAAAAAAATATAAATTTGTCAACATGTACTGTTTTGGTTACATATTGAAAATGTTTTTGATTGACAATATCTTATACCTCTTCTGTTGGTAAGAACTAAGAAAAATATCTGATGTTAAGTGTTAGGGCATGAAAAGGATTTATTTGTAGGATAACTTGGAAAAGAAGCTCGGCATACTTAGTGTACCTTGTAGAATCTAACAAGCCATTCTTGTCAACCTTGGCAGCTAAAGATCACCAACAAGGCAACTGATCTACAGCATCAAAATAAAATCCCCAAACAATGCAGTATGGCATTCTGCCTCGACTGTGACTTTAAAAGGGAAAAAAACCAAAAACCTATCCAGTCCACCAAAACAACAATATAAAGATTTCAACTTTTGCAAACAGACCAGCCCAAGGAATTTTCATTTGAGCACATAAGCCTGTTGAAATGCAGGTAATAAAGTATCTATAAACTCCAAATACCGGATAAGTAGCAGATTTGGGGGAAATGGCCTCAAACTGTTCAGGCTACTCTAAAAATCTACTCATTAATAAGAAAATCTGGATCTAGTTTCCTAAAAATCAATGCTATGCTCTTTAAGCAAAAGAGTCACAAACCACGGCCCCAAATTTTCTAAAACCATCTTCCAATAGCTATCTACTTTGGACAGCCAAGATTGGGGGAAATCCAAAAATCAAAGCATCACTAAAAGAATTATCCTTTATATTTCATCCAATGCATCTCTCATCTCCACAAAGAACAACTTCTCAAAACTGACAATTCTGAATTGATGGAATGCTAGTTTTAGGGAACTTCTTTACATATAAAAGGCAAAGAATTTAAGGCAAAATTTTTTAAAAAGCAAAGTAGAGGGAAAGAGTGTTACAAGAGAAAAAAGTTTTTTTGTTGTTTTTTTTTTTTTTCTTAAAAAGCATATTGTCTAAGAAAAATAAAAGGGCGCAACAGTGGATAAGCATACAGGAAGAAATCTCTACTGCCAAGAGATGTTTATAAAAGAAGGCAGCATAGGACAGATTGAGATTGGTCAACTGACCAGATTAAGACTGGTCAGACTGGACAAGAATCAGTGCTATCATGATAAAAAATCGGAGACAAAATCCAGGCCACCTATGAAATATCAAACAAACTAACTCTCTATGACTTCATTTCCTTTTCAAAGAAATGGGTTTTTCTACAAGTTGCAAGCTACCTCTCTTGGTTAAGTGTTCTCAGGGAATACTTAAAGGAGTAAGGGAAAATAAATCTTTGGAAATCTGTAAGAAAAAAAAAATCTGAAAAAAAAAGATATGCATTTTATTATAATTAACAAATTTATCTGAAACTGAGAAAGGAGTTTCCAAATTTCTTAACAAAGCATAACTGTTCCAGTCTGCAGAATATTAGCTGTGGGTCACTTTCCACAGCACAACTCTTGTGGAATTTACCTTTGCCCAGCATTTATGAAGACAAAAGAGTCTCAAGATTAGAGTGGCCAAAGCCAATTAAAACAAATCATTATTCAAAAGTTAGGGTATGTGTAGAAACTATGTGAACCCCAAATATGAGATTTGGACTTAACTCATTGGGATGGCATTTGAAATATAAAGTGTTCATTGACTGAAATTAGCAGGATTTAGCAAGGACAACAAACACTCCTCACTTAATTGCACATTTATTTCCATGTTCAGGTGGCAAGAATGAGCTCCTAAGCCAACATTCAAGTGAACAGCTGCAGTAGGCTGTGTGTGCTGAAAATTACAGCATCTCTCAGCTATAGGACCATCTGCTCAGAATAAAATGATACTAATGTGCTATATTTTACAAATAATGCATATTCCATTGATAGGCTCAACACAACTGTTCACAGAATGCAAACTCTTTCAACAGTTACTGGGCAAATAATTTTCAGCCAGATTTACAATTTCAACAATTTTTTTTGAGCATCAGGAATTGTAAATAACTTCAAAATTTAGTAACCAAAAAAATACATAGTAAACAGAATGTAAAGAATTACGGTAACTTAGTATTCAGACCATACCAAAACTTTTTTGTTTTGTTTTTTTTTTTTAAAAAAGCTTGTCACTCTTTTCTTTGAGTCTGCACTAAATCCTAATTTTGATTATAAAAAGTTACATACAAAAGCATGGTTCTGATGCTACATATACCACTGTGGTTAAAATTGCAATGTGCTTTAAATCCTAATGATGGCCATACCGCAATAGGTTAAATGTAAGAATAATTAGTATGCCAAATGAAAAGTTCAAGTGTTTGGTATGGCCTCAGCACTCCTGCAACATGCTAAAAAAAGTAGCCTACAGAATTTAAGAAAAATCCCACAGACCCCAGTCCAAGGCTCTGCTGCCCACGAACCACTTCTAAGCAGAGAAGCCACATCACACAGTCTGACTGCCATGTTAGTTTGGAGTTGCCGTCTGCAATATGGACACAAAAAGTACCGTATGTTAGATGAGCAAGATAATGCAACAAATCAGTTTGTACAAAATTTACAGTGATTGTATTGATATTCCCAGCACGTCCATGCAGTGTGGCTTAATTGAATTTGAGGCAATTCCAATCTAATCTTTCCAAATTCATTTTAACATGTAGTTTTCTTGCACAAATTAAGCATTTTTAATTAAGAGGCTGATTTTCAAACAGCATTAACTAGTTACCTTGACATCTATCCTCAAGAACTACCTTAAACCACATCTCAAAAAAAAATTTTAGATAAAATGAAGCAAAACACTGCATGCTGTCCTGTCTTTTAAGGATGTGGGAGAAGGAAGGAAATGTGAATGAAATTTATAGTGAGAAAAGGCTGTCATGCAATTCGTAAGTGAATGCTTTGACTAAAAGTGCTTTTTCCCCAAAATATCAGAGAGGCATTAAAGGAAGCTATATTTGCCCACACTGTTACATTATACTATAAATGATCCTTAATCCTGGGACTCAAAATTAAAAGTGAATTGAAACCCTGTGAGGTTATTCTGCCACTATAGTCCAACTGATCTCTAACAGTTTCACTGAGAATTGTTCACATATACTAAAAGGCAGTAAACCAGCATCTTTCAATTGAAATAATTGGACCAATAAATAGGATTGTTTGGAGTAATGCTTATACAGGATGTCAGCTTTGTCCCTGAACGAAATCAAGTGAATATTTTTTAATATGTAAATTGTAAACGCAGCACGATTTGAAATTAGTGCTGCTATGAGGCCTCCAATATAGTTAATGAGCCATTTACCACTTATTACAACTTGCCCAAATACTAAACAGAACCACAATATTGGCACAAAAGCCAAAGTTTACATTTTAGCCATATATGCAGATCCTTTAAATGGTCAACAGAATATTCAGAAAAACTCAAGTCTCTGAAAATATACAATGAGTAACAAAGGAGGGCCAAAAACATATTTTACTTGGGTATCTATGATTATAAAAATTTCATCCATAGAGTTAAACCTGGCTGTAAAGTGATTTACTCTTGATGCGAGTGATGACATTAATTAACATGTAACAATGGATTCCATTTTCTGGCATCTACGAAAACAGTTTAACATGCACTTTACAGGATGCCATGAAAATGTTTTACACTTCTTCCCTTCTCCCACTGTTACCAGGGAATTCAGTTGGATTCTATGTTTTTTATTTAAAAGAAAAAAAACCTACTTATAGTTGAACTAATCTGTGAAAAAATAAAGTGCTTTTTATATCCATGAAATATTTTGACAAGAACCTAATTGTAGTTAGCCCACATGGTAGAAGTAGGACCACACCCAAAAGGTTCAACCAGGCTTAAATTTATGTCCTGAATACCCTTGGGAATTAATATCTCAACACTCTTCACTACATAAAACCATAGATTCACATTTAATGGCCTCAGTCCCTTCTATTTCATAGGAGGCAACGCTAATAAGCTAAGCTATTGACACCCCTTTCTGAAAGCCCCAGGGATGTGAACAATCACTTTATTGCACCAACTAGCTAGGAAGGCTGTGTATGGAAAATGATTCTACTGCACTTTTACATTTCAAGCACCCCAGACAGTTTCTCTGCTTGAGGCAGACACATACCTTTATGGGAAGTTATAAATAAGTTGCTCACATGGCCCTTACCTTTATGCTGGCCAACAATTCAGTTACTAAAAATGTAAAGCTACTTCCCCTTCACTTAAGGACAGGCGATTCTGCTCTACTCAATCTACCACAGACAACCGGCCTGCACTATTTATAGATTCTATTGGCTCTGAAACCCTTTGGAAAAGGGGGGGGGGGGGGGAGAGCCACATTCCAGTATCACAAAACCATTCATTTTAAAGCTTAAAAAATACTGTTTCAATATATGTTCACATCTTAATTTAGACATCAATTGTGCCAGTTAAGACTGCTTTTTCTCCTGTTATTCTCCATGTAATAATTTATGAAAAGGCACCTTAGCAAAGATCAATCTAGAATATTCTAAACTTTTCCCTGGGCTCCAAGAGATAGAGGAGGTGTTAGTTTGGTGGAAGCATGATTTTACTGGGGGGTGGGGTGGGGGGGCGGGAGGGGGCAAAGAAGGACAACCTCTGTCTTTGCATTCACTGTTATTTCCAAAACTCCATAAAGACTTTTTTTTAATTGATTTTTCCCCCCTTTTTACTTAAATTGCCTTGTGTGTACTTTCATTTCTAAAGTTTCTTACACTAATGGATTTTAGGAAACCAATATTATCGCTCCATTTCTCCTATCTGGGAACAACAGTTTTCTGGTCACGTGAGAGAAAAGAAAAACTCCCTATTTTCCAAACTTCCTAATACAAAGTTCTGAAAACTAAGGTTCATCAGTTTCTTTCCTATTTTCAACCTCTTGCAGACAGCCACCAAACAAGATAGACTTAATCAAAAACATCCTAAATATATTTTGAGAATTCTTCATTAAGTACAATGTCTGCAAAGGAAAAAAAGGGTTTCTAAGACCTAGATCCCAACTGATTTGGGGACCAGACCTCAGGTTAAAGTCATAGCAGGACCACTGAAAGACCACTGCACATCCCCTGGTGAGGCCTGTCCAACTGCCTAGACTCCTCCACTGTCATGGATTTCTGTCCACCTCTGGGCCCTCATGTTTCATCTGAACCACTGAATTACAACCTTCCCAAAGGTCCCTCATGAGGCTAATCCACACTAACACTACTACTTCCTAATGGATTTTCCTAAACCCTCAATAGCTCCCTGCTGTCTATCAAAGTAAGTACAAACTACTTGTGGTATAAACAGTATAAGCATCTGGGACCTTCTACAACTGCTTTTACCAGCCAATGTATTCAAGCACCTAAGTATCTGAACCACTCCTTGTCCCTCAAACAGTCGCAGTACATGCAAAGCCATACATTCTCTGGCTTTGCTCATGCAACTCAATCTGTCTAAAAGGCCCCCAGCCATACCCACCACACATCCATATCACTGGTTGTAAGCATTTGAAAATATACCTAAAGATAAGAACAGTTTTGTTTTTTTTTTTAAGCTGAGCATGAAAGGGCAACGACCTCCCTTAAAGGCATGCAAACTTAGCTTTTTTTCTCTCTCTCACCTCAAGTATTTCAAACCAGAGATAATTATGAAAGCATATTTTCAATTTTTGGCGCACTCCATCAGCCACCCTTACCCACTACAATCCAAATTCTTATTAAACGGCATAAAAAGAGAAACTACCTTGATCAGTTGTGTACTTTTATTTCAAGAGTCTATCATGCCAAACTGCCAACTACAAAAAAGCTCGAAGCCAAGACAAAAACATGGAATAAATGTGATCCAAGCCTCTGGCCAACAGGATTACAGAGATGTGGCGTCTGGAATCTGGGTCTAACTTGAGGAAAATGGCAGAAGCAGAGGTAGATGTGAGGAAAAATAAACAGACCTTCTAACACAAAGGTGCTTTAAAAAGCATCAAAACTAAGTTATGGATCTCAAATGGTTTTAATTTGATACAGACTAGAAAAGTTTAAGCAAATATAAAAGGCAACATCTCTAAAAAGAATCATGGCCAAGGTCAAGGGCAAGCATTTCTCTCACACCTTGAAAGATCCAGCTTGGATAAAGTGACGTTGGTCTGGACACTTATTTGCAAACTAGCAGGTTCTCAGTATCTCCAGTAGCATAGCACCAGGGGAGAAATCAGGGTAGTGCAAAGCCTTTCCTCTGACCACAAACCTCTCTGAAGACCAAGTTACAAGGTAAGCAGAAGGCACTGGTCTCTAAAGTTTAAGAAAAGAAACTACCAAAATAAAAACAGAAACCTTGGCCCCAAAGCATTTTCTTTTGGGGAACTCCAGGCAGGGAGCTAAAGCACTCAAAATAGTGGAGTAATGAGAACTTACAGATAAGCGTGGGTAAGCGACTGATGGGGCCATCTACCTAGCAGATATATGCCCACATAATAATTTTCATCTTTACCACTAAAATGGCATTTTCAGGATATATTCCAGCTTCAGGATATATTCCAGCATTTCAGGATATATTTATGCCAAGGGAAGAACTCAACCAAGCATTAAGATCATGGGGCTGATGTGTCAACTACAGGAATGAGCCATTAGTTTGTTTTCTTTAAACCTCTTTACTTTCCTTTGTGGTTCCTAAAATAATACAGGTTTGTGGTTTCAAACTTCATGTGATTTCCTCAATCCTAAAATCTGTCAATTCCCCACCCCACCCCCATACCTGTTAGCTGCCTCATAGGCTCTACGGATTCCTCAGCCTTGTCAGGCTCAGATTTTTGGCTTTTGGGCTAACAAGGGTCCAAGAGCTGCCAGAGACAATACACTGAACAGCTGCAGGAGTCACAGGGAGAATGTTCTTTGGCAATGAACACCAACATTTCTCTGTCTCTTGGCCCTTTATGGCTCCTACAGACAACAGAGTGTTTCCGACGCCACTCTTTCTGAGGTTTTGTGGTTCTGGAGCTGGCAGGACTAAAACCTTTGAGGTTAGAAAGGAAAGCTAATGAATGTAGGAGTCCCAAGTCCTTCCCTTCATTCTACGTCCATTTCAGGTATCCATGCTGGGCAAAAGAAAAGTAAAGCTCTGGTGAAAAAGATTTGCTTAAGATTCACACACCGTTCGTTCATTCATTCATTCATTCATTCAAACATTTGTACACAAGTCCCATGACCTAACGACTGTCCTAGGTACTTGAGATACAGTAATGAAGATGAATCCTGGAGTGTACATTTGCAATAGGAGGTGTGTGCAGCAGACTGAAAATGAACATATAAAAGACAATAGAACAGCTATAAGGAAGTGAGGAATGGAATAAAAAAAAAAAAAAGGTAGAGCCAAGTAGGGATTGAGAATGAAGAGAGGGGTAGTTTCCAGCATTAAACAGTAGGCATCCTTGAGAAGGTGAACTCTGACCAAGGTCTGGAAGAGATATGAATTAGCCACTGTGCTGGGCAGAATAATGGCCCACTTTGGCTGTCCACATCCTAATCCCTAAAATCGGTGAAGGTTATGTTTACATGACAAGGGGGATTTAAATTGCAGATAGAATTAAGACTGCTAATCAAATGACTCTGAGTTGGGGAGATTATCCTAGATTACCCACGTAGGGCCAGTGTAAGCAGAAGAGTTGTTATAAATGGAAGAGGAAGGCTGGAGGGTCAGTGTCAGAGTAATGCAGCATGAAAAAGACTCAAATGGCTTTGAAGATGGGAGAGAGCCACCAACGTAAGAGTACGGGCAGCCTCCAAAAGCTGGAAAAGGCAAGGAAAGAGATTCTCCCCTGGAGACTCCAAAAGAAATGTAGCACTGCCAACACCTTACTCATAGCCCAGTGAGACCCACTTTGGGGGAACTCTGACCTTCAGAACCAGAATAGAACAAATTTGCATTGTTTTAAGAAGCAAATTCATGATTATTTGTTAGAAATGTAATAGTAAACAAATAAATCCCCGTGGGGATGTCCAGAGAAGCACTCCAGGCAGAGACCAGCTAGGCTGTAGCTAAATGTAGTAAGAGGGATAGGAATCAATGAGGCAGTAGGGCCAGACCATAGAAGCCTTTGGAGGTATAGGGAAAAAGAAAGGTTTCTTTGACCCTCTTAGGGCCCCTGACTGGGTTTGAAAATTAGACTAGCAAAGACAGAGTAACAGGAGAAAAACATACAAATTTTATTGAACTTTTTACATGTACGTGGGAGCCTTTGCAAGAAAATAAAGACTGAAAGAAGTGACTAGAGCAGGAAGCTTTTATACCTTTTAGACAAAGAGTACTTTTGTGAAGACCTGACAAGGCAAAGGGGTTGGGGCTAGGGGTATTAAGTGATGAAGTAACTAGGAAGACGAGGGTTAGTTGAACAAGGTTTGTCTGTACTATTTCTCAGCCCCCAATTCCCAGTCTCTGGTGCTTGGTGCTAAGAATTTCTTCCTTCCCAGTACTATGAGGATACCTTTCACAGAAGAGTTTTATGACCTCTTTCAGGGAGGAAGGGGCAGTGGTGGGCAGGGTGACCTTTCTGCTTCTGTGTTCTCAAACTCCTGCAACTTCAGATACTCAATATGCCAAGGTTCCCTATTTTCAGGGAGTGTGTCCTGAACTCCATCAGAGACCACTATAAGAAGATTTTGAGAACAACAGCATGTGGCTCTTATAAAAACAAATCACGTATGATTGTCTAGGAGGACTCAGCCACTTTGGAAGCAGGAAGACCTATCGAGAAACAACTCCCGTTAACCCTGGTATAGAATGACAATGACTCAGGGTGCCTGGGTGGCTCAATCGGTTAAGCATCCGACTCTTGATTTTAGCTCAGATCATGGTTTGTGGACTACAGCTCTGCATCCGGCTCTGTGATGGCAGCACAGCCCTCTCTCAAAATAAATAAAACATTAAAAAAAAAAACAAAAAGAACCCACCCAGAATGGCAGTGACTCCAACCAAGGTGATACTAGAGGATATATGGTAGGTATATGGTATAGGAGGATATACCCAGAAGGAAATTGTTACTAATGTGTTACTTTAATTACATTATTAAACTGTTTAAATCCATGATCAAGGAACTGGTTTGATTCTAGATGCTCACAGGCTCACCAACCACCAATGCGTTTATTAAGATGTGGGCACTAAGAATACATCCAACACATGAAAACTGAGTTTACGAATATTAAATCAAGAGTTATTCATTCTATATATGGATTCACTGCAGAAGAGTTCAGTGATTAATTTAGTGTGTTAAACTAAGGAACTAAAAAATGGGAGTCACTTGTGCTATGCCCCACATAGCAAACCAAACCAAACCAAAACTTAGTTCCTAATCTGATGCAGTTTCAACCTCTCCCAGAAATGTAACCTTAAACCAGTAAATGTGGAATTGTCCGTTCGGCACTAGTGAGGTAATCCACCAAACAGACCCCTTTTAACCCCCAAAGAAGGATGAGGTAACCCACGCTTTTCCTTGTCCCTGTCACTTTCTGCTTATAAAAGACTCCCACTTTGTTCAGCTCTTTGGAGCTCCTTTCTGCCTGCTAGATGGGATGCTGCCCAATTCAGAAATAGCTGAATAAAGCCAGTAAGATCTTTGAAGTTTATTCAGCTGAATTTTTTGTTTGTTTTGATTTGGTGGCAGTACAAGATGTGTAAGCGAACTTCTGATGACACGCAGGGACTACGAGGAACACAGGAGTAGCACCGGCAAACCCCTGAGTTCTAGGTCTTTCTCACCATTCCTAAAGGCCATGGGTAAGTTCCTCTTAGTTCTGAACATCACTCCCTGCAGCAAGCTCCCAAACTAACTGGCTTTTCAGTTGGGGGCAGGTCGGCTTGTACCAGCAGATGGTTCCACCAGGAACCCAAGCCCCTTCCGCTGGTTCAGTCCACAATTTCCCCTTTTGGGAACCCAGTCCAGTACACATTTTCATTTTTAACGTCTGCTGGTTTAGTCCGTTCCCCAGTGGCAGGTTGGGAACTGCTGCTGGTATACTGCAGCTGTCTCTTGGCCAATGGGCAAGAACATCCCTTGGCTACTGCCAGTGTGTTAAGGTGAACCTTTGTCCTGTTTGTATAGATAAAGGCTACTGCTAATAGGAATCTCGGGGGTTGGGGGGGGGAGACCACAAAAATTGGTGTATACAGGTGAAGCACTTGAAAGCCATTAAGAGCCCTCACCACCTAACTTGAAGACTCCTATCTTATGTTAAGCTGGTTACATAAATGTTTGGATTAACGGTAGGTCACCTGCTAACCTCAAGAAAATTTCCATGTAATGAGGTACACTGTAAGACATCACAAAATTCCCAACCCAGCAGCACATCCCTTTCAGCTATTAGTTTGGCTCTAAGAGATCTAAAGGCTTAGATAAAAACAAAATTTAAATCAAATTTAAAAAACTAAATCATAAAGAGATCTTTACATTCTAAAAAGTGAATCAAGACACATTCTAGCATACCTACTTATTTTAAGTTCTAAGAACTATTGTCCCAGAAGCTGTAAAGACCTACAAAAATGAGAAAATCTTACTAAAAATAACCTAGAATTAGGGAACCTCATTGTGTGTTATCCAGAGAACTTAGCCTGATAACCATCAAGTTAGGGGCCCCTAAATACCACAGAGCAGAAATATGGGCTGCACATACTCCATCTGAGGCAGATATGGCTGGGCAGAAATGTGGTTTGCACTCCACTGTGGCAAAGGGTCCTACCAAACTGCTGTCAGTCCCAGCAGGGAAACTCCAGTGGTCATTATGAAAAATGTTCCAATTAGTAAAATCACTTAAGAAGTGCACTTAAAAGTAAGGGCTCCCAGATTAAGCAAACAGAATGAGATACCTATTTTAACTCCTATGCAGAAGCCTCCAAAGGTTTCAAGATTCCAAAATAGCTTCATTGAAAGATTCATTGTAAAATGCTAATGACAAATTAAAGACACAATAGGTATCTATCTAAAACACAAGACCACAAGATGAATGCCAACTCCTACTGCTCCCCTCTATCCTTCCTAATGCAAGTACTCATTCCAGTAATCCTGTCTCAACTGTCTTTCTACCTCTAAAAAGGTTACAAGACCCTAAAATAAAACAAACAAAACTCTGCCAAGTTAATGGACAAACTTCAGGAAGGTTATTTTTATCAAACAACAACCACAAAAGAGGAAAAAGTCAATTAAAACTTGGACAAAATGAGAAATTCTTTCACAGGTTTTCCCAGCAAATATTAGTAAAACGTTTTAGCAATCTGAGCAAGTAATCTCAATTTATCTTACCTACCAGAACAACTTAGATCCAACTTCTTTCATAACTACTGAATTTTGGACTATTACATCTGATTCACAGCAGTAATTTTAAAATAGAAGCTATATGGGTGGCCCAGTCAGTTAAGCATCCAACTTTCACTTAGGTCATGATCTCACAGCTCGTGAGTTCAAGCCCCGCATGGGACTCTGTGCTGACAGCTCAGAGCCTGGAGCCTGCTTCGGATTCTGTGTCTCCATCTCTCTTTGCCCCTCCCCTGCTCATGCTCACACTCGCGTGCGCGCGCGCTCTCTCTCTCTCAAAAATAAATAAACATTAAAAAAAATTTAAAAAAAAAAGCTATATGGTCTCTGTTTGCATCTGTCTATATATGTGTCTACACCTTATACACGTGGTATTTTCTACCTCCAGATGATAGTGCCAAAAATTAATTTGTAAAAGAACTCTATTTAACTGACAAAGAAAACTAAGCGCTTATATGAATTAAAGCATTCTTAAAATTCTCATAAATATAACAAGAAACTGACTCAATTATTTTTCAGGTTCATGGATCTAGGAAAATATTCAGTATTAAAGCTAATTGTAAGTTTCTTTAAAATAAACACATCTTTAGAGTTATCAACACTGAATATAACAGAGACATACAACTTTTATTCTACCTGGATTTATTTGTCAAATAAGTTCATTGTTTTCTCGGTTTTAAAACCTATCAGCAAGAGAAATAACTTGGTATGATGAAATTTTCATAAGTAACCTAAACATAATTATTGACAACAAGTAAATTAAATAGATGTAAGCAAGATAAACGTTCTTAGGTAAATTGTTTAATAGTCTCCCCAAATCTTCTTGGTAACCTGAAATCTTACAGTTTTGCTAAACTAAATTAAGTGATGAGTGGTTAATATCTAAATCATTTGCAAATATGATAAAACACAAGAACATTAATTACTAAAAATAGGCTTATCCACTTTTGGCTTCCTTTACAGAGGAACTCAAGATATTTTGGGTCTATTAGTAAACACGTTTTGTGCCATGCTGAGAAATTTACTATGAGAAACATATGTTTCCAAAAATTATAAAAAGTATTTATAAGTTTGCCAACCCACAGAATTCTAATGCTAAAAGACAATTCACAGTTGTGTACTTCTTTATTTTTACTAGAAATTAAGGCTTTTAAACAGTAAGAATTCTAACATATGTAAGTAAATCTACCAGAAATAATAAGGAAAACAACTATGTATTCAAGGAAAACAGGATACGGGTTTTGTTTGTTTGGGTTAGAAAAGGCATGAGGTTTGAAAATGGGTTTCTGTGAAGGGAAAATGAGACAAATTTGTCCCAAAGTAAAACTGGTTACTTAAAAATGGAATGAGGCAAAATAAAGGACAAATTAAATAGAAAGTCAGGAAGAGAAAAAGTGAATCCTATCTTCTTTGGATCAGTTGATTAAAATTAAATGAATTTATTATAAAGGTTATAAAATTAAGCTTTAAAACAAGTAGTGTACTTATACAAAACTAAAACTTATTTTCCTTCAACTGCTAAAAACACAGTTTTTTTGGACTACTGGTCTGCTCCTGATAAGAAATTTTGATAACGTTTTTCTTTACCTTTTAAGCAGACTGCCTGAAAAACAAAAATTTCATGTCTTGTCACAGTAATTTTCTGTTTCAATGTCGTTTTTATCAGGTCCTTGATTATTTCTGAAAAGTCAGTCCTCCTTATTAAACGAGAGCTAAGGTTTTTTTACAATCATTTAACTTTCTGTATTTGCACTCAAAGTCTTTAATCACCACTATGGTTAAATGGTTAAGTATTGTTTCAAAGTGACCTATGATCCTACGTGACCAAATGTTTTAAAACCTTTTTGATATTTTTGATAAACTTCACAAAATCAAATTCTAAATGAAGTCTTTTTGACCTCAAACTAACTTGGGATTTTTCAGAGGATCCCTGGAACATCTCAAAAGATATGGCTTCTGTCCTTATAAAAAGAGAGATGTTAAACTAATTAGACTTACATGATAAAATTACATGGGAAGCATTGTCAAGAATACAAAGCCTTTTTATGTTGTATTTGTATAGACAGGATGTTAGGACTCCCGAAATCATACGAAACTCCAAGAAATCTGATATATCTTAGTATAATGTTATCAGTCATAATTCCAGTTATTATTGGGGCACCTGGGTAGCTCAGTCAGTTGAGCATCTAACTTTTGATTTAAGCTCAGGTCGTGATCCTAGGGTTGTGGGAACAAGACTCCATCGGGCTCTGCGCTAAGCATGGAGCCTGCTTAAGATGTTCTCTTTCTCCCCCCGCCCCCACTCGTGCTCTCTAAAATAAAACAATTAAATAATTCCAGGTATTATCTTAAATGTTGTATATCACAAAAATAACCAAATTTTCTTGTCAATTCCATCATGATGGAATACTCAGATCTATAAAACATGAAATCATTTTTAAGACTTTTGTCATTTGCAGAGGTACTGTTTTACTCTGATGCTTCTGCAAAAGAATTCCTGTAAAGTGCTTCATCTTCAAGGAGATTCATGGAAAGCACTTTGACAAGTACAAGTTTCTGTTAACTTTAAGATCATAAAACTTAACTGGGTAAAAATCACCAGAACTAATGGGAAAACTGGATTCAAGCAGAACAAGTATTAATGAAAGGTGACTCTAATTTTTATGATTTCTGTCTCAAAATATTGTTGGTTCCTTATTATTTTGATTTTGTAGATTTAAGGAAAACTTTATTTTCTTAATCTATGACTTACAGCAATTTGGTAAAGCATACCTTTGTAAACAAAGAGAAAACATTTATTTTTTTCTCCCTACCTAATCTCTCCAAAATTCAGAAACTCTGGAGTATCCTTTTCATGGCAGTATAGAGATTTACATGATTTCAGTAAGAATCTGTTCCTCCTTGCACCTGAACACAAATGGAAACACTAACCAAATTACCAAAGCAATGGGTGGAATGGTATTACAGGTAAAATGTGATGAGATGAAGAGTCCTTAGAATGGCTTCTTGGTCTCAGGTTTTTCAGAATCTAATAGAAGATTGCTTAAAAGTTCCAGCAAAGGAGTCTTAAAAAGAGTTCATATGGTCAACCACTCTCCTTGCTGCACTTATGTCAGGCCAAGTTAAATACAAATAATGAGTTTTACTGTAATAATCTCTGCCGGGGCAGAGGGGATAGGGGTAACTATAGAGAGAAAAATTGTTTACACCTCTGTTGATATTAAATTCTAATCCCATTATTGTCTTTGAGACTATAAACATGTAGAACGGACTAGATCCTAAATTCTAGTTTCCTCAAATATTTGGCTATGACTCTCCAAACCAATGTTTCAAGTCGCCCCTCCACTCTTTCTGATTTGGAATCACTAAGAACAAAGACCATCCCTAAAATCCCCTTAGAAAGAAAGTATACCAGGTCCTCCTTACTAGCCAGATAGCAGCCAAACTTCAGGGACTGAAACCTCAGGTGCATATTTCACAGCTAAAGGCGGCTTTACCTGACATCTGTGGTCCTGTACAAACACTGGAGACCTTCAAATCAAATTGCCAAGGAAGAAAAGTAGCTGACATCAACGTAGACTGCTTCCTCCCAAGACAATGAATCAAGACTTCATACTTTAACTAAACATGAAACCCTTTCGTCTTCTCTTTTCTTTACCCTGGCATTGGGCTGGAAAGAGAACACCATCATCTCTACTACCAGGCCACTGCTAAGGGGGTTAAACTTTCAGACTGCTGGATTTATCAAGAAAGACTCCAATCTGTTCTAAGGAAACCCCCCCCCCCCCGCCGCCCAAGGCCATTTCCCAGAACCTTGGGTCCAGCTCTGCATGAAGAAAGGGCCATAAAGGCAAGGCTAACCAGAATAAAACCACCTGTGTGGTCCAGACTCTACAGGTCTCCATGGTTGTTACTTTCCCTGTCCTAGGCCACAGACTCAAATGGGAATTACCAAGAGGCATTCATGATTCAGAATTAGCTTCCTTTGGCAGATCAATGCTCCACTGGCTAGAGATAAATGTAAATGAGGCTATGGTCAGTACCTCCTCCTTAACTCTTTAAAGTATTGCAGAATCTGCTGCTAAAACAACAGGTGCCCAGCAAAAATCCTTAGACTTTCTGGCCAAAGTTGTTCTTGATAATTAAGACAGCCCTTAATTATCTTTGAGCTCAGCAAGGAGATATCTCTGCTACAGCTAAAACCACCTACTAATCTTGGATTAACACTTCTTGGGAAGTTGAAACTCAGTGACATAAGATTATATGAGCCCCATGACTTAGAAAAATGAACCCTTCGATCCCTTCTTTGACTTACTTGATTTTGATTGCTTTGGGTCTTAGAGACCATTGCTTCAAAGTACACTCCAAACATGGGAATTTTTCTGCTTATAATAATCATAGTAGTCTCCCTAGCATGCTATATTCTCTGAAAAGCTATAAATGCCTGTCCACAGCTGCTAAGCACCAAGAGAATGATCTCCCTAAGAAAGGACCATTAAAAAAAGTAAACAAGAGAATGACCAACTTAAAAGTTGTGAACCTGAAGTAATGGTTTGTAACATTATAGCGATTAAAAGCAAAAATCATCATGGCCATGAATACCACACAGATGTTCAACAAAAAGTTCAAGAACTTCAGAGTAGTAGCTGAGAGTGGTGGTAATCATTTAATTTTCTTTCTTTTTTTTTTTTTTTTTTTTTTTTTGAGAGAGAGCGTATGCACCAGCAGGGGAAAGGAGCAGAGATGGAGAGAGAGAGGGAATCTCAAAGAGGCTTCACGCTCAGCTTCAAGCCCAACTCAGGGCTCGATCCCACAACCCTAGGATCATGACCTTAGTCTAAATCTGAGTTAGGATGCTCAACTGACTGAGGCATCCAGTCACCCCGCCTTGAATTTGTATTACACTTTTCCTTTCATCACATGAGAGTGTGATCAAAAGGGGCGGGGGGGGGGGGGGGGGGGTGGCATTGTTAAAAGAGAGAAAAAAACAGGTCCAAAATAGTGTCACTTGTGCTAAGTCCCGTATCAGGAAACCAAGACTTAATACCGAACCTAATTACAACTTCAACCTCTCCCAGGAATGTAACCTTAAACTTGTAAATCTGCAATTTCCTGGTCAGCACTAGTGAGGTAATCCACCTAATCTACCCCTTCTGTCCCCCAAAGAAATATGAGGAAATCCACTCTTTCCCTATTCCTGTCCCCTTCTGCCTATAAAAGTCTCCCATTTTATCCAGTTCTTCAGAGCTCCTTTCTGTCTCCTAGATGGGATACTGCCCAATTCAGGAATCACTGAATAAAGCCAATAAGGTCTTTAAAGTTTACTCAGTTTTGGTTTTTTGCAAACAGCAAATGTAAAAATTTTTAAATCAGAGAAACTTAAAAGACACAACTACTGAACACAGTACATCAGGAATTGATTCATAACCCTTGAGAGCCCCCCTTAAAGATGTCAGAATTCAAACTAATATCTCAACATTCCTCCCAAAAGTTTAAAAACAAAACAGATGACAGTAATGAGAGTAAGTTACACTTTGTGCAATGGAAATAGGCTTTACAATACATATTCTTCAAAAGAGCCATTTATTCACCTCCAGAACAGTGCAAGTTAAGCCAGGGGTTAACTCAATCCTGGTTATAGGCTGGAAAACACTACCTTCCAGTGATGAATCATTCCAACCTCATTCTTTCATCCTAACCTCAGTGGGCCTAATTAATTTCCATGCCATTATTTGGCTATAGAACCTAAAAAGAGATATGAGCATAATAAGAATAAAATCAACTACTCCCACAGTTTTGTAGCAGGGTTCTTGTTTGGTATAGGCAGATAAATTTGAATTGCTAAATTAAGACAGTTAACATAGTAATCAACATAGAAATTGGATTAACTTCACATTCTTCCACTAAAGTCACTGGCTAAAGGGAACCCCTCAGGGTAGTAACAAATTGTGAAAGGCTGATTGGAAATCCTCAAATTAATCCCAGTAGTTGAGGGTTTTCATTAGGTAGGTTAAAAAACACAGCTCTTCTGTAGGATACAGACACTAAAACACAGTCATATTCAAACTCCAAAAGAGAAACTATGCCTAGTCTTAAGTGGAACGAAGACAAGGAAGGTTTATGGTCACAAATATTTTTAACTCACAAGTGTTATAAAGGGCCACAATACTCCATCTGGCCACTAAGGTTAACATTTTACTCTTCACTGCCATTTAACAAGACTTATGACAGAAAGCCAGAAACTGTAGTTAGTATTTAATCCCTACTGGCTTATACCAAAATAAAGGCATCTAAAATGTCAACAAAACAAGGTACATTTCCCTAATAATGTTGGGAGGCTACAAATGTTTCTGTTGGACTTCAGAAAAACTGAAAATAAAGAGCAGCTATCCTCGGACATAGAAATCTTGTAATTCATTACTGCACTGTGCAGAGTAGAACAAGGGTTCTCAACCTGCCCCCTGTAGGACAAAAGACGGTGGGAGCATAAACCTTGATCAATACAAAGGGCCAGCTTCCTTCCTCTCTGAAATGGAGATCATCTCACTGGTACTCGCCTATAAAATATTTTTCTTTTAAACTGATGTTTAAAGTACTGACATTCCCAAGAGATATATACTTTTGATTTAGAAACATGACTATGAATTACTTAGTATGGAAAGTTGAAGCATCTTAAAAAACAAGATTCACACTAAGAAAGATACTTTATTTCCTTTGGTCCACCTCTTCCCCCTCCTCCCTGAAAGACAGCTTTCTTTAAAAGCTACATCCCAGCTGGAAAAGGAAAAAAACAAAAAACAACAACAAAAAAAAACAGCACTTAGGTACATCTGTGGCTTCTTACAGTAATTAAACTCCTAGTTATTTATTACATTTCAAGAGGAGATTTTCGGGGTGGGAGGCTGCTAGGGTAAGAACTGACATTCAGTTAAAGTGTTATTTTTACTCCTAGTGATTCCAACTAAGAGGTGGGGGTGCTGAGGGAAAGGATCACAAAGAAATTTCTGGTTAATCTCCTGCCCAAGAATGTGTGTAAGAGCAAATACTTGAGAAGAGAACACAAAGTTAATACTATACACTACAGATCAGTTAAGGCCTTTCTTAACCTCAGACCCAGTCTGTGTATTATATCCAAAACAGGCACATACGCCCAATCCCAGATCTCAGATACCTCTCCAACAGGGAAAGGAGTCAAAGTGTTTACCTTACCTATCAGTGGCTGTCACTTCAGCTTTGGTCAGATTTCCCTTTTGCAAGTTATTTTAAGGTCACTAAAGTAATGCACATTAAAAAAAAAATTTTTTTTTAATGTTTATTTTAAAGAGAGAAAGAGATGTAGAGACAGAGCATGAGCAGGGGGGGAAAGAAAAGAGAATGAGGGGCAGAAAAGAGAGTGAGACACAGAATCCAAAGCAGGCTCCAGGCTCTGAGCTCTCAGCACAGAGCCTGACAGGAGGCTCCAACTCACGGACACAAGATCATGACCTGAACCAAAGTCAGATGCTTAACCAACTGAGCCACCTAAGCGCTCCAAGTAAAGCACATTTTAAATAAATGCTTAAGGATTTCTAAAAGTACACTGGTGCAAGTCCCCTGGTTGTATAAATGAACAATGAGGCAAGTGTGTGAGCACATACGTGCATATAGAACCTATTTATGTATGTACATATATATTTCCAAGAGTTAATGAGAAGCAGTATAGATCTCCGATAGGTTGAAGTATTGAAAGGGGGTACATATGAAATCACAGGCTACATTTTAACATAGAAAAATTCTTAAGACTCAAACCACAAAGACATCTAGCCTTTAAATTATTTAAACTCTAGTAAGGGGATGGGGTAAATGGGTCTGTTTTCTTTAAAAGCTTTAATTATATACACATTATTTAGTCACACAAACTCCAAGGTGCCAAGTGAATACCAATTATCGTTATTGTTAGACAAAGGAAAATACCTCTATGAAATTGTTACAATAGAGAATTGCCTATCTGTCTTTTCGGTTAAAGGTTAGGCTATAAACCATGTCTAAAAAGGCAACAAAAGGGTACACAGTTTTGTTGGGAGCTTCTTCACATGAAAAGAGAACACTGTGGACAGAAAAGTGCAATATGCAGACTTTGCCCAATCATGACTGTCCGCGCCTATGCAAGGCCTCGGAAGCAGATGCTGTGTTAAACTACATTTAGCACAGTCACAAATGGTGACTAAGGAGGAGAAGAATTTTTACTTGACATGCTGCAATTTTTAACCCCAGACCTCTAAAGACTACATTTACATATACGAGCGCCAATAGCCTAAGTGTTGCACATCAGAATTAGAGCTTGGTCTATTTTAATTTACCTTACTTTAAAAAGTACACACACACACACAGGAGTGCAAATGCCTTTCATCCTCCCCAATTCAGTCTTCTCATGCTCAGCTGCTCGGTCTCTTGGAATTTTAATATTTAAAATTAGAAACTGCTACCTCACTGTTCCTTTGGCTAAGAACTCTAAGGATGACACAAGCATCTTCCACTTTTATTCAGATTTATTATTTACAACACAAGAGAGAATGGGCATGCCGAAGCCTCAGCCATGAATGTACTCCAGAATCTAGATTGATAATGCACACACTCAGATGTGTCACATGGTGCCAGTTTCTACAACCCACAGATCAAAGAAATGATCCATACACATCCACACACAACTGTTTAGTCTCCTACCTTCTTTCTCCCAACATGATTTTCGAAATGACCTGAATTTGGACATTCTTTTTCTAAGTTGGCCCTAACTTCAATTTTAAGACAATGTTTAGTTTAAAAACTAATAATAAAATTAAGTAAGGCATCCTCCTAAACTCTTCACAGGATTTAGTTATATCTTTTGCTACACGAAAGAGGTTCAGATTATCTGACTGCCTCCTATAGTAGTTTAGTGAATCCTACTACCGACAGAAGGTAGGAAAAAGTAGGCAAGGAAAAGAGAGCATTTATTCCTTATTCCAGACAAGGCCTCAAGCTAGCTATATTACAAACAAAATCCCATTTAATCCTCTTGTGCACTATGAGCTCTACACATTATCTTTAACATACAAATGAGGATTTAAAAACTTCAGGAGAACATACAGCTACTGAGAAGAGAAACTGGGGTTTGAAAGCAGTGCTGAGACTCCAGCTGAACCCTCCTAACCGATGTCTCTGCTTCCAGGCTTACCCCTCTCCTCCAGTCCAACCACCATTCCACAGCTACAGTGGTCTACCTAAAACGGCCAGCATCCCATGACCATTTATTTTTTCCAGGCCTTCAGTGACTCCCTGCTGCCTACAAAGCAACATCTCAGCTCTGCAGTGGCACGCCCAACCTGACCCTGACCTGGTTCCCACCTAGCTCTGCCCAGCACGCCCACCACTCCATGTCACACACGTGAGGCTCTAGGAAACTCCCAGCAGTCTCTCCCATGCCCAGGCTGCTTCCCACAGCCTCACTTCACTGCCTTTCCTCTCCTAGTAATAGAAACATCCTCAGCACGCGAAAAGGAGGCACAACATCTCCAGGAAGCTTCTATAAACCACGGAGTTGGGTCAAATACTCCTGTGTGTGTGCCTATCAGCCCATATACTCACCTTTACCTGCTCAGCAATAAATGTAAACAGAGATCTCTAAAGAGAGCATCAGTGCTACCAAGTGCCATTAAAAATGGTGAGAGAAAAAAAAAAAAAAATTCCCACTAATTCACGTGGCTTTAACATTGCCTGCCAAGCAGGAAACCTTCCAAGATAACTCTATATATCTTGAGAAGCCAAAGTCACCTCAGGCTGTTAATAAAGGGGAAGGTCGACTTGGAGCAGGCTGTCATGGCCCACCACCAACACACACATCCCTTTCCAGATACACCTAACTCTTGCTTATAAGCTAAAGCTTCGAGTTGAATCTGCATTTTTTTTTTAATTCCTAGGTACAAGCTTTTGTTAAAACAACCTAAGCCTCAGGGAGGAAGTGAGAGAGGGAAAGACAGATTGTCACCACATCACAGTTCAAAATAAGCAAACCTCACCACCATTGTGAAAAACCAAGACCATACCAGAAGTTAATACTCCTCCTCCCAGGGTAGCCAAGGTCTGGTGTATAGAATAACATTAAGAGAAGCAGACAAAAAGCGACCACCCAGGGCCAGAAAAGCAACATCCCTGGATTTACAGGACATGACAAGCACAGTGTACAGATGCACTAGAACAAGGTGCACAAAGCCTCCTCATATTCCACCCCTCATGGAGCTTCTCCAAAACACACCTGCACCCAGAGAAGTCAAAGGTTTGCAAGCCAGTCTTTAAGGATCCACAGCCAGCAATAATAATCTCTTTGGATGACCTATACTAAATACTGTGCTATCTAAGAAAAAGATAGAAGGCAAAGTCATTGCCATGGAAACTAGCACCTGTAACTTAAACATCTGAACTGAGACACGTATTTGAGAAAAATGAACCATTTTGCTTACCAGTGTTTAAAATGCTAGAGAACAACAAGAGATTGCGCAGTTTTCCGGTTTAAACATTAAACTGGGGGCGCCTGGGTGGCGCAGTCGGTTAAGCGTCCGACTTCAGCCAGGTCACGATCTCGCGGTCCGTGAGTTCGAGCCCCGCGTCAGGCTCTGGGCTGATGGCTCGGAGCCTGGAGCCTGTTTCCGATTCTGTGTCTCCCTCTCTCTCTGACCCTCCCCCATTCATGCTCTGTCTCTCTCTGTCCCAAAAATAAATAAAAAACGTTGAAAAAAAAATTAAAAAAAATAAAATAAAATAAAAAAATAAACATTAAACTGGACTTCTGCCTCAATATGAAAATTTGAAATTAACAAAGTTTTTCTGATTTAGGACTGCTAAGAGCTTCATCACATTCATCTCTTGCCGTAACATTTTCCCATGTAAACAACACATTTCTTTAACCTCCTCAGCCCAGGAGCCTTTACATGTAAATTGCTTGGCAGTAAATATGCAGTACTTTACTGTTCACAAGACTTTCAGAAAGTACCCGCTATGTAACAGGCAATATGCTAGTCCAGTGCAGTTAGTTCTACAACCTCTTTTCAGATCAGCCTAAAAGGAAAGGAACGTTTTACCGTCATTTACTACTTTAATCTCAGATGAACTTGGGGGGGGGGGGGGGGGGGGACGGTGAGGGAATCCTCAGGCTATTTTTGAGGTCATGAACCCTAATTTTTTTACTCTTTTTCTGAAGGAAAAAAAAAGGCAGAGATCTACAAAAGCACACTCTTTCTTAGACACATTTTAAAAGACTTCATTAACTTGATTTTGATTGTCAATCTCTGGTTCAAGTACAATGGTTTAGAAATACGATTTTACTATACACCCATACCCCACCCAAGCATGCTTTTTAAAGCCATCTTAGATTGGGCTAAAGCCCAGGATTCACAACAGACACCTGGGGACTACAGGCCTTGGAACAGAGTTGAGTAACCAGAATACTGTTTTTCATTTTCTATTTCAAGAACATGGAAAGCAAGAAGCAGTAAGGGAATCAAGGTAGAAGCAGAAGTAGTAAATTAAAACTGGAGAAAACTTCCACTGCATAAGAACACTCTTGAGAACAAATTTCACTGCCATCAGATCAAGAAAGAACAACTGCTATGCATCACTGGCCAAGATACGGTGGTATGTGGCCAAAGTAACTTATTGGCCTAAACTGAAAATGACCCATATCTTGACTTGCTAATACTAAAGACAGTTGGCTTCCTATATTAAGAACTGACCAAAATGCAAGCAAATGAATTCTCTTATTTTATCTTCAAGGCTGCCTGCCTACACATTAATCAAGACCTACTCAACATTGTCAACAGAAACAACAGCAGCCAGCTTACCATTTTTGACATCCTTCATGTATAAAGCTCATCATATACCTAATGACATGGTGAACAGAACCCAACAATGCCTCTGACCAGCAGGAAGTAAAGCTGGACCAAGGAAGAGTGGTAGGGTGTAAGGACAGAGGGTGTCACAAGTCTTCCTGATTCAACTATTATGCATTTAAATCTGATGCCCACAGTTAATAAAACCAAAAATAAAGCTCAAAGACCACAATGGACTTTGTTTAAATAATACATGCTACAGTGGAAAAGGGGTTACAAAATCCCACTTGAAAGGAAGAATAAGGAAACGTAACAAAAAAAATAGTCATGTGCAACCACATAAGATGATGTACTGCCTCTTGGAGGAAAGCCAAGAGATAGAGGGGACAAGCTGAAAGTCAGTGAATGCTCAAGATCTCCAGGCCAGAGTCAAAACTGGAAGCCAGAGGGCAGATTTAGTCTGCAAACAAGTGTAATTTGGTTTATCCAATGTATTTTTAATTAGCACTGCCCAACATTTAAAACCACCAATTTGCCAAATGTGTGTGTATGTGTGTGTAAATAAACGTATATACATGTACATATATATACTGTGTACATATGTATATATTTATGTGTATATACATATATGCATACACACACACAAAATTCCTACCTTCTCTTAAAAGGAGAAAGATTGGCAACAGAGGCCCCATTCCCACAGACCTATTAGCCAACAAGCTGCCCTTTAAAAAAAATTTTTTTAACATTTAGTTATTATTCAGAAACAGAGAAACAGAGCATAAGCATGAGGGGCAGAGAGACGAGGAGACACAGAATCTGAAGCAGGCTCCAGGCTCTGAGCTGTCAGCACAGAGCCCAATGTGGGGCTCGAACCCACAAACCGCAAGATCATGCCCTGAGCCGAAGTCAGACGCTTAACCGAATGAGCCACCCAGGCGCCCCAACAAGCTGCCCTTTAAATGAAGTATGTTCTCTGCAGTTCTCCCAACACCTTTGCCTGGTTTCTGAAAGGGCTGGATCTCAAGTAAAACAACATCATAGCTTGAAAGTCAAACATGCCAAAGGGTGTACAGCTTTTCTACCATGGTGGTAGAGAAGACCAGAGTATTGGCACGTAAGTGGGAAAATAGAAACAAGATCCCTAATACAAAATGCTTGCCACCTTCACTGTAGATATGGCACAGAGGGGGTGAATTACTATTAACTGCTTTTGGCAAGTCATTTTATCTAAACTCAGGATTTTCCACTTCAGACCTAATTGTCTATGAAATTTTCAAAGGAATAAGCATATCAAAGAATAAAGCAAAAAAGCATCATTTCGGTGTTACTACACATCCCAATATGACCACCACATAACTTTCAAAGCACTCTAAGATGAGATCCATTTTGGCATGTTACACTACTCTAAACTGGGACTAACTAGAAAGCCATCGTGTCCAAAAGAAAAAAAGAAAAGAGAGAAGAAAAAAAAGAAGAAGAAAAGGAAGGAAGGAAGGAAGGAAGGAAGGAAGGAAGGAAGGAAAGTATATCCTTTTCCTTCTGGGAGGTGAGGAGAAAGTTAATTCAGACCTAAATAAATATTTTAATACCAGAAAGAAGGGAAAAGGCACACATTGAGTGTTTTATATTCGGGGGTAGGGGGAGGCAAACCCACGAAAAGATAAAAATCACTTTCATTATATCAGAAGCCCTTGAATTAATATAAACAAATGTGAAGGTCAAACTGCCTAAAAACTGTCAATAACATACCACAAATTACATTTCCAAGGCAGAACAGAGTAAGCAGGGACAAAAGTAGAAAGAAAAGAGTCTTACTTAAAACTCTTCCTGCTGCCCTCAGCTTACCCAAATAGACTTATGAAAACCTGCCTCAAAACCAAAAGAGTGGGCAGGTCCTGGGACAAAGGAGATCCCTGGGCCTGCAGGAAGTCTTCGAAAACAAGCGAAGAAAGCAAAACCCTTCCTGAAGACTGGCCAATTTACTACAGGGTGAAAATGCAAATTGGGAGGTGGTTGATGGGAAGAACCACTAGAGGGTGGGCCTGAAGCAGCTATTTTGTTTCTGATCTAAGTTTTCAAAGTACTGCAAAACTGTCCCTAGGTCCATTTGGCAATATCAGAACAATTACAATTTGGTTAAAATCCTGGGGTAATTAACTTACCATTCTTTCCAACTCTCTAGAAAGAGGTCTAAACAAAGAGCAAGGGACACCATCCCCCAATGACAGAATAATGGTCACCCAAGAATCTCAACTAAGAAATCTTCCAGCATTGTAAGTTTCAGTAATTGAGGCAAAGATCAGGAGAAAACTATACTTTTCACCTCCTCTTGTTAACTGAAAACCACAGCTAAAAATAAAAAGCCAGAGGAACTCCAAAATTGAGGGTTTTATATGGCATATTAAATTATTCTCTATCAATTGCAAATCTTTAAGGTTGCAGAGTATTACTTTAATGCTATTGATTCCCTGCCTCCCCACCCCCCCAAGAATCCATGGTAATCTTCCTTGGGGGGGTGGGGGGGGGATCTTCATGAACTTCCAATCTAAACTCTATTAAGAGAGAAAGAGGTAGTAGTTCCTAAATGTGCACAGCATTCTGCCTATTCCGCAAAACCTCACATATAATTTAGGTCAATTCTTTCTTATTCCAGGGCTGTATTACCAAACATGAACTGGGAACAGACCAGTATGTGACATTAAACAGAAGTACTGCATTAAAATAATCCTTTTACATGTTTATTAATCTAGTGTAGGAGTTTCCAAAACAAAGTGGTCCAACAATAGAGACCTTACTAAAGGGAATCTGAAATTCTCATTTTATTTAATTTTAAACATTGACAAGTATTTAGTTCTCCCTTTGACACCTGATTGTTACTAACCCTTATGCTATGTTTTCAGCCTAAATAAACTTAGGAAAATGGCTTTCCACATACTAAATACCTCCTATTTTACAACAATTTATAACCACTGAGTATTATGGGTCTTTGTATGAATCACTTTCTCACGGTATTTTTTTGGTCAATTTACAACAACCTTGTAAGAGTTAATTCTAAAATATATGAATATCAGATAAGAGGTATGGTATACATCTTAGCTCATATCATTCATTATGGTGGCCCACACCAAGATTCTTACTATATTCTTAATTAAGGGTTCTGGTTACAAAAATAAGTGCAGTGGATCAGTCTACATTCAAATCAAAATCATCATGTATAATATACAGTAGCTTTCAAGTATAGCTACTATCTCCCATATACAAAATATAAGCACGAAATGCATCCATTTGTATTAAAAAGAAGGCTTCAGTTCAATTCTTCAGAAGAGTTAAGAGACGGCCAGGTACAGCAAGGTCAAGAAAAGACAAATCTTAGTACTATATCGCATGTGGGGGAGATGTGGATTTTATGCTTTCACATCAACCAAAGTTAGGGCTGGGAAATGATCTCAGAGGAAACCATCCCTGTCCCAGGTGCCAGTCAAATAAGACAACTAAGGAGGATATGGAAACAGGAAAATAAAAGTAAAAGCCTAAGGGCGCCTGGGTGGCTCAGTCGGTTGAGCAGACATCCGACTTCGGTTCAGGTCATGATCTTGCAGTTCGTGAGTTCAAGCCCCACATCGAGCTCTGTGCTGACAGCTTGGAGCCTGGAACCTGCTTCGAATTCTGTGTCTCCCTCTCTCTCTGCTCCTTCCCCACTCATGCTGTCTCTCAAAAATGAATAAACGTTAATTTTTTTATTTTTAAAGTAAAAGCCTACATGAAATAAAGAAGCTGGCAGCCAGTCCTAATTGTATTTCTTAGTAGTTCTGTTGATCTTCAACATATTTTAACCTCAGTAACTTCCTTTATCTATGAAGTATAGATTTTTCCCACTCTGCTTATTGTGCAGGACTATTACATGAAATAAGTTAACTAGGTAAAAGAATGGCTTATGAAAATAAGACACTAACCATCTCGAGAACAGTTTTCGGCTCCCACTTTCTCCCTCCTAACAGTACATTTCTACTTTATGCTAAGGTCAAGTCCCACAATCATGGGACCTTGGAAAATTCAAATTAACAAAGATAAACATACACTCCTGCATATGGACCAGGCTGGCTGTGCTTTCCTCAGTCACAAAAAAAAAAAAAAAAAAAAAAGTAATTTTCTACTTTAAACTTACCTATAACAAGGTCTCATACACTAAGTTCCAAGTACCAAATATTTAAACCACCACAGCAGATGGTATAGACTATTTGAGTAGCTTTTATAACATAAAATGTTTAAGCAGATACTGATTCAAAACACTTTCAGGCTTAAAACAAACCACTTTATTGCTAAATAGCTGACAGTGATGTTCAGGTGCCAACTGAAGAACCACTATAATAAACTGTGATTCTTAAAACCACGATTTAAGAACACTATAGATACCCTGTGAGAATTCACAAAGTACACAGTAGGTATCTGCCTGCAGCCTGGCACAGGATTTAAACAAGGTCCTAACATGATCAACAAATGGACCAGCTCTTTGAAAGAGCTAGATGCATGAACTAAAATTAAGCCTGAAGATGATTAGTATGTACCAGACCAAGAAACCACTTTACAGAGCCAATACCTCCTGGCATAGTCTGCTCATGAAGTAATCCTACATGAATTTACTGATAAACTAGTCACAAGCCTACCAAAAAGACTTGGGTACAAGGGAAAGGCATAGCTGAAGATAGAAACCCAAAACTTCAAAGGTGAAGGTGGCATGCAGGCGACTAGGAGAAGGACAAGGAAGAAAGACAGGAAGGAGGCCAAATGTCTTTGATAGTCTTGTACATATCTTATCAGCCTTTTATTTTCCTCCTAGCTTCTCATCTCAGCCCCTCATCCCCTCTTCCATTTGAGAGCTCAGCTGGGTCCTGAAATATGCCAAGATGCTAAATATTTGGCCAGAGAGAGAGAGAGAGAGAGAGAGAGCGAGCGAGCGCCCATTTCATTTTCTATGCATCCAACAAACTCATACCTCAAAAGGGCAGGGAGTATCTGGAATTTTGTTCCTCTGCTTGTGAAAGGTACTCTCTGGAGCATGGAATCATCCTCCTCCTAGATGATCCATTTGGGTAGAATTATCCATACCTCAACTGTTAGCCTTTACTGTTCAAAAAAAATTAGCCAAAGTGAACATAAATGCTCAAAGCACCAAGGACGGAAGACAGTAAGGTCTCAGTTTACAATGCAGAGCTACTTACATGGAGTGACTACAAGCAAAACCAATTAAGTTAAACTGCAGAAACACACATAACTTCAGACAGCATGGCATGCTGTACAATTCTGGACACTACAAAGGGGCCATGCATGAACCTGAAAACAAGGAGATTCATTACTGAAAAAAAAGCATCAGGGATCCTTTGAGATGGAGCTTTCAAAAGAGGCTTAAGTCACAACAACTAAAAGGACAGAGAAAAAAATAGATGTGTCTCAAATATCAACACATTTGAAGGACAAAGACATTCACATTCATTCTAATATGCAAATCCTATAACATTCAGGGCACTGTGCTGGATACTCAAGATGACTCAGATAAGGAGTTCCCATTTAGTGTCTAGCAAAGAACAGAACGCATGCAGAACCACAGCACAGGACACAATCTGCTAAGTGTTAGAAAGAGGGATTATATCCGGATGACAGGGAAAAAAAAAAAAATCACAAAGGTACAGGGAACAGAGAAAGGACATATGCACTAGAGGCCATCCATTATCCTATGTTCAAACAGGGGATAAGCCATGCATGGATTCAAACACTTAATAAATAAATGCCCGCCATGAGTAGCCCACAAAATACGCACTCAGGGAGGGGAACTTAATGGAAGAAAGACATTACATAAGCAAAAGAACAAAACTATTATTTAAAAGTGCAATGCATGACATGAAAAGAAATAAGAATCTACGTGTATAAAATAGGCAAGATGATCAGAAAAGTCCTCTCTAGAGAATGACATTGAAATTGAGACCTAAAGATAAGGAACACATTTAGTATATGTAATACGTCGTCTTTCAAGGGAGGGGATGTTGCCATGCAACGTGCCAGGGCTTGGATGGTGAGTAAGATACAACCAGTCCCCCGAGTCGTCTCATCCTAGGGTAGTAGTCATATGGAGAATGTGGAAGGCCAGTCAGTAGAATTTTACCATTATGGAACCTTAAGAACCTAGAGAGATCCTGAAACCCATCCAGCTCAACCATGCCTTTTTTCAAATAAAGGAAATGAAAGGCCAGAGATTGGCTCAGGGTCAATTAACTAGGTAGGGGCAGCAGTGGGGTGCCAACCTATCAATTCTCATTACTCCCCACTGCCCATTAGCTTTTTAATCAGAAAATTCATTTGGAAAACTGGAACTCAACAGATTATAAATGTATAAGGAACAAAACATCTGTAGGAAAAATAAGCAAACTCGGGCCTAAGTGCCAACCAGTTCACTAGACTTTGTAGAATAATCTTCTCTGGTTCAGGCAGTATAAAAAAATGTAGTGAGTTTTTTCTAAAGTGAAATATATTCAATTTCTCTTCTAAAATTATGTGCATCTAACTTCTGGGTGTCTGAGCATTCAGGAAATGATATTTGATAATGGAGATTCTGTCAGATTTTCTTAAATGACTTTCCTTGGTAAAACGGAGTTGGCAAACCTATCAACTCTCCCCGCCCGCCCCTCCCCCCTCCCCACACACACTTTTATATTTTATTGTACTTGCCTGAGAAATACAAACATTAAGGTATAAGTGCTGGGGTGCCTGGGTTGCTCAGTTGGCTAAGCATCCGACTCTTGGTTTCAGCTCAGGTCATGATCTCGCGATTTCATGCACTGGAGCCCCGTATCAGGCTCTGCACTGGCAGCCCAGAGCTTGCTTGGATTCTCTCTCTCCCTCTCTGCCCTTCCCCTACTCATGCTATCTTTCTCAAAATAAATAAATTAAAAAAAAAAAATTTTTTTAAAGGAACTGTTACAGAGAGAGGGAGGGGAATGGGGGTAGGGGAACATAAGAATGAGTTCACAGCAGTAAGATTCCTCAGAGCAAAAAAAAAATAACTCCAGTACTTATCAAGGAAGACATGAAGACAAATAGTCACAGATTCACACAAATCAGTATTATTCAACAGCAAAACAGAGCCTATGCAAAGACCAAACTATATTACACACTGAGAATTTTGATGAATTCAATGTTGTGTCCTGCTGGACAAAAAAAGGACTCACAATGTTGTAAGTTATTATAGCTGCCCCAAGATATTAAATGTAGTCAAAAAGAAAATATTAATTTTTAATCACGTATTTTCCAAATCCTACATTATAATTTTTTACAGACAATGTGGAAAGAAATGTAACAAGGAAAATGCCCTTTAGGTTGGAGCCACTATAACTCAACCCTCGTTGGGGCGCCTGGGTGGCTCAGTCGGTTAGACGTCCGACTTCGGCCCAGGTCACGATCTCGCGGTCCGTGAGTTCGAGCCCCGCGTCGGGCTCTGGGCTGATGGCTCAGAGCCTGGAGCCTGCTTCTGATTCTGTGTCTCCCTCTCTCTCTGCCCCTCCCCCGTTCATGCTCTGTCTCACTCTGTCTCAAAAATAAATAAACGTTAAAAAAAAATTAAAAAAAAAAAAAAAACAAAAAAAAAAAAAAACAAAAAAAAAAATAACTCAACCCTCGCTGTCTCACATCTGGTTAACCCAAAACTCCTACTACATACACTACTTTACTAATTGTCTGCAGCACAGAAACCCAAACTTACTCTGCCAATTAGCAGCTGCTCAAGGTCAACCTGTAAACAGGTACTTACTTCTAAAGCCTACCATCAGATTTAGCCTGAAAGGGCACACACAGTGGGAAAAACAGAGAATCAGTTTATGGAACTGGGTAGAGTTGACCAGACACTAGCTCTGACTTGAAGACTTAGCTCAATTTTTTCACTTAATTTATAGTTCCAAAGAACAAACAGTGACCTAAGTAATAATTCCAGACCTTTGTGTCCTGAAGGTCACCAGATGAAGTCACCCTGAAGGGGAATTCTCCCAGAATGCGGATTGATCTACTGGAAAAAGCAGACTGGCTCATCTTCACTGATGCTACACTCTATTTTGGACACTGTCTCAAGCTAGCTGAACTTGGGAGATTTTTAAGTTTTTCCAAGGACATCAGAAACATTTGTGTCTATACCAGAGCATTTATCTCTGTTACTGAAGAAAAAAGTCACCTTCCAGAAAAATTGCCATGAAAGCCCACATCATGTGCATTACAAAGAAAAAAAAAAAGTAACATAGAAAAGGAAAAGTAGTTTAAAAACACAATTCTATTATATACCAGGAATGTCAAGGTGAACTTTAAGAAAATTAAAACCCTGATACCTAATTTTACCAAAATCATGTAAGCAATAAAGATCTAATTTATACTGAGACACACTATATAGTTCAAACTATTTCAGACAAGGAATTCAGAAGAATGCTTATTTCATACCAAGATTTGTAAGACATGAATGATTTAGAAATATACATGGACCTGAGCTACTAAAATGATAACAACCTCAAGGTGATTACTGACATATCAGAACAATAACAACAGGAGTTTTGACGGACAGAAAAGTTCAATATAAACCCATCTTTTAAAAATAGAAAGACAGTTATCCCTTTCAACTGATGTTGATCTGCCCTTTATCACTGGAGATAGAATATATCACTCAAAAAGTCACCTTGAAGCTAGAAAGACGCTTGGGGGAGGGGGGATTAAACTTTAGGTAAGGATAGGGCTAGCAGCCTAAGTCAAAAAACCAAGACATAAGTGTTCAAAAAAAGGCTATTAGCAGGAAACCTGCAGTGGCTTCAGCATATAGTCTTCAGTGCCAAGAAAAAAAAAGGATGAAAGAAAAGAAAGATTAAGAAATCTAAGCCACTGAAATTTTAAAATGACACCCACAGACCCAGTTTACTTTTCTACTCAAATTTTTTCAACTCAGGATGTTGTACACCTGAAACTAATGTAACATTGTATGTCAACTATACTTCAATAATAAAAATTCTTTAATAATATGTAAAATGAGGGACAGGAGGAAAAAAAATAAATTTCATCTTCTCTCACAGTTGGAAATCAACAGATTTGCTCCAAAGTTTCAAGGAATAAAGATAGAAATTACAGTCATCTTAATCATAATCACAACAGAAATATAAGCTTTTCATAGTAAAGAAACACAAAAACACACATCACACACACACACAAAGAAAGTTAGGGGAAAAAAACAAATAATAAAAGATTTAAAAGTAGCAACAACATCAAAAAAGCATCACATTAAATATAGGACAAAACTAAAACCTAAATCTGTTATGTAAAGAAATTCAAATGGAGTGAACTCATCTATAAGGAGAAAAGAATCTGCTTAACTTACAAATAAAACCCAGCAATATGCTACATACTAGAGACATTTATAAATATATGCCAAATTTATAAAAATTTATGTTGAATTTATAAAAATTTATTTTAAAAATCTGTTACAAAAGTACTTTATAAAATATATGTCTAAATATCCCAAAAAGTTTGTAAATTTTTTTAAAAGACAGGAAAGGGGCACCTGGGTGGCTCAGTGGGTTGAGCGTCTGACTTTGGCTCAGGTCATGATCTCACAGTTCATGAGTTTGAGTCCTGGTCGGCCACTCTGTGCTGACAGCTCAGAGCCTGGAGCCTGCTTCGGATTCTGTGTCTCACTTTCTCTCTGCCCCTCTCCTGTTTGTTCTCTCTGGCTCTCTCTCAAACATAAACATTTTTAAAAAATAGATAAATAAAAAATAAAAAAGATGGAGAAAAAAGCATACCAGGAACACATAAACAACACTAACAAATTAGACACTGGATCTTAATTCAGACAGTATCAAATTGCAAACTTTGGGATAAGCTCTAAGGCATTAAATGTGATTTTTTAAAAGACTACAAAATGAGGAAGTTTCTCATCAATAATAAAAATTAAATTATAAAGTCTGTGTGGTAGTAAGAATTTTAAGATGTCCCCCAATATTCCTGTCTCTCAATATCCATCCATGCCTTTTTAAATTCCTCCCATTGAAGCTGGGCAGGGGGATGGGGGGGTGGGGGGGTGGGAATGATGCTACCTATTTTTCCTTGGAAGTTTTTCATGTCTAATCTATTTTAAAATGTTACATCATTAACCTATAAACAAATTTTAATGAAAAAGAAAAGTTCAAACACAGCAAAAAGACAATATATAAATGGCAAATATGAGAAAGAATATGGGCATTTGGAAAAGGAAAAAAGCACTGTTGGATGGATGAAAAAGATAATAGCTATTAGTTTAATTTAGGGTGTGCCAGGCAGTGTGCTAAACTGCTTAAGAGGCAGTATCCTCATGTGATCCTACCAACAAGTAAATGGGTCATTTTAGCCCTATTTTGCAGATGAAGAAATGAGCTTAAAAAAGATTAACTTGCCCAGAACTACAAAACTTGCAAATCCAGGTCTATCAGACTGTAAAGCACATGCTCTTTGCACCACATCAATAAAGCAGTTAAAATAACCAATGCCTGGCTTCACCACAGACCAATTAAGTAAGAATCTCTTATAAGGGCCCAGACACTGGTATTCTTTTAAAGCACCCCATTTGATGCTAATGTGCAGCCAAGATTGAGAGCCTTGCAAGGCAAAGACCTTCATAATACAAGTGGAATATCAGCTGGGTCATGCAGAACAAGCAGGAGTCAAATCATCAAAGATGGAGAAGGCATCCAGCTTCTAGGGGGAAATGACAATGAAATTCAGAGGCAGAGCCAGGCAAGAAGATGGCCAGGGAAAAATCTCACCAGAGCAGTGACTAAAAAGGCAAAGAAAAGTCGAGTGGAATCTTTTTGCTGAGAGCACAAAGTATAGGCCAGGAAATTTGTACTATAAAGATTGCAGATAAGAAGGGGGAGGGGCAGAAAATGATTTTTATAAGTTACCTGACAAAAGGGATATGCATTTTAAGAAGATAAGAAAGAAATAACAGTCAATGGGCAGAGATTCAAGTTAAAGAAAAGGACAGATAAAGAGCAGGGCTTGCTGAGCCATCAGATGTAGTTTAGTGGTTACAAACATAAACCCTGTGGTGCCCCTCTTGCCAGCACCCCCCCATTCTAAGACTTGATTTCCTCATTTAGAGAATGGGGAAAATAGGGGCGTCTGCGTGGCTCAGTTGTTTAAGTGTGGCACTCTTGATTTTGGCTCAGGTCATGATCCCAAGGTTGTGGGATTGAGCCCTGCGTTGGACTCTGCACAGAGCATGGAGCCTGCTTAAGATTCTCTCTCCCACTTCCCCTCTCTCCCCCAGCTTGTGCATGATCTAAAATAAAAAAAAAAAAATTATAATGGAGAAAATAATCACATCATCTTGCTCACTCACTGGAAGGAATGAGACAGAATCCAAATAAAACAAAATCAGAGCTTCTATATTTTAATAGAACGCAATATAAGGAAAATAGAGCCCCAATTTTTCCCTCATCATTACAGCTGTAGATGGTCTTGACAGTTTTAAAGACACCGCAAATGTAGAGTGGAACCTTGACCTGCCTACTCAGTTTCTATTTTCAATTACTCTCCAAATCTGTCCAGTCTAGTACCCAGAGACTAGATGCAGCCATGAAAAAAACGGATATTCTTCCTAAATGGGAAGATGGAATGTACCCTCCCATCCCAGAAGTGATTGTCATTTCACAAATGGTTGGTAAAAATTTATATTAGGGGACATATTCAATTTATATTTTATATATAAATTCATACACAAAATTATATTAAATGATACTGTCAACTTTCTTGGGGCCAAATATTATGTAGGAAACAACTCCAGTAATAGGATTAAACTTTCAATTATTAGTCAAAATAACCCACACAACTTAAAATCTGACATCTGCCAAGTGATAAAGCTTTGCAGTCTGTACGAGTTCCTATTTAACTTTCATTTTCCCATACTTTATTTTGCCATAAGATGATTTCTTTTAAATTTTTTTTAATGTTTATTTTTGAGAGAGAAAGAGAGACAGAGAGAGAGAGACAGAGAGAGACAGAGAGAGAGAGAGAGAAAGAGAGAGAAAGAGAGACAGGATGAGTGGGGGAGGGGCAGAGAGAGAGGGAGACACAGAATCTGAAGCAGGCTCCAGGCTCTGAGCTGTCAGCACAGAGCCCAGCACGGGGCTGGAACACACAAGCCATGAGATCATGACCTGAGCCAGTATCAGACACTTAACTGACGGAGCCACCCAGGAACCCCATTTTTCTTTTTGTTTAAGATAAATTCGGGGAGGGCGGGCGCCTGGGTGGCTCAGTCAGTTAAGCAACTGACTTCAGCTCAGGTCATGGTCTTGCAGTTCGTGGGTTCAAGCCCGACATCAGGCTCGCTGCTATCAGCCTGTCAGCACAGAGCCTGAAGCCTGCTTCAGATTCTGTCTCCCTCGCTCTCTCAGCCTCTCCCCTGCTCGTGCTCTGTCTCTCAAAAAAATTAAAAAATAAAAAATAAATTTTTTTCATGTTTATTTTTGAGAGAAAGAGTATGAGCAGGAAAGAGGCAGAGAGAGGAAAACACAGAATCCAAAGCAGGCTCCAGGCTCTGAGCACAGAGCCCAATGTGGGTCTCGAACCCAAGAACGTGAGATCATGACCTGAGCCAAAGTCAGATGTTTAACCGACTGAACCACCCAGGAACCCAGCCTGAAGATGATTTCCCACACACTTAGTAGGTAATCCTTTAACTAAGTAATCTTTAAACTCACTCTTTGAATGGCAAGAAACTGCTTCCTGAATAATTTGCTACATTGTATAAGCTATCACTCCAGTCATTATGATGGAAACCTGAGTCTCTCCTTCTCCAAGAAAATAAACATTCTCAAAAAGAAGGGAAATAGGGAGTCAACATAGGAAAAAAGCACAGCTGTAAAGAGAGTCAACTTCTCACATCTTTCAAGCCTTTTATTAAGTATACCTTACAAAACAGAAAAAGATACTCCAAGTTGTTTCTGAAAGAACACAGTGTTCTTTTAACCCTCTCTTGACTATACAGAGGTAGGGCCCTCAAAGCTAAGGGGGAGTGGTGGGGAAGGAATATTCCTAGAGTAAGGCAATAACATTAATTTCTAATTCCTAAAACCAACTTTCAAAGGAAAAACTGTTATAATGCTTGGATAGCCCATTAAGACACACATAAAACAGCAATTGCTGGTGAGGAGGGAAAAAAGCCTTTTCAGCAAATGAGAAATTTCTCCTAAATCATTCTTTGGCTGGAGAACCTCTCTAAAAGAAGTGAAGGGTCCTACATCTGTCCTCTTGCTTTGTACTGGAAACAAAATAGATCTAACCATTATAATGAATACCAGGAAGAGATCAGAGAGGGACTCCTGAAATTGACAAACTTCTGTGTAAAAAGGACAGGAGAAGGCACAAAAATATACTGAACTACTCTTGCTTGGATGAAAGGACAGTGGATATTTTCACCAAACCACTGGAATCCACATTCTCAGAGATGCACACTTCCCCTTTCCCATTCTGTACTTGCACAGGTAAAGCAAAAATACCATTTTGGCTTTGGAATGGACTTTCTACCTAGGATAAATTAGAGGCATATCGGCTGTACTGGGAGTTCACTCTCCAACAAAATGAGGGCAACTCTAAAAAACCTGACTGAAGGAAAGATTATATACATTTCAGACTCTATCCCATCCTCACAACTCTGTCTCAAATACCTATCTCAGCCTAAAGAAAGCTAAAAATCTCGCCGTGTTCCCTCAAAGAGGAAAGTCAAAAGGTCTGAACATCTGATGATTACCCAGAAGAGACAGCAAAGCAACAGTTTAGCTAGATTGGGGCCAGTAACTATAAACTGGCTTGGCTAGCCACTGTAGCTAAGGGCTACAGCCCTTTATCCCAGAGCTTTGATTTTACATTTTCTGTATAAGGGTTCCACTCCTAATTTTGTCTTTAAGTTTGAGAATCAGAGACTCATTAAGAAGTTGTGACTTGCAGGGATACCTGGGTGGCTCGGTCTCCTGAGTGTCTAACTCTTGATTTGAGCTCAAGTCATGATCTTGGGGTTGGGAGATTAAGAGCCCTGCATCGGGCCCCGTGCTGAACATGGAGCCTGCTTAAGATTCTGTCTCCCTCTGCCCCTTTCCCCCACTCCCGTGCGCACACGCGCTCTATTTTAAATTAAATAAATAAAATAAATAAACAGTTGTGACCTGTAGACATGTGCTCTGGGTAAGTACACAAAGCAAAAGAAACAAAAAATACCACAAACCTCACATTTCTTAGCATTTCCAACACAACACAGGTTCCATGATGAACACTTGACCTCTTGTTGTTCTCCAAGTAAAGTGGGACCACAGGGTCTCAGAGCTGCACAGACACTACAGCAGACATTCAGGGAAAACACTGCCAAGACCCTCTTGACATCCTGGCAAAAGCACCGTGTCTTCTAAATATATGTTCTGTATAAGTGGTTTTTAAAGCATAAGCACAGTACCTTTAAAAGCAGTTTGTAACAAAAGGTCAAACTATAAAATTGAAGAGAAGAAATCAACTGTATATCAATTGTGAAAACCCAACCTGAAAAGGCAAGAGTTGGTCAGAAGCTGTGGTACAGAGTCACAGGGGGGAAAAAAAATCACATTGGAAATGCCCAATCACTGGGGTAGAACAAGGAGCCTTTGACCAGTTGTAAAAACCAGACAGCATTTTTCTTCTGCACTGAAGAAAGCAAAAATATATATCAGAAGTGCAGGGAAAGACTAATTTCTCTTTATCCCTGGAAGAATTAAATACCTTTGCCCCTGCTGTGGGCTGGATAGGTCACCTAAAATCCATAGGTTAGGTTCAAGTCCTATCCCCCAATGTGACTTTATTTGGCGACAGGTCCTTTAAGGAGGTAATTAAGTTTAATGGGGTCAAACAAGTAGGTCCCTAATCTAATAGGACTGGTACCCAATATGAGGAGGAAGGTTCACCAGGAGCATACACACCTAAATGTCCTCAGATGGTGACAAGGCAGCTACAAGCTGGAAAGAGGCCTTACCAGAAGCCAACCTTGCCAGCACCTTGATTGTGGACTTGTAGCCGCCCCCCCCCCCCCCCCCGCAACTGTGAGAAAACACACTTCTTTAGTGTAAGCAACCTAGTCTGCAATATTGCTACGATAACCCAAGGAGACTCATACAGCCTCTAAACCAATTCCCTCAATTATCATCTCCTTCTTGACACTGCCATCCAGCCTTCGGAAACCTCTGGGATCCGAACCTTGGGTGATACATCCACTGAACTATATACACATCCTTTCTTTTGAATCTACAACCATTAATTTTTCCTTCACTATCACCAACACCCACCTTTTCATCTTCCAATTCCCATGACACAATGACAAGCGTTTAGCACCATATACATTACCTCCTGTCTCCCGGCCCTGACCCACAGCTCTATCACTTCTACTTCGTTCCAATCTGGCTAGCTTCAACTTCCCAGGAGGATCTCGTTCAATCACTGGCTCAAACACCACCAACTGCATAATGCAGACCTACATTCAAGGACCTTTTCCATTTTTTTAATAACTTACCACGTGTCCTTCCAACTTCTCAGGCAAAAACTCTACAACACAAGATCAAAATGAACTATAACCATCCCATGAATCTCTCTTGCATTTTCCCATTTCCTTGTTTTTATTCTCACTGTTGCAACAACTTAGAATGTCCTCTCTGCTCTATTTCTTCTTTCTAAATGATGGCTCGAAGAGAGAAGTTACTGAAGAACACTATATAATCACAAGGGGCCGTGCAAAACTTGAACCTCCAAATGCTGCTCTGCTGTACGATTTATTTTATTCAAATAAGCTTTTGGCCCCACCAAGGCATCATGCTAGGTTCTTACCTGACAGCTGAAAGATGGTACCATCTACTAAAAGAGAAATAGGAAATAGAAAGTCACAAATTCCATAACATGTCCAGACTATTTCTGGCTTGAGAGAAAGGAGGAGAAAATCCATGAGGTTTCAACTGGCTCTAGAAAACAGGCACATGAAAACAGACTATGTACTCTTAGGGTCAATGATGTTTAACTTCCACAACACAGGAAAATCTCAACTCTGCATAAATAGGAAATGGGGGAGATCATACATAAATGAAATGCAGAAAGTTTTCAGAGACCCTCACCTCCCCCTAGATCTTACCCTAAGCATTGTATAAGGTCTAGAGAGACAATAAGGTACCAAAAGGCCTGACTGCTCAGAGGTCAACCACTTCTCCCCTCAAACCTACTTTATTTCTAAAGCCATGACCTATATCCCAACAATTAAGACTTGTAACTAATGAAGACTTTCAGATTTTCCAAATTTTCAGTGATCCCCTCCCCTAGCAATCCTCCAAAGAATGTCACAAGCCTTTTCAACACCCCCCCCCTTTTTGGGGGGGACATAACTGACTTTACGACCTACACTACACCCTTACTGATTTTCATCGTGTGGGTGACAAAAAAATAAATAAACAGTAATATACAAAGGTTTCCACAAATATAATGCTTGGATGTTAATTTCATATGCTCCCCAAACAGTCTCTGCCCCACTCACTAGACTTCCACCTCCATAGCTTCATAATTGCAATTTTATCTACTTGGCATCTTCTCTCCCATAGTTCCAATTCACACACTCACTCATCACCTATCAAAACTTCACTCACCTTCAAATCCCTCCTTTTTCTTTAAAACCAGTCCTCCAAGAGTTCTTCCCTGGCAACGTAGCATGCACTACATCACCCAGATGCCTTTAAGACCCCACCAATAATGACCTCACCTGTATGTGGTCGATTTTATGTGAAGACCTAACTCGGGGAAAGACTTAAAAACAGCCTTAGTGCTATTGCTCCAACCCCAATGAAAGTACAGTGGTACTCAGAGATACTCCAGTGTCACTGACAGACACACCAAGGGCATGCAAACCACTTGATGGGCTTATCTTTCTCATTCCAACTTACAGGGAAATAACACCAAGCAGATCTATAATCAAGACCAGGATACAGAAGGAAACTGGTAGTATAACATTCAAGTACTTCAGTGACTGTTTCACGTTTTCTTGTTTCTCAGAACACCAAGTGCCCAAGAGGGCTGGGCCATCAGCTTCCCATCAAAAGGGGAAAAGAACCACCCACTTTCTAAAACAGATTGACAGTTAAACACATGTACAGCAGGCCTCTTGCAGGAGAAAAGGCAAGCTGTCCTACCAGAGTTCTTAAAAGCTTCTGAGGACAACAATTTTTTTAAGAGATGAAAAGATATATTCTAACCCATACTGGATAGATAGCCCCCTTTCTCAAATTCAATGCTTAGTAAGATACTTTTTCAATTTTAAAAATTCCTAGAATTTGAGAATTCCAAAATACCAACCCTTTTCAGATCAAATACTTACAGTAGTCAAACCAGACTAATTGCTAAAGTTACACAAGATTTGTACAATCAATCCCTACTTCTAGGGGTGCCTGGGTGGCTCAGTCAGTTGGGTGTCAGACTTTGACTCAGGTCATTATCTCAAGGTTCATGAGTTCGAGCCGCCATGTCAGATTCTGTGCTGACAGCTCAGAGCCTGGAGCTTGCTTTGGATTCTCTGTCTCTGTGTCTCTCTCCCTCCCTCTCTCTCTTTCTCTCTCTCTCTCTCTCTCTCTCTCTGTTCCTCCCCTGCTCATGCTCTGTTGCTCTCTCTCAAAAACAAGAAGAAAAAAGAAAAAAGAGAAAAGAAAAAGACAAGACCTGTATACAACACACCCTAAAAATTAACAACTATCAAAATAAACTACAGGAATAAAATGACATTATTGCTTTTTAGACATTAAAACATTTCTAAGTAATATTTTCATAGCCAAGAAGCTTAAAAAATAAATGAAGCCCCTACCTTCATAGATAAGAGTCTCAAGAGTCTCATGATTAAAGAGGGTAATTTGTTTATATTTCATATAAAGATTCTCAAAGAGTCCAAGATCCCACTAGTGACTATTTAAGACACTGATTTAAGTACTGGACAATAATATGCCCATAGGCATTAATAGCATATAAAATGACCCCAGAAAGAATGGGACACATAAGATACAGAACATCTTACACAGAAATTTTAAATTGCCTGTATTAAAATAGACTTTAAAATCTCAAGTTGGCATATTACACAGTCATAAAAAAAAAAAAAATGAGAACTTGCCATTTGTGAAAACATGGATGGACCTAGAGGGTATTATGCTAAGTGAAATAAATCAGACCGTGAAAGACAAATACTATATGATTTCACTCACATGTGGAATCTAAAAAACAAGATAAATGAAAAAACAAAAAGCACAATCAGACCTATTACAGAGAACAAACTGATGGTTGCCAAAGAGGAAAGGGGGGGGGTTGGGCAAAAGGGGTGAAGGGGAGTGGGAGATACAGGCTCCCCGTCATAGAATAAGTCATGGGAATAAGAGGCACAGCATAGGGAATATAGTCAATGATACTGTACTGGCACTGTAAGGTGACAGATGGTAGCCACACTTGTGGTGAGCACAGCATAAGGTACAGGGATGCTGAATCACTATGCTGTCCACCTATAACTAAAGAAACACCGTGGATCAACTACACTCAAATTTAAATCACGTTTCCATGTATTTAAGAACATTCCTTTGTTCGTTACAAAGCTGACACAAAAGCAAGAGTTGTTTAATGGCAATGTGTCTCCTCTCCAAAGGCTGATTTATTGTTATTTAGCATTTCCAGGAAAGTATTTCCAAGAGCTAAGCCATAGTTTTTAATTCCTCTTCACAACCTGTTCTGTGGCACTACCACCTTTTTACAGATTGAGGAAAAGGCTTACATGGATGTTTACATGACTTACTGGATCTCAATATTTTTTCCCCACCAGATTGTGGAATATCATAGAAAGGAAGTATACTCATCTTCGTCCTTGGGTTTTCTACGGTCTTAATTTTACAAGAAACAAAATTATAAAGTGTAAAATACTTCAGCAACATAAGAAAGAAAGATGAACTATCTAGGTCCCACCACAGAAGGCGTGCCCAGAACAAGACTCTAGTGTTGGAAGGGTGATCAAAGTGAAAGCACAACTCTGGTTCCAGCCTTGGTCTCCGCATTTCACTGGGTTATTACAGTTCCAGTGATTTATAAATGTGGAAGCTTATTACATATAAAAGCTCTCAGTCCCAATAAGTTCTGTGTAACTTGCTATCTACATTTTAAAAGCCTCTTCCTCACAATTACCATCCATTTGAAGAGTGATTTGACCCATACGCTGTCCTTTGAGACATTACATGAAAGGACTCTCACCTACTCAAAAATCAATCTTTTCAATTAGATGAAAACTTAATGAAAGCTGGGATCATCTTGATGAAAGCAAAATACTGCCAAAAGGCAAAAACAGTTTCACACTCTAACAGTAAACGACAAAGTTGCCAAATTATAATTCTGCTATATAGTTGTTATGGTCCAAAGATCTGTTATTTACCTCAGTAAGGCAATGATTTTTCTCTAAGCAAGTTATTCAGAGTGTACCATCCTTATAGGGAGCCATGACACTATCATCATCAAATCTATGTACAGATTTGCTCCCTGAACAAGAAGATATTTAATCATACTTCTATACTTCACTATCTTTAAAATAAAGAAAAATATACCAAATACTAGAAAGGTATTATGAGAACAACTGCACTTTCCTATGTCCTTTGCATAGTTCGCCCTACTGGTTCATTATCATCATGGAATACAACAAGGGGAATTAATTTAGGTTTGCTTATCCACTCAGACCCCATTCTCCTTATGGCCAATAATAAGGTTGCATTGGACAGAGAGCAAACCATAAAAGATGAGGAATGGGAAGATGGAAAGCAAAGCTGGTTGACATGGAGTCCAACTCACAAGAAGGACATGGCAGCCAATTTAGCTAAATGGACTAAGGTTGAATTAACCTAACCTTTATGCTTCAATGTCCTGATTTGTACAATACTATCTGTCCAGCTGAGTCCTGGGCTGCTAACAATGGGACTTCAACAGTTTAAGATTTGAGAAAAAAAAAAAAAAACAAAACACAATGAACCAAAATCCAGAATGAATCCCACTTTTATTTAAACCCAACAGTGAACCTTCATACTGTTTAAAAAAAAAAAAAAAAAAAAAAAAGCATTTTCCAAATATGTAGCCAACAAAAGCACTTCAAAAGAGAACAATTTTCTAAAAATCATTACATTCAATCTTAAAATATAAGCAGCCCAAAATAAACACATGATCCCGAAGTCCCCACTAAATTGCTGGAGCAGTGTAAATATAAACAAAAACTAAGAAATGCCTAGGTCATCTTCATGCTATAAGGTAAATCTCATGTAATACACACTTAAATGAGCCCTGAATGCCAGGCACTGGGAACTGAAAACTGAAAATTAGGGTGCTGCCAGGGAGGAGGAGTTAATAACAGAATGAAAGATGAGAGGACATGAAAAAAAGGATATCATGTATAAGATTCAGGGTCGCCTGAGTAATGGTATGTGTGAGTGAACAAAAAGTATGGGCTAAGAATTCACTGACCATGTTCAAGAATATATCTGACTAGTTCAAAAGTGGACATTACATTTGGGAAAGAACAGAGAACTCTGAGTACCCAAAAGAGTTTGAAATCTGTTCTATAAGCCATAGGGACCTGAAGGTTTCAGGCAAGAGTGACAGAGCCAAAGCTGTCCTTTACCTGTGGTCTCTTCCATACAAGGTTCTAACACAAATGTGTCGAAATCCTACAGGTCTATTTGTATCCATGGAGATGGTCATAAAAATCAATGCTAAAAAGGTTACAAAAGCAAAACAATATTCCAACTGATCCACAATTGAGGTCTAATACCTGGGCAGAGAGAATTCCAGTATAGTTAAAACTAGGCACTCTCTGCATGTCTTCTAATTCGAGCTCTGCCATTTCCTGTATCTTTGGGCCAGTAACTTAAACCTCCCTGGTGCTGCAGTTTCTTATCTGTAAAATGGGGGAAATTTGACTTAACTACACCTCAGAGTTCTGAGAACTTGAGAGAAAGTAGCTTGCTTAGAACAGTGCGTGGCACCAAAAAAAACAAAAAACAAAAAACAAAAAAAAACACAAAACAAACAAAAAAAAAACAACAACAAAGCAAAACAAAAAGCTTCTCGATGATGCTGATACAACCACTTCTATGCCATATCCTTTTGACATCTAATGTTATTGTAACATTTCATGTAAAATGAAGGAATGCTGATTCAGGAGCTTTTGTAGAGATATGTGAATATGGGGAGGGAGATGAGAGGGGGAGTCTGATTTTTTCTGTTCTGATCCTTTCAAACGCACAAGCTAAAAGCTACATACCTAAATGAACACTTTTCTTTTTCAACATGCCTTGTCCATTTTTTCCCTTTTCAATAGCTTAAAATGGTTCCCAGGCACACATATGTAATTAAAATTCATTACCTTAAAAGACTGCTTTAGGAAACCCCACAATGAAATCTGCTATCATCCCTTTTTTATGGATAGATATAATTACAACCTAATAGGCATCATTTAATCAAGACTTAACAATTAGGTTCTTAAATCCAAAACTTGATCATTTTCTTCCTTGAAAGGTGCACTAAACTTTCTCCCAGGTGGTGGCCATGTAAAGTGAAAGGCAGAAGAACTATTAAAACCCTTATCATAAAGGCCTTCTGAAGTGCTTCTTATCCAACGGTGACAGGCATAATCTGAAAGTAGAGACCCTACCACAATCTCACAGCATTTTTTTTTATTTGTTCACCTCCATCTCCAAACAACTGTTCACAAAAAGCCCAAAACCAAAAGTTGTCCCTAACTCTAACTTATTGCTTCTAGACAAGAAAATATAGTCATCAGTAACAGCGTCCAACCCTTTGCCTGGTTCTAACATCAGCAAATCAGATCTTTAAAGAAGGAAAGCAACCCTATGCTTGTTTCTCATCCCACAATTTGGATATAAAAAACTATAGACCCTGAGAAGTGACATGTTCTCCTTACACACTCAGGGTCAAATTGGCACTAGGACCCAGGTCTCACCCAATACAAAACAAGATTTTGTACTCTACCTCCACTCTACCATGTGGGGGTGGGGAAAACAAATATTTTTGAGGGCCTACATTTTCAAGTATAATAGCTGTGTCTGGCCTATCTAATTACAATATCTATCCACATTTCCAGCTAAATAAGATTAATTCTTAGTCACTGATGCTTAATAGTAACCCCTGCTACTCCCAGCAGCCAACACCCTAGTTTGAAAGGGATGCAGATCACTAATTAATGCATCATCTATTGAGAGCCTATAATTGCCTTACCACACCCAAGTCCCTTCTGGCTACACTTAAGCTTCTTTACAGACCTAATACACCAAACAACAGACACAGTTGGGCAAGAAATCTATTAAGAATTAGAAAACCCTGAAAGGGCCCTATTTATCACTGAAAAGAGAAATCTAAGCTCTTTGGTGTTTCATTCTTTTTCCTTTTCCAAAAGCTGTGAGAGGTTTCCCCACAAATCTAAACCAAGCCCTTGCCTTTAAATTTAGTTGTTCAAGGGCTCTATAGATCAGAGGATAGATCCGATCTGTATGCAAGATGCAAAGGATTCTAAATACTGCAGAAACAAAACTTAAAGTCCAATAATTTCTCCCAAAATAACCTCATTAACATGAGTATTTTCAGTCTTACAAAAAATTCTAATTCAAGAAAGAGAAAATAGCTACTGTTTTTGAGAGTTTACTACGGCATCCCAGTCAACCTTTTGTCAAAGGTATCCACTCTCATTCAGTAGGTCAGAAACATTAAGACGTGGAGACGCTAAGTGACTTGAATAAGGACCCCTGTTGTTTGGTGTATTCCTAACCTTGGCTGTGACAATCAAGTTCTAAACAGAAGAGAGTTCTTATTCCTTCCTTTCAATTTACCTAATACTGGCAGGTGTCCCCAGGTTGTCAGCTCCTAGGGGCCACTTCACAACCCAAGATGGTACAGCCAAGAGAGTGACTCTGCTAAACTGGAATATGCAAAGGGCAGCATGCTTCAGCCACACAGGTAAATCTGCAACCTCTCTTGTAAGTTCTCCCCTGCCCTTCCTCTCATCCAAGGGAAGTGAAGTGGACCACAGCCACATAGGCTTTCTAAAAAAAAAAAAAAAAAAAAAAAAAAAAAAAAAGAAAAGAAAAGAAAAGAAAGAAAAAAGAAAAAAATTTTAAGAGCCATTCAAAGGATGTAATCTTGACTAAGGCAAACTAGTAGTCTAAGCAGTGTAGGAATCGAAAGCTACTTTGGACTGCATACTGCTTTCTCTGAGTGCAGGATCAGTATAGAATCCCTCTTAGTAAATGAGCCTACAAAATTATGAAACTCAACTTGTTACAGTAAAAGTTTAAAACTAAATTTTAAAATTAGTTTGAGGAAGCATACAATGACAATTCTTATTCAAATACTAATTGAGATCTATCTTCTCTCAATTTGGGTGCCTTCAAGAGCAATGTATATGCTTTTTAAAATCTCCTCAGAGGATCTCATCCTCATTTATTAAACAGAAGCCACAGGAAAACTGGCACTGACATCCTCTTCCTGCTCTTCCAAAACAAAAGCACCTCATTTGGGCTTTCCAGATCAAAAATACATTACAGGGGCGCCTGGACGGCTCAGTTGGTTAAGCATCCAACTTCCACTCAGGTCACGATTTCACAATTTGAGAGTTCAAGCCCCACACTGGGCTCTCTGTTGTCAGCACAGAGCCTGCTTCAGATCCTGTCTCCTGCTCTCTGCCCCTCACCAGATCACACACTCTCAAAATAAATAAACATTAAAAAAAAAAAAAAAAAGATTAGGAAAAAAACAGATTACGTACCAATAAACCTTGCATACAGCCTGACCCAGTTTCAAGCCTAAATATTGTGATTTGTATTCCTTTCCTTCCATTTGTACTTTGCACCTCAATTTGGAGCTGCATAACACAGACACAGTCACCCTGCAGACTTTATATCTCAAAACAGCCCTTTCCCTTTAGAGATACCCTTACCCAGAGACACCTCAAAGTATGAAATATAAAAGCCCAAAAGAAAGAATAAAAGCAACACTACTGGAAACAGTCTCAAATTAAATATACATAGATATATGTTTTTTTAACTGCTGCCTTTATTTCTTTTAAACTAGGTAGAAATTTTCTCAGGTTGAAGATTTCATTTTTTATAGTCACAAGTGATTTCCAAAATAAAAAGTGATTAATATTCTTAATCTTGAATTTTGTTTTTTTGTTGTTTTTTTTTTTTTTTTTAACATTTATTTATTTTTGAGACAGAGACAGAGCGTGAACAGGGGAGGGGCAGAAAGAGAGGGAGACACAGAATCTGAAACAGGCTCCAGGCTCTGAGCGGTCAGCACAGAGCCCAACGCGGGGCTCGAACTCACAGACCGTGAGATCATGACCTGAGCCGAAGTCGGACGCTTAACCAACCGAGCCACCCAGGCACCCCTTAAATTTTGTTTTGAAAGGAAATAAAAGTTTTACTTTCATTCAATAAATATTCAATTCTGTGCACAAGAAATTACTAGAATATAAAAGTGTCTTCTCTGTTCTCAAGGACTTCAGAGTGTTCAGAAAAAGTTCTTACAACCTGAAACTCCAAAATACCAATAATTCTCACCACCAGCACCCACCAGAAATATCTTGGCAAGCAACGTTTTAAACAGAGATCAACATGATTAAGAATGCTAGATGCCACTAGTACGGAGATCTGGTGATCAGGTAACAACAGCACATGAAGGTCTCAATATCAGACAACCTGATGTTAAGGAGTCTGTTAGCCAAATTAAAACGCAGAAAAGGTCTAAATAAGCAAATTTGAAACTTAGAAGACATTAGTGCTATCAGAATATTAAACAAATGTGGAATCATACACAAAAAATGAATGGGCACCTCCTCATCACCAGCAACCCCTACTGCAGCATTTTCTTCTCCCAACAACCTGGAACGGACAAGGAGAGCCCTGCCTGGTGGTGGTAGTCTGGAGGACATCTCACCTTCCTCCTCCTTACCCATCTAATCCTAGGACTCAATGGGGAGTGGGGGTGGTAAACAAATGCAGTGGAAGGTTTAAAAAAGAAAAAAAAGTAGTCCAGGTGTGTTCAACAGCTGACAAAAGAGGTTAAGATTCTATATTCACCCACAGTACCATTTAGTCAATTTCTATTTAAGAAACAAACTGGGACAATGATTCCAATGTAGGAAAAAGAAGATGCCTTGGGTGAACTACTCCAAGGTGCATTTTTAGCTCATGTGACCTTCCAAAGTGCTCCAAATGTGTGTATGTAGATGTGTAGGCATGTGTGTATTTATAGAAAGTGTTGAGAGCACTATAAAAAAAAAAAAAAAACCCAACACATGAATAAATCATAAAATGTTAGTGCTACAAGGGACTTCTGAGAGCTAGTCTATGGCCTCCATTTTTAGGTAAGAAAAAGAACCAAGACGTGGACCAGGTTTTTAAAACTTAACAGCACTGAGATCTTCATTCCCAGCAAAATCTCACCTTCAATTATTCTAATTCCATGCCTTTATTCTTAAATGTACACTTCCCCTGGAAAGAGGACTGTCTACTCCTCTCTATAATACAGAATTTAAATGGTCTTTTAGGACTCAAATAAGCTTTGTCCTATTTCTCCCAGGCAGGCCATTAATCCCACCCAGTGGTTCTCAAATTATGGCCTAGGAACCCTAAGGGTCCCTAAGACCTTTTCAAAGATCCAAGAAGAGAAAACAATACCTTTTTCTCATTCTCTCATAAATGTACAATAAAGCTTTCCAAAGGTTATATGATGTGTGAGATCTACATCTGCGTTCAGTCTGGTGCAATATGAGGATAAAATGGACTCCTATTAAGTAACACATTAAAGAGGTGAGAAATGTGAAACCATGCCATTCTTATCACTATTTTTCTTCTAGAAAAATATATGAATCTTTCATTTTTAAAACATTATTTTTGTTATTTTATAGGTTTAATTTTTAACTAAATTTTTAAACATTTGCAACTTAATTTCTAATAAATATTGACGAATATAACCTACATAAACAAGAGAGCTTTTGAGTTCTCAACTACTTTAGTATATATAAAGGGGTCCATGGGGCGCCTGGGTGGCTCACTCTGTTAAGCATGTGACTTCAGGTCATGATCTTTGGGGGTGAGTTTGAGCCCCGCATCGGGCTCTGTGCTGACAGCTCAGAGCCTGGAGCCTGCTTCAATTCTGTGTGCGACTCTCTCTCTGCCCCTCCCCACTCGCACTCACTCTCTCTCTTACTCTCAAACTTTTAAAAAAAATTTAATAAAGGGGTCCTAAGACCAAAAAGTTTGAGAAACACTGGTCTAACTCACTGATAAATAACGTTTTTTGGTTTTTTTTTTAAAAAGGAATTTATGGTGAATTCCTTTGGCCCCTATGGATGAACCTCAGAAAAGCTTCCTATTGCTCTTCCCTACCTTCAAAGGGATATTCCTCCAGCCTTGGAAGGATGTAAACTACTTCTTATGCCCACTAGTTTTTTAATCACATCAACTCCCTTTGATAGTGAATTTTTATAAACCCACAATATGGGAATCATGAATATACCTTTATATTCTGGTTCCCAGAAAAGACACTTTATAAAGAAACATACATTATGTTAAGTGTTGCCTACTTAAGTTGCTTTAGAAAATGCTTGTGAATGTTACTATTATCTCCTAAAAAGAGTACCGAGGATGCCAAGAAGTGGTTTTTCATTTGGTGGATACCATCATAGGCAGAAAATCATGTTGTCTTCCTCCTGAAGCCCCACTCCTTCCTTCCCAGGGCTGCTTCAGTCCTGTTAGCCCCTGACCTTTACTTTAGCTTTCCTCCCCCCAGGCCAATCCTACAAAATTGCCCCCAGTCTGATTTCTCTCAAGGCTTCTACTACCCCTTTAATATGAAGGCTTCATCGTGCCCGTCACAGAAATGAAAACATTTTGGCCTGATTTCAAGGCCCTCTAGAAACCCAATTATCCTCCAATAGTCAAATTTATTTCCTCAACACGCTATCCGTGTATCATGTGCAATCCCTCTCTTTTCCTCCTAGAAAAAGAAGTCTTCTTCTTCTCTATAAAACCTCCTTCAAAGCGCCACTCACATCTACCTACCTTCCCAACTACGGCAGCAGCCCTCACCAAACCCACACTCCCATACTCCACTCCTCACGTTTCCTGCCTGTGGGCTGTCAGCCAGACTTCAACAACTGGGGGACAACATCCATATGCAGATCTTCTAAACTCCCAGAGTCCTGGCACAACACAGGCACTGAACAGTTTAGATGGTAGACAATATTAAAAATTTATTAAAATGCTCTGAAAACTATAAGGAGGATTATCTTTTGAATTCGTAATTACATATTAATACTTTTGTGAATTAAAAAATATATGGGTGATGCAAAAAGATCATAACTGCTAAACCATATAAAATGAAAGCTAGAAGTCTTTAATTCTTCCTTCCAACCCATACTCCAGAGGTTAACAGTTTCATTAGCAATCTGAACACTGTCAAAGTGAAGACAAATGTATACCAGCACATAGGAAAGCAAATACTTCAGTACACACAGAGATAGATCTTTCTGTGATGCTCTTTGCACCTTGCTTTTTACACTTAAATATCAGCACATGGAGAATTCTTTCTTTACAGAGGACTATAATAGAGATACATTATTTAACCAATTAATTAACCAATTTAATTTAACCAGTTCCCTACTGAAACATACCAGGGTTTTGCTACTTCAAACAATGCTGGCAACAAATAACTTATACAAGAGGGCAAAAATATAAATTTAAAGATAGAAAATGCTGGTTCACAGTCTGTTTGCATTTTTAATTATGCTAATTGCTGCCAAAAAGCCCTCTAAAAACTCAGCAATTTGTGATTCCTCCAAGGCATCGCCTGCAGTTTTAAAATGAAACCGAAATAATGCAACGGTGTAAAGGACAGGGGACTGGGAGAAGGAAAGAGAAGCCAGGCACCAGCAATGGGTCTAGAGCCTCCAACCACTCACTATTCATAAGACATTAAAAGCAACACATCTTTAGCATTGGTTCTGCTTGTATAAGATCAGGGCATTGGTCAATATTGTGGGCAAGGGCCCCTCAAGCTCTAACTTTCTTTGATGCCCTTGAATTTGCTGAATGTAAGAAACACACATTAAATACGAAGACAAAATACTTATTCTCTTGTGCTGCCCAGAAATAAACAAACAAGTGCTGGGAAAGTCAAACTGCTGCACTGGGAGAATAAATGCTCTGATAAAAACCCTGCTAGGAATTTAAAAATGGGAGATTGAGACTGGAGGAAATGGCTACCTAAGAGGAAAGATAAAAAACCATTTCAAAAATAAACAAAAAAAGGATGATTTTAATCATTTGGGGGTTTCCTAGTTTAGGACAGGCTGCATCTCAGTAGGAAAAATACATAGCTAAACAGCTATCACGAGCAAAGACCAAAGCAACCTGATGGTGACTAATTAATAAAAAGTCACAGACATCCCTTTCAAGTTTACCATCTGAAAAAGTGTATGTTAACAGGAGATATGATTTGTTAAGCTAAATAAAAGCCTTCATTAGCAAGGAGTGACAGGATCACAACCCTGCTGCTGATAAACTGCCAACATACCCGAGGCCTTCAACGAAGGGCTGCCCATTTAACATACTGCAGCTTTAAAATGAGTTGCTCTAGAACAAACAGTTCTATGTCAGGGCATACCAGATGGAGCTGCTCTTGTACCCTGGATTGTGTGTGCGTGTGTGCATGGGGGGCGGGAGGGGGGTGGCAGGATACCCCACAGGAGTATCCAGTCTAGTAACCCTTCCTAAGGTTAACCTTCCATGATTACAGCATCCGCCTTACCCCCCAACTTCTCTGCTTCCGAAAAGACTCAGTGTTGAGCAGAAAGCAGCCATTCTTCCAACATCAGGAAGAGGTTTCACACTGCTATTAAATGACTGGCCCAGCAGTCATCTCTAGAGCCTGCCTCCTTAATCCCAGCAGACACAGCCTCTTCAGCCCAGTCCTGAAGCGGTGAGGTCTTTTTAATATAGCATGCTTTGAAACTGTATAAAATAGGTCATAAATACATGTAGAAGGCACAGTCTCCGTCTAGTCAGAGTGGTTACAGAAGCATCACACCAGATCTTTCCCTGTGTGGTCCAAGTAAATTGTTAAACTCACCAGCTCAGAGACTACAAATAGATACAGTGAAATCTTAATTATGGGGATGGATGAAGAGACACAGCACATCATCCTAAAATATTAAATTATCTATTATCCAGCACTTAGACATTACTCTTGTATAGTAATTAATACCCATTTAAAAATATCAAGATGCTCAGTTTAAACATTAAAAATTTTTATTAACTCCAATTGGTAAACTTTGTACGTTAAACACGGCATCTTCATAGTAACCAGGGTACCAAGACAGAGTATACCCCCTCACACACACACACAACTGTGTATACAGTGTTTACTTTCAGCACATGTAACTGTAATCTTGATTTTGATATAATAGGACCTACTACATTCAAGGAATACAGTTGTGAGACAGGATCACGGATATCAAAGAACCAATTCAGTTGAAAACAACACTTAAGTGTCCCAAAAGTGCAAACTAATTTAAAGAGCAATTAAGAACAGAACAGACACCCAAGGCCACCCAACCCCCTTCCCTCACCAGCCCCTTAACTCTCAACTCTGCTGTCCATAGAACACAAGAAGTACCATTAGAATTCTCCTCCCTTGAACTAAAACTGGTTTTACTTCTCTCCAAGCTTCCTCAATCAAGAGTTGAGGCTGTTGCATATATATGTATATTTTTCTAATTTTCTAATGTTTATTTATTCAGAAAGACACACAGCATGAGCAGGGAGGGGCAGAAAGAGAGGGAGACACAGAATCCAAAGCAAGCTCCAGGCTCTGAGTTGTCATGACAGCACAGAGCCCAGTGTGGTGCTCAAACTCACAGACCATGAGATCATGACCTGAGTGGAAGTCAGATGCTTAACCAACTGAGCCACCCATATTGTATACATTTTCAAAGGCTTCATTCTGCACCTAAGGAAAAAGGGACTGAAATCTAAAAAGGAGTGACAAAAGAAGATCCAACAAGAAAAAAAAATGCTATAGATCCATATTACACAATTCTGGGCGATACTAACTAAAAAGGATTCAAAGTTTTGATTGCCTTCCAAAAAAAAAAAAAAACCACACAATATTAAAAAGAGAAAACAACTGTTTTAGCCATCAGAGTCCACCTCTCTGAGGAAACTAATGAGTTAAAAATACATTCTAATAAGTATAATACGCAGGTAAGATACTGTTTTAAGATAGCATGCCATAAATTCACTGTACTGTTCTGTGTGTGGATAAGGAAACTGAGCCACATGGAGAATTTGCTTCCTCTTCGTTTTGACTCTTGGTTTCTTGTCTTTTTCTGATTGCTTAGAGAAATCTCCCAGTCTTTACCAATCTCTTACAAACATACACAGCCCTTTAGGATGAAGGGACTGCCCAAAAACCATTCAGGTTTTTTCAATAAATGTCTTCAAGATTTCCACAAAGAAAACTACCCAAGCCTCCCCCATCCCAACAAATGCTTTAAAGACAATTCCAAATTTTAGTTTAAATATGAATGAATACAGAGAGGAAAACAGCATTGTGAAGAAATAGGGAGGGTTGTCAAGATCTGGTAGAAAAAGAGTCTATAAAAGTTTATTCATAAACTAACCAAACAATTAAATCAATGACAACTACAATTTTGAGTGAGTTAGTATAGTCTTTTAAGGCAAGCAAAAAGCTTAACAGACATTCCTCTTTAGTTTTTACCAGCTCCATCAATAACCTGGAAAAACACTATCAAAAAAATACTGATAAATTAAACTTCAAAAATCAGAACGTTTTCAAAGCCATGAATCAAGAGAATAAAGGATATAGACAACACAAATCTCACTGCTGGAGTTGGCATTCGTTGTATAGTTTTTAGTGTGAAAGCTGGCTAATTATTGTTGTCCTAAAGAGAACATTAAAATTTGTTTCTCAGCTGTTCAAAAAAAAAAAAAAAAGCCAGCTCTACAGCAGAATACAAGCAAGGCAGATCCAGGTTCCAAAGTTCACTATGAATTAACAAGCAAAACAGGGTTCAACTTAAAACCCTTTTCTAATATGCTAATGCCTATAAAATTAAAAACTAAAAAGCCTGCCTTCGTGTGAGTAACCACAGGGAAAAGGTAGACAGGAAGAAAGATAAAATTAACAAAGGAACTTTCCTGATAACTCCACTTTAAGTTAGGAGCCCCAAACACTTTTCCTTCAGAGCACAAATCACAATTACAAACAATAACTATTAGAACTTTAACATGTGTCTCCCTGAATAAACTCTAAGTTTCACATCAGCAAGAATTGTATCACGTTTACTACTAAATCTCCATATGTAAGACAGTGTATAATGTACAATATGAATACAAATGTTTACTAAATGAACTTTTGCATAGGAAACCAAGAAACTTCACACATGAGGTAGAAAAATAATTGTTTTTTAAACTACTGCAGAGCAGAAAAGGTTGATGAATAATCAAACAAGTGAACAAGCGAGCAATCAAAAACAGCAAAATACCATTAAGATCAGGAGGTTAGGCAAAATAAATCATGAAAGTGTAAAATCTATGAAAGTGTAGGTCTAGAGAAAAGCTTCAAGTTTCAAAGAAGCCACTAATAAAAACTAGATTTTGCCAAAGAAAAATACAGTGAACATTTTCAAATATTCATGAGCTATTTAATAAACCATCACCAAATCTGCTTCATTTTGTTAGACAATAACAAACAGGAAATAATCATGAGGAATGAAAAAGAGAAAGGACGAATAATGAAAAAATTCCTATGGCTAAATCTCCATACAACTCTGTAGGGAAACAAATAAAATAGGACACCCACAGCTTGACAACAGGTCCCTGGATCTCTTTAGGTTTCTGAACTTCTTAAAGAACTGAGGAACTATAGAAACATTTAACTCTGAAGCTTTGGTAGTCTAGGCTAACTTTAAAGAGAGGAAAAAACAGAGAAATTAAAGAGAAGTGGTACATATTCATTAAAGTCATAGGTTAAAATTGTATTGTCCTATAAGTTGAAATGACATAAAAAGCTATTCAGCTCTGAATTCTGAACACATATCTTAAATTTGTTTCTCCTTGTGATGTCCTAAACCGTGGCTAAACAATAAGGAGCATCCTTGGCAAGACTGCACCTATAGGCTTCTACTCTTTGCTGTGTGTATTGGCCTATTGGGCCAATTTTACACTAGAGACACCTGCTTGTAAGGTAGAGACAATTTGTTTTATTTTTTTAGGCTTACACCAGCTTCACAGAACACAGATGTTTATGATCAACAAGGAGTAAACTATACACAGGGATAAGAAACCAAAGAACATGCTAACATGCAGCTACTTCAGCTTCTCAACTTTAAGACCTCACAGACTGAAAGATCCACCACTACTAACTTCTCAGCTTCGAGAGAAATAAAAATCACTGCATTATGCAGACAGATTTAGGAGACTCAAAATCACTGTAAAAAATTTTTACATGTAAGATGATGAAATACAGCATTGGTTAAAGCGGTAATTTTTACTAATATTTTCTCGTAGTAGTTACAATTTTAATAAGATCACCTGTCATTGTGATTTACCTAGAGATTCAGATAAAATTTTCTCAACTGACAGTAAGTTTCAAGTACTGTATTATCTTACTTTTCCTATAAATTATCTCTATTCTAGGGGCGCCTGGGTGGCTCAGTTGGTTGAGCATCCGACTTCAGCTCGGTCATGAACTCTCAGTTTCTGAGTTCGAGCCCTGCCTCGGGCTCTGTGCTGGCAGCTTGGAACCTGGAGCCTGCTTAGGATTCTGTGTCCCCCTCTCTCTCTGCCCTTCCCCTGCTCATGCTCTGTCTCTCTCTGTCTCTCAAAAATAAATAAAATGTTAAAAAAAATTTTCTTTAATTATCTCTATTCCCAACTTTGAATTCAAGTGAATCAAACAAATGTTCCATAAGTTTTTACTACAAATAAGTAGCACACTAGATGCCAAGAGAAAAACGATAACAATAATGATGATAAAGTCCCTTTTCCAGAGAAGACCAAAAGGATTACTCTGAACCTATATTTTTCCCCATCCATTCTCCAACCAATTTTTCTGACAGTTAAGTTGGAGAAACAAGGTGAATCAAGTACAATCTTTACTGGGTGTATATTTTGGTTGATTCAAGTTTGGACATCATACATCCTACTGAACACCTGACCTGCAACTATTTTTCTCAGAACAAAAATAGTGGTGTTTCTAAAAGCCCACCAGACTTGGAAAATATTAGTTTCAGAAACTTAACAAGATTAATAAGGAATAACTTTTAGATTCTACACTACAATGAGCCAGGGTTACATGAATGTCACTTTCACTGGGAATAGAACATATAGTATTTCCATCTTTTTTCCTGATTTTAGCAGCATCCAAAAATAAGTTGGAGACAGTGTCTTCATTCCCTTGCTTATAGAAAATAACCAATCCATACTTCATATGCTTCCAAAAAGTAATCCTGCAAGTCAAGACTGCCAGCTGGCATCCGGAAGACACCAGCCTGTGACAGCCTGCGATGGAATCCTTCCAAAAGTCACCTAGCCATGGGCCTAAAATAGTGCAAGGTCAGAATCATGCGCCGGAGGAAACAAGTGGGCATTTTGCTGGGAATGTTACAGGGACCAGGGTGAGGCTTTTAAAACAACAGTAACAACAGCTCTACCACTGAGGAGCCAAACATTATAGCCTGGAGATGAGATACAGTCTCTCAGCTGCCTCTTGGATCTCAAACTCTGGCCTTAGCAGTCTTAAACTACAACCAGCAGAATTATGCAAGGTAGAAAAAACATCATTTGAGTTCATGGAAAAGGTACTGAACAAAGAGTCACAGACCTACGTCCTACTTCCCCACTCAGGAGGTTGAATCCTTAGGCAAACCACCTAACCTCTGAGCTTCATTCCTCATCTATAAACTGATTATCCCTAGGAAGCTGTGGTAAGTTTCTGGAAGAACAGATACATTGGGCACCATCACTGCCACTAGAAGAAATGCTCTCATCTCCTGGTTCCATGGTTCCGGGTGGTGCACCACCTTCAATTACTGCTTCTCCTGTCCTAATAGGCCAACAACTAAAACCAGGCAGCTCCTTGCTGTCCCCTCCAATACACTGTCAAATTACCCAATACAAGATTTCTTACTCTGATTGCATTCTTAAGAAGCAATAATTTAGAAGTTACTTTAGAAGTTGTACAAAAGGGAGACGAAATGTATCTCTTCATTCTTCTTCATGAGATCACCAACTATGTTGCTCACCATCAAATCAAACTTTGCCCCTTACTGTCCACAAAATAATGCCCATAAATTAGCCAAACTTTTTTAAAAGTCCAAGAAGAACAAGAATTTGTCTTTAACAGTTGGCTCCAACTGAAGGCCTGAAGCTCTCCAGAAAACCAAGGAAATGAAATAGCATATAATAGTCTGTTTGATCACCTCTCCGAAGAAAAAAAAAAGTAACGTAAACGCCCTTAATGCAGAAAAGCAACAGGCAGACCTGAGCCACAAAAACTGGCAAGAGAAAGCTACAATCAGCATTCTGGAGAACCCATAACCCTGCCAGATATGGTCTTAGGCATGAGGAAGACTCAAGGAAAAGGTACACATCACTGCTGTTAAAAGCATTCCAGCTTCTGACCTGTTACCTGCTTTCTGCTACTGGAACTATACTAAGAGGAAGGAGCTGAATAAACGTCATAATCTTTACGACTTTTTCTCAGGTGTTTTGAAAAATGTTATTTTTGATGCTGGTACATCATGCTGTTGGAGAGACTATGCAGGGAAAAGAAAGGCTGGGGCTTCATGCAGTACACAGACACATACACACACCCTGCCTGGGATCGTTCTGGGACAAGAGCAGAATTAAGACAGTCACAGCAGCATCTCTGTCCAGCCACAACTTAAAACTTGGCAAGTTCTGCATTGCGTAAATATGCTTCACCAGTGACTGGGCTCCTGGCAAACTAGGAAATATTCATACCACAAAAGAGAATCAAAAGGAATAAAAATGACATGGGAGGAAGTGAAGAGAAGGGAGGGACACAAAACTAAGTAAATAAATATATACCCAAAACTGACCAAGAAAAGCTACACCCTCTGGTCCCCAAAGCAATATGCAGCAACCTGGCAATATCCTTAATATCCAGACTACAGAGTTCTGTCCCTTTTCTCAATCCCTCAAACATTACCAAACTGAGGGGCAGGGCAGGGTGGGGACCACAACATCTTCTAAATTATCATTTTCTGTCTCATCTCCTTAAGCAGACAAACCACATGGGAAGACAGGATGTTTTAAAAACCTTCTCTAAAGCACTCTCAGTATCTACCATTTACAAATAGCATCTCATGAAATAGTAAGTATTATATAACATTCCTGGCTTCTAAGCATGGTCCCAATACAAAAAACTTGAAAAATGTTTTAAATCCTGGGGTGCCTGGATCAGTTAAGTGTCTGATTTTTTATTTCAGCTCAGGTTATGATCTCATGATTTGAGTTCAAGCCCCACATCAGGCTCTATGCTCAAAGCATGGAGCCTGCTTGGGATTCTCTCTTTGCCTCTTCTTCTCTCCCCCTCCCCTGCTTGTTCTCTCTAAAAATGAAGAAACATAAAATTACATTAAATTTTTTTTTTAATCCTTTAACAAAACTAAGAAAACTTTAGATGAATTTGTTAAGGATCTAGATGCCAAGTTAACCACCAGCAGCCCACCTATATCAAAGCCTTTATCATACAGAAGTAATCTCCATGACAATGGTTTTCAACCTTGAGGGAAATAAAACACTCTCTTTCCCAGTTCTCAATTCCCCACTCCAAACCAACAATCAAGACACTGTAAAAGCTCCTCAACCAGATGACCCAGGACACACCAAAATAAGCAACAAATTCATCTTAAAAAATCATATAATCATGAAACAGGATTGGTACTCTTGGTATCAGGAGTTCTTTTCAAACACCTCTTAAAAATAATATACTTATGAGGGGTGCCTGGGTGGCTCAGCCAGTTAAGCCTCTGACTATTTCAGCTCAGGTCATGGTCTCATGGTGTGTGAGTTCAAGTCCCACATCAAGCTCTGTGCTGACAAGTGGAGCCTGCTTGAGATTTTCTCTCTCTCTCTGCCTCTCCCGGGCTTGAGTGCTAAGACAAATGAACAAACTTAAAAAAAATTTTTTTTCAATGGGGCGCCTGGGTGGCTCAATTGGTTAAGTGTCCGGCTCTTGGTTTCAGCTCAGGTCATGATCTCACAGCTTTGTGGGTTTGAGCCCCACGTCGGGCTCTGCACTGACAGCACAGAGCCTGCTTGGGAGTCTCTCTCTGCCCCTCCCCCACTCATGCTGTCTCTGTCTTTCTCAAAATAAATCAATTAATTAAAAAAAAATCACAATCTTAAAAATTTTTTTAAATAATACTTCTATAATTTTTTTTCAATAAAACTATATACAGTTAATTCAAAATTAGTTTTTTTTAAAGAAGCATATACTTTTACTCACACCCCAAGTATTAAAAAAATGAAACTTGGAGGAGCTGCAGACTGCACCAATTTTTAAAACTGCCAGCATTACATGCCTCTTATTCAGAAGAATTTCGCTAAGATGTTCAATACAGGGACATAATTCTAATTCCTCATTATGACTGGTCTACCTCAAGTGGCTGCCAGGAGAACAGGGCTTTACAGGCATTGTTCTATCCTTAGATGCTACATTAATGCTGGTTGATCAAATAGATCTTTGGATCTGTTTGCCAGGCTGAACAAACAGTTAACTAGAAATGTAAGTGCTTAAAGTCACCAAAAGGAAGGCTCTACACTGACATTTTCTACCTATTTATCATTCATCTATATTCATCTCACTAGACATTAACACACACCAAAGATGCTCTCTGCTATTCAAATTGTGCTATTATGCTCAGGACTAGATTAATGATATCCACCATCCTTATTGCAAAAAAAAAAAAAAAAAAAAAAAAATTACAGCATTGGTCCAACATATGTGGAGCCTCTTTCTACTTCTGCTGGCCCATCAGCCTGCTATACTGCACACGTGGGACAAAGCTTCGCTAAAGCTGTCCTGCTGTTTCTAGAGAAGAGCAGAAAAGGCTGAAGTCTGAAAAAAATAAGGGAGAGAAGAGGAGAGACAACACACATAAACCTCACACCTGGTAACCTCTCATATCAGCTCTTTTTTACAGCATTCTGAAGGGAAAATGTCTTTTCTAAGCTGACACCATCAGCAAAGCTGTTAGCAGGTGGGCCACAGGCCTCTTTTAAACAGCTCATAACATCCTATTAGTTTTCACAGCACCAAGCAACTTCTGCTGACCCCAAAGCATGTGATAAATACAAGCAGGTGACCAGCAGGAAGAAATTCCTACTCCCAGTAGGGGCAGGTCTAAAATCCCAGGGAGAGGGAGAAAAGGTAAGATAAAACTGCTGGAAGGACATCTTATAAAGAAAAGAGAAACTCTCTTTAGACCAGAGATTAAAGGAGACTTCTTTAAATGAGGTAAAGGAGAGAACTACATTTATACAGAGTGATCTAATATAATTCAAATATTTGCAAGGACAATCAAAAGCATATGAAAACTTAAGAACTCCCACTTTTGTCTTTATATTTGAGTGAACTTTTTAATTCCCATGGCTTTAGGAACCGTCACAAAATCACGACTCTAATATCCACAAAGGCCAGGCAGTAATTTATGCCCAAAGTGAAACAAATTAGGCTCCACATAAAAGATGCAGTTGACAAATATTGGCTCCATGTTGCTCCACCCTTCCAACTTTTCAAGAGACATGAAATGTGGCTCTAGATCTTTATATGGTATTTCCTAGCACCTACAACATTTCACTACTTTTTTGAAGAAAAAAACAGGTTTAGGGGCACCTGGGTGGCTCAGCCAGTTAAGCGTTCGGCTTTGGCTCAGGTCATGATCTCTCGGTTCATGAGTTCCAGCCCCACGTGGGACTCTGTGCTGACAGCTCAGAGCCGGGAGCCTGCGTCGGATTCTGTGTCTCCTTCTCACTCTCTGGCCCTCCCCCACTTGTGTGCTCGCTCACTGTCTCAAAAATAATAAATGAATAAACTTAAAAAAATAAATAAAATAAAAATATGGTTTAGGCAAAATAAAACAGCTACAGACCAAATACAACCCTGGCCTGATCCGGAACCTATGGCAGAAACTATTTGTCCATGGATACTCATTTCTTCTTTTTGTCCTCTAATGTCAGCAATTCACTTGATCACAGAAGATATTCTTCAGGGAGTAAAATGTAACAAAATGCTTAAGAGTCAATACAACTGTTCAAGCCAAATGAAAAAAAATAAATACAGGGACAAATGAGTAGGTTGTACCTGTCCCAGAATTGTCAGGCAAGAGGCAGAACTACCCCAGGGCTCAGAAGCATAGACAGGTGACTAAGAGACAGAGGGCTAGCACAGAGGTGTCAAAGAGAAGAGAGGAAGGCTGTGGGTAGATCAAGTTCCTTGCAGAGACAATGGGAGCAAAGGGATAAAAGTCAAAAGCACGGATGACCTAGTATTTGAGAAAAGTCCATGAGTCATTCACAGCTATAGGCCAGAAAGGACCCCAGAGGTTTAAACAAAATAAACCAGCCACCAGTAAGTAGCACCTCCGGGAAAGAAAGCGGTGTTGAGTAAACTCATACAGCAACAGGCCTTAACTGGGAATAGGTTATGAAAACTTGCTCGCTCTATAATAAACTCTGTATACTTAAAACGGTCTAGCTAGTTCCGCAATAAAGGCGGGTGATCCTCACATCACCAGAGGGGCCTCCAGTAGGGAAGCAGGATCAGTAAGATTTTAAAAAACTGACTTTGGAAAGTAGCTCAGAGTAAACTCAAGATCAAGTACAATCAGTTCCAGGAATATTTTACCCACCTTACCCAATTCACTGAATTTATTTTCAAATACACGGTGATTTATTTGCTTCGAGAAATACCTCTTGTACTTCTGATACACACAAATGATGCCTAAAGAATAAAAATGTGTTAAACATGCTTTAAAAACTGAACAAGTGAGCAATTTCCAATAACTTACTTGACAGGGCATCCATCAATGACTTCACTTAGGGTGGTAAGAGGGTAGTGAAACAAGCAGGAAAAAAATGTATTTCTATGTGAACTCCATTTTGTGATGTATAGGAATAGATTCTTGATAAGAGATTAAACAAAATTCAAATCAGGAAAATAGGGACTATTTTAATTTAAATGCTTAAATTTAAAAATTTGATTTCTCATTGAAAAAAAGATGTAATATTTAAATTAAGACATTTATATTCCTGGAATGTTAGCTGGCTTAATTCTCATAATTTCACATGTAATTTTTTAACATTATTTATGTTTTCAAGAAAAAAAATGCATCTTAAACTTCCCTTCCAAATCCCATCATCATAGATATATTTATACCTATTTCCATACTAAAATGTTCAAAGACACCATTCTCCCAAAAACTCCCTGCAATTTGGGAATTTTCTCTTTCTCCATGGCAGAAATATACATTATATGATGGCATGTTATGAAGATTACTAAAAGTTGTTGTTCTTAATAACACACTTAAATCCAAATATATAAAACTAATCAATGGGAACCACCTATCACTACCTTTCCAACTCAGTAAACATGGTCAATCCACTCCCAAAAATCTCGTATTTTCATAAGCTCGTCTTTACCTCGTCCTTGACATGTGGAGGGTGAGGTTTTATAGTCAAGGAAGTTAAAAAAAAAAAAAAAAAAAAAAAACCAAAAAACAAGGACATAGTAATTGAGCAAAACCAGACAAGGGAAACTTCAGACTTCCAGCTTATTGTACCTGGCTCGGCTAAATTAAGAATTTCAACTTAAGTGACAAAACCTACTGAGGCAAGACAACTCAGTAGCTAAACTGGCAGCATTGTGCTCACCAGAAGACCTTACATGTGTAATATTTGTTTACAAAATCAGAATGGATTTTAAAACAAACTATGAGAAGACAAGGAAGCTTAGAATATGCCTTCGATGAAAGCTAAAAGCCATATTGGTAAGGCTACTGCAGAGAAGAACTGATCCGAAAGGCTTCGCCCTGCCCTCACTAGTATATAACAACTCCAATTTTCAAAGTCCTATTTCCCAAATATAACCTCATTTTATCGCTCTTTAATCCTGAGGGCAAGATGGTAAAAACTATACAGAAATTTCAGTGTATGTACATTTCTCTAGGGAGAGAGAGCCCACAGCTTCCTTCAGATGCTCGAAGAGATCAGAATTTGATTATTAGCTAGAAATTTCCATTTTATAGGGACTCCGTAACGAAGATACAGGAAAGCTGAGAATTCTAAAGCAACTACTATGCCTCTTCTTGTAAGGAAATAAAACTAGTCAAGAAAATGTCTAATAAAGCTTGAACTGAGTTTGACCACGGCTAAAAGCAAAATGAAATAAAAACTCATCCTGAAATGTTGATCTGCTTGATATTTATGAAAATATGGATTTTTGTGATATTCTGTTAACACAGTCTTTACGGTTGCTGAAATAATCTCCAGTAACTAACAGCCTGCAACAACAAAAATTCTACAGGAAAAGAAAAGCTAGTCATGTAGAATACAAATTCCTTTTTATGAGACAGACTCCTTTAAGTCAAGGGGAAAAGGCTGATACGAATCTATCACTATCAGATTAGGCAAAGGAAAAATATACAGATACCTCAACCTAGGAGTTCAAAACTTATCTGATCTAGAGCAAAACCTTCAACATGTTTAAAAACAAAAAAAAAACATCATCAGAAAAAACCCTATCATTTTACTGTCTCACAATAAACAAATCTATTGAGAAAAAATGTCAATTATTTTTCCCAAATAATTTCTAAAAGTGGGTAAGGGGGCCTTGCCTGTCAAAACTTATTTGCTATATATACATTTTCAAATTGACATAACAGAAGTCAGATATGGAAATACACACAAATACTATGTGTAAGTTTAAAGAAAGAAAAAAAGTTACTTGCAATTAATAAGGCAAACTCCAAGTTGGTTTAGTTTTAATCTCATGCCACCTATTCCTATGACCTTGGTTATTTTACCTATCCTACTCCTTGCAAGAGCACCCATCCTCTTCTATACGAAGATTTATTACAAGCAAAACCTGTATGCCATCACCCAAAACTATTCAGCAACACTCAAAAGGGAAACATACAATTAAGAGTATCAGTAAAATTGATGCATTCAAAACCTAGCCTATAACTCTGAGAAAATAATACCTTTACCAAAAATAGATATCTAATATAGCCCAATCCCTGGACAGGTAGCACTAGTATTAAAAGGGGAAATATCTATAGAAATGCACCCAGTACAGTGTTACTCAGAGAAGAGTCATCTTTTGTTTTATACAATAAAATACAAGGCTAGAGATACAGAAAGTCATATTCTCTTAAAAAATATTTTCCTGGGATCTTGCTAAAATTAAAATTATGATATACATCATGCATGCTGAAGTGTAAATGTTTGTTAGTGAAAAATGTCCTAAATATTCCATAAAACATCCATAGGATTTTACTATCCTAAATTCCTATTTTTAGTTCAGATTCTGAAAGTTACCAATGCTACTTAAACCACAAAGCATGTATCTTTTAATACACAAAAGCCTTAAAACATAGTATTGCCTTTTAAACTAAAGCACCTTCTGTTTCTGCTTAACAAATTTATATTGCTCAAAATCAAGAAAGAAAAATCAACATTGCAAACCAATTAGTACCTAGAATCAAATAAATAGACCTTAAATGTCCTGCCCAAATCAGAAACATAGAACAATGAGTTTGGCATTAAAGTACACAACATGTAGGTTCTGTAAGTAACCAGAACCAGTGAAGACTTCCACATCTGTATAATGAAACTGGCCAAAGCAAGTGAACATTCTGTGTGTCTAAGTGTCCTCTACATTGTTAATTCAAGAGTTGGGTGTGGCATCACCAGTGCATAAAGCCATCAAATTTCAAACAGTTCTGTAATATATTAGCATAAAGCAGCAATATTGGCAACTAAAAATATTAACAAACAAGAAAGACTTTAGCCAGAATAAGCTGCATAATCTGTGGATCCCCATGCGAAATCAAGGTACAGAGTCCCCTTGTTAAAAATTTAAGAATTTCCAGGGAGAGCGGTTAATACTGTATGGGTTATGTGTCCACAAAGCAGTTCTACTTCCAAACAAGTACTCGTGCTTAAAAACAAAACCAAACCTCAAATGCGGTAGTTTACCATGATTCATGGCCTGTCCAGCGGAATATGCAAAGAATAAGAAAGAGCTGAGGTAGAAGGTTACGGGCTGGTTTTCCATAGGGTGACATACCACCCACACCCCACAGCCGCATACCACCTCACCTATATACAGCCCCCCAATACCATCAAAAAAATAATAACCTGACCAGGCTAAAGATCATGGATCTCTAGGCTCCCTTATTCCAAATAAACATTGGTGACAAAGGTGGCAAAAAGAATGTGATATGGTAACTTTAGTAAGAGTTCAAAGGAGAGCAAAAGAATTGACCTTACCAAGCAGACCAATCTACCAAAAAGGTTACCGGTAAAGTCAGTCTTAATAACATGCTATTTTGGAATATCCAGTTCTTTGGGCAAAAAAGAACATGAAGGGTGGTGCTCTGCCATGCTAATGCCGGAAAAGATCCCAGGTTTAAAAAAATCTATTTTTTTTTCCCATCAAAGAAAAGCTGACCCCAGTTTAGAAGTCAGGGTATCCTTCGTAGCTTTGTTGTGTCCTTAAGAAAACTTGGGACTTGCTTCTAGAATGAAAGAAAGAGGTTGGGGGGAGGGGGGAGGCAGTATTTTTAAAAATTATAATCATGTTAACAAGCAAAGCATGGAAGGCTAGAATAGCAGGAAGTGGTAACAAGGATTCGGCAAGAAACATCTGTCTGCATACAAAGATTGAAAAGGCTGGATTAAGGAACGGGGCAGTAGAAATGCCACCTACAGCACTGCTGTTCCATATCTCACTGGGAGATAGGTCATAACTAATAGTGCAAAACCCTGGCAGAGAAGGACTTTGCTTCTCTGGTAAAAAAGAAATAACCAGAACCAACCAACCCTCCCCCCACCCCACCCCCAAAAAACAAACAAAAAGGAACTCTTAACAACTCATGCATTTTTAGTCTAGAAAAAAATTTTTAGTCTAAAAATAAGGTTCAGTAGTAAAATGACAAGCCCAGCCTACACTCACCAGTTTGGCGTACCTGTTCTATTCCAGGAGCATACCCTAAAAATTCTCTTCAACCACAGGGACAGTGTGTACAGCTTAAAAGAGCTGACCTGATTCCTAAGAGTAAACACTACACAATGAAGCAAACACCTAAAGAAAGGGGGGGGGGGGAGGGGAGGGGGGCTTAAATGCCTCAGGCTGTCTTTGAGGGATAAATAAAAAAACCTCATTCCCCGAAAGGTGGCAGCACAAAGTTACCCAAAAAGGAATTAAGGGGCCAGTTTTGATCACACAAACACAAAAATTCTCTCAAAAAGGGAAAAAAAAAAAAAAAAAAAAAAAAAAAAGCAGAGGAATCATATAAAATTGGATGTAATGTAATAATTTAGTTTTTCCTGCCCCACCCTAGCCATTATCTTCTCGACAGTTTTTTTTCTTGCTCCCTCTTCCCCTTTTCTCCCCCATTTTCAAGGGAACTTTCTCTAAGTACGTACACCCTCTCCAGCAGTATTAAATCAACATTCCTACAAACCTCTTATAAAGAATAACCCAAAAACAAATGCAGTAATGTTCCTGTCCATCCAGCAGAACAGTCATCGTTTCTAGACCAAAAGGTCCAGATGAGAAAGTAGATCCAGAAAAGCTTTTCTACCCGCTTACCAAAATGGAGACTCTGGGTCAGCTTCCGCAAGAGCGAGTGAGCTTAGCACAAATGAAAAATTCAAAGGACTCTCGGGAAACGATTCTCGAGAAGATTGTCTTCAAGGGCAACTAACCAGTATTTCATACAAACTGATTTTCTAAGGGGATGGGGAAATCACACCCCAACTGGTATTTGAGTGGTTTTAAATGGACTTATTTGTCTCAAGTTTGGGACTGAGGTACATTTTTATGAAGACAGGATTATTATGGGTAGGTCCACCAAAAAATTAAGTTTTAAAAAACTCTTTGTCCTTGACGGAGATCTATTCATTTGGCATTGCTAAGCATCATTCCCTGGGGAGGGAATAAAAGAATAGATACCGAGTAACAAATTCTCCTTTCTCACATTCTCGGAAAATGTAGAAAGAGGATAAGAGATGAAATTTTTATCATAAAGATGATCATTTTAAATGCACACTATTTTAAATGACCATCTGGACAACTACAACTCCATGCTCATAGCTCACATCTAGAGACGAGGTTTTGCGCTCCAGCCCTCCAGGATAACAAGTAGGCTTTTAAGACAACGCTGTGGAAAGACTGCTTGCTGGTCATTGTCAAGACCACTGGAGAGGCACCTGCTGGTGAATCGATGTTGGTCTGAGCGAGACCACCAATCGCACCAGTGCACGCACACACATCCGTGCACGGGGGCCGCAGCTGGCCAGCCCTCCTGGCAGAGCTGAAGGCGCGACTGCCGCAACCTACCGGAGCGAACCAAAGCCCCGGGTCCACCTCGCCCAGCGATTCCCGCCCAGAGCACCGCTCGCGCGCAAACCCAGGATGCCACCGCGAGCTGCGACCTCGCGCGGCTGCGCCCGGCCTCACCTAATACCGCGCAAGAGAACGAGCGGCCCGCGGGACCCTCTTTGCTCTGCCCCGGCCACCCCCAGTCCCATGCCACCTCCGCACATTGCGTGGCCGCTGCAAGTCTCCAGACGCCCCGGGAGCTCCAAGGACCACACGCGAGGAGGTGCCGTACCAAGTGGGCACGCCACCAGACACCATCCGGCAGAGGAACCCACCGCACACAGTCTCCCGAAAGGCGGGGTTGTCAGTTCGCCACAGGAATCTTGCCCTTTTTCTAGAAAAGCCCCCTCCCCCGCTTTCCCTCCAAAGCACTCACCTGCGTCTCGGCGCAGTTCCCCTCGCGCTACACGCGGCCGTACCGGGGCACGTCCAGGCCCTGAACACGCTGCCTGGACCGACTGGCCCCGCTCGGCTCCCGCCGCCCCCAACCAGCTAGTGCCCACAGGAGGGGCGGTGCCACCTCCCGAGGCGCCCAATTCCCTCTACTCCCGCCGCAAGGGGCCGAGCTCTAGGAACTTCGCGTGCACAACCTCCGCCGCCCCCACCGGCGTTCCCGCCCGAGGCCGGACTAGGGCTTCCCACTAAGCGGAGGCCGGACTCCGCTCGGCGTCGCGGCGCCCGCACACAACCCTTAGCCTGGGTGTCCAGAACAGACCCCGGGCCAGGCGCGGCGTGCCCGTCCTCCCCGCCCCCACTCCCACGCCCCCCGCACTTGCCTGCTACGACTCGGAGCTGCAGCTACTACGGCTTGCGCCGCCAGCCGTCAGCACAGCCGCGGAGGAGTCGCTCCGGGCGGGCTCCGCGGAGAGGCGGTGGCGGCGGCGGCGTCCCCAGTCCTAGCGAAGGCAAGAAGGCGGACTGGAACCCGGCGAAACCCCCGCCCTGCCCTCGTCGCGCCGGCGACCGGCCTCCTCACCCGGCCGGCAGCTGCCTCAGTGACGCCCAGGCGCCGCGGTCCCGCCGTTTGTAGCGGGGCGGGGAGGAGGGGCTTGCTTGGAAGAGCGCCAGGAGGCGGGGCCGGCGGCGAGTTCGCGGCGCCGCGGCCGCCGCCGCCGGCGCGTGCCCTGCCCGGCAGCCCGCCGGTCTGTGCCTGCGAGAAGACGCCCGGCTGCGGCTGCTCGGCTGGGTCCCTCCCGTCTTCCGATTCCGAGCAACCTCCGGGACCAGCGCGGAAAGCGTCGCGCGCCCAGAGGCGGTAGATTCCAGGTGCAAGTTTGCAAACCCCGAGGTTCCAGGCGCTAACGGGGAGCCAGAACGACTCGCGCAGGGGTTACTTTGATGTATATGTATGTGTATCAAATACATACACATACATACATACACATATATAGCAAGTACAGTTAAAAGGCTTTTCCTCTACTTCATAACCGAAGGGTCCTGTCCCTTGGCAGAAAACTAAAGGCTTAGCCCTGGCTGCCCCTCTATGCCTCTCTAGATGGAATCTGACGTTCACATAAGCCCGAGTACCTGTGCGGGGTGCTATACTCTGCTTCAAACGCAAAGTAGGAAATCCTGCACTCGACTATACAAGAGCCTGTCGCTCGCCGCATCTTTCGAACGCCCCCCCTACGTTAGCCCCGAAATGGCCAACTCTTCACCGAGGGGGCGTCACATAGCTACCTAGCCTTGGCCCGCCCCCACGCCCTGCTCAATCGCCTTTCCCCAGAAAAACCTGTGCCTGTCCTCAGACTCAGCCCCGCGACTGGGAGTCAAAATCGACCCCGAGCCACGCGGTGGGAGCACGTTTTTACACCTGCTCAGCCGCTTAATTACGAGAGCACCTGTCGTGTTGTGGTTTTCATTGCAAAGGCTTCTGTTTTAACCCTTACCCCATAAAAACTACATTTAAAATATCACCTGTCATACCTACCTGAAATCGCAAGAGGTAAGAGAAAGGAACTGAGCAGTGGGCGACTGAGTCGCCGCAAGAACGTGACCGAGGTTACAGCTTCAAGGGCATGATGCGGGTTTGATGCAGCAAGGTCCGCTAAGGGCGCCCAGCGCTCCCCGCCCCCACGCGACGGGCGGGGCGGGGGGGGGGATGGAGAATGGAGGAAGGACTCCTCTAACCTATGGCGGGGGTGGAGGCGGCAAAATTGCCCTGTTGGGCGAAGTCAAATCAGGCATAGTAAAGTAAGGGGTTTAACCACATGGAAATAGAGACAATCCATCCCTCAGTTTGGGGAACCCAGACTGGGGACACCAGAAATAGCTAATTGATTCTATATCAGCATTTCTGTTGTCACCCTAAATCCGATTAGCAATTAAATGACCTTAATTGACTTTGTACGGGGTTACTGGGAAAACCGCTCAAAGCGCCTGCGCCTCTTTGACCTCCCTCTAAACAGTTAATTACAATATTCCCATCCCTAGCAGGCGGGATTGCTAAAAATGCCTGTTTCCAAACGTTAGGCAAAACTGGGCCTACCAAATTTGCCAATCCAAGCCTAAAACTCTTAGAATGCCCTACGCCCTACTTCCTGAAGCTGACTTCTTGAAGTTATGGGAGATCTCTCTACAGAGTTCCCCAAGTCTTCCAGTCCATTTCGACCTGCAAAACGTTGGTTTTTCGTGGAGAACTCCAGAAGAGGTTAAAATGGGGTGCCCAAGCACTTGGTCAAAACATGGAAGGAGAACCCAGGAGTGCTTGGTGTAAGACATACTCAGGGAATGACAATAATAACTGAGCAATAGTTACTTTTTTAATCCTCCAAAAAGCGACTTTTAAACACTCAACATTTTTTTTTTTTTTTTTGCAGACTTATCTGTTCAGATTCGTGACAAACCTTTCAGATGTCCCATTTAAGAAGCCATTTTGCAAAGGAAGTCTCACAGGCTCAAAGAGATTTTCTACTCTACCATCTCTAAAACATGCATACTTTTTTCTTGACCTTTAGGAACTTATTTCCAATTAGGAAAATAATTTATTCGGTTACTATTGTCTTTTCTGTACTCTCCCCCCACCCTCGACTTTACGCCTGCATTTTATAGGTTGCAGTTTAGGCCTAAGAAATAAACCACCTCCATCTCCCTCCTATTCCCAATATCCAGAGGATGGGTATATATATATAAATTGGGATGTGGGAAAGGGCTAAACGTTTAGAAGCTTAACCAACAGGAGTGGCACATGAGTGGGGGCGGGGAAAGAACCCGTGCATTTCGGGGAGAAAGTAAGAGATTCATCTCAGCCCAGCAGTGTTAAGAGTAAATACTAAATGCTTGACTATTTCTCTCACTCTGGCCACAATAAAGCCAGATCTGCAGCTGGCAATTACAAGAGAAAATACCCAGACTCGACATCAGTTTCGCTAACCCGTATTTGAAAATGGCAAACGGGGAACGTATCCAACCTCCAATTTGCCACAGTTGTATAGCTCTCATATTAATTCTTTACAGACGTGAAATAGGTGGGTACGTAGCAACGTGCTGGGCATAAATTAAGCAACAATGGCCACGCGAGGTCCTATTCGCCGCGGAGCTCCCGTGCTGGGCACTGCCACCTTGCTATCCCCAGATCCCACCGCCCCGGAGATGGCAGAGTCCGGAGGCTAGCCCCAAGTTGGCTTTTAGACCCGGGAGGGTGGGTGGGGTGGAGAGTACCCTGGCCGTTTTTGTACCTGTCCCCCATTCTCTCCATCTCAAGCACCACACGGGCGTTCTCACGCACACTCACCCACACCCCCTCGTGCCAATAATTTAAACTTCTCTTAGGCAAAGGCAGCACCTCGTTCACCGCCACCACCTCCCTCCTCGTCCTCCCCGCCCAGCTAACACCCTCCCCCTTTCCTACATCTACCCTGATTTCTCTTTTTCCGCAGTAGAAAGCCAGCTGGTTTCTCCCAAACCCTGAGAAATCACAAAAGTTAAAATGAAGCATGTGTCTGCCCAGCGTCTCACCCCAACCATCTTTCTCCCGGCGTCAGATTAACAATAGCTATTCGAGAAGGGCGGGGGGCGGGGGGGGGGCGGTAAGGAAGGGGGTGAGGGCAACGTAGCTGAGTTGGCTCCTGGGGTAACTGTGAATTCTCGGGGCTGAGAAGGGGTCCCCCCCTCGCCCCGAAGGCGAAGTCAGCCGCGTAGGACCAAGGACAGGGCTTGGAATCCACTTCCCAGCGCCGTGCACAACAAGACTCCCAGGCAGCCGCCACTCCACAGACACAGCTCCAAGGATCTTATTTACGCTTTTCTGAACAAAGGGAATCTCATATCCGGTACAGGCTTAAGAATTCGGCCCTAAATTGGCTACCTTCTTTTAAAAAATAATCACGGTAATTGGCGCCCAAGAATTAGAGCCCGCACACCTAGCAATGATGAGTTTTGACAGCTTCTACCCACCCCAGCCCCAGCCCAGCCCTAGCCCTCAGGCGGCATGTACTTTTTTCAGTCAACTACAACTAGCAGCCTGGTGCAGCATCTAAATTCCATCTGGCAATCCCATCTCCCCAGCACATGTTATCTGGTTAATGCAATTAAGTGTGGGGTTTTCGCTGGTCTAATCTGCAAGTCCAGGCTTCTGATTCCCCTCAATAGTATTAACGCCTCTCCAGTCCTTTGGTTGCTGTGCGAAAGTAGAGGCATGCATCCCCCAAAACCGAAGTTATCCCTCTCTTCCCACGAAATGAACTTCCAACCTCAATCCCGAAGCTCACTCAACATCTAGACTCCTATTGTACCCCTGCTCTACTCTACCCACATTTACCACTTAAGTTACTGCCGCTGACATTTACGAAAATTCAGTACGTCAAGCATGCGTCCACCGTCTTTTAGTCTAGCTCTCTAGAATTAAAAAGCAGAACAGTAGCTTTGAAATGAGACAAACATGTGCAATTAACTTCATATTCTGTATTCCGCTCACTTACAGGTTTTCTGGGTTTGCCAGCGCATCGCTGCAACTAATGATTAAAGAAACCAAACCGAAACTTACCTTTCTCCCTTAAGGTTTTTGTGTATGTGTGTTTTTAAAGTAACGGTGCAGTTCTCCCAATAAGGATGAGCAAGAAGCTGCTGGATAGTTCTCTTAAGACAGCACGAAACCTAAACTGTGCTCGGCTTAAAAGAAGCAAATAAAAAGAAATGCTTTCGACCCCAAAGTCCAACGCTAAAAGAAATGGCGAAAAAAAAAAAAGATGAAAGGGGAGGGGAAACTTAAAAAAGAGAGTTTAAAAAGACGGAGAGACTATCCTCCTATTGCCGTTCAACTAAACAAAAAGGGGCAAGAAAAACAAACGAAGGAACAAAGAAAAGAGACGAAAGAACGTTTTTTCAAAAAGACGATGTCTTTCTCCTTGTTGCTTTTTAGTAGGTCGCTACAGGAGTAAGCTGCTGCATCTCTAACTGAGAACAGAAATAAGGGGGGAGGACGTCTTAAAAGGGAGGTGGACTGGACCACAGATTTATAGCACCGTATCACCAACCCCTTCTCTGCCTCCGCACTGCCGTGTGTGCAGCTGCTCTGCCAGGCTCCTATCCCGGGCAGCACGCGCGGAAGTATACGCCGAGTGGCGCCACAACGTAACTTGCTCATCTCCCCAGGACTCTGATTGGCCTAGATGCTCCCATTGAGGCCGCCCGGGCGAGCTTGCTTGATATGATTGGCTAGAAGCTTGTGTCACTCTCAAGAGCTCAATGGAGTCCCGTTTCAAGGTAAGTTGTGCGGGGAGGTACACACTTAACACTGGCGGCGAAGGGAAATGCAAGAAGCAAAAAGAGATGGAAAGAGCAACGTGGGAGGGTTGGAACTGTAGTATCAGAGTTTGCGATATGGCATGATCTTCTTTCCTCTTAAATCTTTCTGCTTCCGAAAGACTCATTTTCCTTGCCACCACTGCCGCATCTATGGCACGTTTCTTTATAACATTAAACTCTGTCCGGTATGTATGAGTCATTGAGAGCTCCCTCTCTTTGATCTGAGTACATCCATTACTTGCCCGCATGCCTTTCTCGATGTGTGTTCTAGTATTCTGTATTAGATATTAGGCAATTTTATGTCTTTCTCTATTTTAATATATGCATATTGCAGCTCTCTTGATTTTTTTTTTTAAAGCATCCTTTTAGGATAAGAATGAGTTCAGAAATGCTTTCAAATAAAGGTGGACGGTTTGAATTCGCTTTTATTTCATGTTAGAAAAGTGTAGGATAAACATCCTGTCAGGAAAAGAGGTACTAAGTAGAGCTAAGGTCCTTCACTTTAAGGTACATGGTGATTCAAAAAGAGCATCTGTTTGAAAATTAGAACAAGCCACTCCTCTGTATTTGCTGGCAGTACAGTTCTTGGACCACACATGTATTGCTGACAGTAAAGATTAGTCGAACCTTTATCTGGGTTTTTTTCCTCTGAGGATTTAGAAAGTTTAGCCAGAAGACCAAGTGCTGTCAGTGCTTCTGCTTTATAGATGAAGACTACTTTGTTAAACACCATATTGTAATGACGTTCAGGAGGCTGAGGTTTTGTTCGTGGTGTTTATATCTTCCTCCAAGTGAAAGTGTGGTCCTCAGGATCGACTTGATATATAAGTAGAGACAATATTAACTTGACCTAGGTTCTTTTCCAGCCTGAATTTCTTCTTTTAATCTTGACAGTGCAACTTCCTAGATAGTACTTAATGTTTCTTACGCAATGTAACATATCTTCTCTAGATGCTCATGCCTTTCTAAAAGGAATTCCTTTACCTGTTTATTGCTAGTGCCTATCTTTGAAAATTCGGAAAGAGAAGGCACAGGTAAGAGTTAGAGATTGCAGGAGGGCAGGGTGGGCTGGAGGGTAAGGGACAGAAAATCACAAAGCAAAATGACTACAAAGTGAGGGGTGAAGTAATTCAGAGTTCCTTGAGAGTGTCCTTGAGTGTTGATAAATGATTAATGGCAAAGAACAGAAGACCTGTTTATCTCCCATATAGTCTGTATAATATGTTCAAATTCTATTACTTTGCGTGACAATAACAGGGGGTTGGAAAAGGAGGCCTGAATCTATATGTTATCTTATAATAGGCATTGTTATCTTATAAGTTATAATTATCATGTCCTAATTCCCAGCCCCACTTTTTATATAACAACAAGACTGGGGTCCTAATTTCAACTTAAAACTATTCTCTAGACCTGGGTGGAACAGGTCTAGAAAGAAGGAAAGAAGAAAGAAAAGCAATTTGAGGAAATGGAGTAAAGGGGCTGAGGGGAGGACAAATCAAGGAAAAAGACAGAAAGACTCCACCTCACCTAAAATAGAATAATCACTGTATGAATAAACAGTTGGAAAGTTGTGTTTGTTATCATCTTCCCTCAAGCCCTCCCCTTACCCCCAGGTCAGTACAGAGAAATAACTCTTAAAGTAATAAATACAACTTAAGTAAAACACTCTTTAATCAGACTTATCTATGAAGTGACTTGTCTTTGCTCCTGGTTAACGTGCTCTTAATATTGAATTAGTTGCACATATTCATGTAATATCCTTGGCACTTTGTAGAAAATCTTTACCAATAACTTACAACTACATAAGTATCTTCTAACTGGGTGGAAGCTAATACTTTGTTTCATTTTTTGATGTGTGTTTATTTCCACAAGGAAGGTTTTTTGCAGATTACAGTGGTATATTTTCCCAAAGGGGGGGGAGGGTTGATATGGAATCCTGGGTGTGGTGTGGTGTGATGAAAATCTAGCATGTGTGTTCTGTAGTTAGAGAAAACACTATTGGAAAATAGTAAACTTAACCATTCAAATGCAAATGCTAAATTCTGTGGATTCAGTATATAGGCTTTCTTTAGTTTGGGCAGAGGAGCAAATGATTTTCAAGATGTGGTCATCTTCAACATGGTGTGTTTCTACGCAGGTAAAATGGAGTTAAATTACTTAAGATATTGAAAATATCCTAAAATACTAGTTTACTTCCTCAATAAAACAGATGTTTTTAAATTTAAAAACTTTTACATGGATACATATACCATAAGTTATATGTATTTTGCCAACTTTTAAAAATAAAAACTGAATACAGCCTATTTAAAATAAGGGATATCTGGATGTAGATTTCACTTTGAAATTCATGTTGTCATAGCCTGAAATACTAACATATTCTATCTTGCAACTAATAAAGACTATGTGTGTGTAAACATCACACTCCACATTAAGCAATTGTAGTCAACCCCTTTTCATCCATAGTTAGGTAAAGTATTATCCACAGCCTATGAACTTGCATTAGAAAAGCATTTAAAAGATATCTGGGTTATGATTGTCATGTTAGCTCTGATATATCTTCAAAGTCCTTGGCATTATTTTAAACTGCAGTAGAAAATGGATGGATCTAGGGGTTCACTCACTGAAAGTTTGGAGGAAAAGTTGGATGTGGAGAAAGTTGCAAAAAGAATAGTTCTCAAAGCTGAAAAAGTAATGGATTCAATAGATTATTTTGCTTAAGTGTGTATAGGAACATTCATTCATAGGAATACTAATCAGCTATTGTGGGCAATGTCTTTTAGAATAAATAACTCTCTTATACTATGTGAGGGATGTGATTTTAGCATTTCATGATGAAGGACGATGTAAACTACTATTGTGACATTTTTTTTTAAAAAGTAAATAAACAGTAAAGCTATTTAGATGAGTTTACAATGTTTGGCTTATGGGGGTAGTTCCAAATATTATGCCCTCTCAGATGAATAAAAATATTCTGTGTTAGTTTGTTGGGCAGTTTCAGGTGGGGGTGGGGTCTGTGGTTCATACCATCGGAAATGTGACAGTTTAATGCCTGCGTGACAAATATAGAAATTATATAGCTTGTTGATTACTCTTTTATTTACTCTTCTTAAAGAAGCATGTCGACTTTCCTTCTACAGTTTAGAAAACAGGAAAAAAGTTGTCAAGAAAATTGACACCAACTTGAGTTTAAGAGCGTGGCAACCGGGCAAGAGAATGAGGCAGGAATTAGCACCATGGACAGAGACGAGCCCATCCAGAATAAAGGTTTGCAAAGTCCCCTAGTGTTTTCTGTCCCTCCCATGTAACAAACGGAAACTGCAATTCTTGGGACAGACTTTAAGGAAGACGCTGTCCTACTTCATAGAAACACATTCATGTTGAATTAGGCTGGCTTTTGCTAGGACTCGGCCTTGGTGACAAACCGCATGTAAGGTTAGAGCCCCGAACTCGGGTCGCACCCTTCACTGTGTTTCTCTTCTCATACACTCCCTTGCCCTACTGAGCCTGCATTTCATCAGTGTTCATGCAAAATAAATGCAAATCCAGGTAGTCATCGAAAAGTCTGCTAAATCTACTCCAGAGTTTTTAATCCTCGAAATTCCCAGCGGGAATCGCAACAAAACCGCCTACCCGCTCCCCCTCGCTCCCCCCCACCCCCAGTTCTTCACTGGCTCCTTCCACGTACTGGCAAAGGGGCAAAGCCTTTTATCGGAAGATAAGTGACCTCCGAGACTATTTTGCAAAGGACCCTTTATATTGCAAACACTTTCCATCAGGGACAGTGCCAGAGGCGGCAGTGAGCAGGATCACAAACATCCTTCACTTTCTCTTTACATTTTGTCTTTAAACTACTGTTCGAGGGAAAAACTGTAAAGACAGCACACTCGGCGAGAATTCCCTTAAAACCTTAGGTTACTGCTCACACTTAAAAGATATGTGAACTGTTTAGTTAAATGTTTAAATTTTTTTCTAAAATGTAATCTAGTGTCGCGGTAAATCTTTTGAGACCAGCTTAGATTGTTCTCCCCACCGCTACACACACGCTTTTTTTTTTTTTTTTTTTTTTCCTGGGCAAAATTTGTATGAAGTTCATTGTCCTTTAGGTGATTTGACTGCAGATAGAGACTAAGATGTGTTGCACGTGCCCCAGAGTGTCTCGAAAAATATATTTGCAGCTTCGGATCGACGATCATTTATGTAAAGCTTCCCACAAATGTCCTCAGATTTCTTTTCTTCCCCTCTTTTGCTCAGTAGCAACTTTTAGCAGGATAAACTCAGGTCTTTGCTGAGCATGCAAAGGGAGGTCTAGATGACCAGGAGAGGGTTAGGTAAGAAAAACTGGAGGTGAGAAAAGGCAAATCAGAGCTTTGTGTCCGTTTCTTTCAGGGATGCTAACAGCTTTCTCTAAGCTTTCTCCTGGAGCCGATACATCTCATGCAAAATTAATACAAGTAATTAAAAATACCAGTTTCCAAAGTTAAAGGAAACCATCTGTCTCAGCTGGTGGCAATCAGTCTTTCGGTCGGCCCCTTTACTGGGACCTGGGAAGAAACGGTTTCTCTGCTTCGGAGGCTCGGAGGCTCTTTCTTATATTGAAGATTTATGTTTCCACTTGTGTGCGATGCACGTTTAATTTGAAATAATAAAGCCGGGCTGAGAGACCAGTCAATCAGAGCTATCAACTGTTCTCCGTACGCTGCCCTGCCCCCACCTCCCTCTGGTTTCTAACCCTTTTTCTTTTCTTTACCCTCACCACCCTACCCTCCCCCTCCCTTTTCCTCCGTCCCCAGCTCACTCACACACTCGCACTTTCCCCCCACGTGTGTTCAGATCAAACCCTTGCCCCATAGAGCAAGTGACCGCAACGGGGCACGGTGACAAAGGCGGAGTTTGTATCAGAAGAAGACTGAGGCCCGGGGAGACACGGCGGATAGAGAAACAGCTGTCTTATCAGCCCGCTGCAGAGATGGAGATGGCTCGAGAGGTCCTCAACAGATAATCACTTGAATAGGTTTGCAATGCGCCAAACTTCACGCTTGATAAGGCCAACCCAATGTAGAGAGCAGCCCGGATCCTGCTCCATTCTGTTTTATCTGAGCTGTAAATTAAGAAATTGAAATTCAGGTGGCAAAGGCAGCAGTCTGCTGATAGACCGCTAAAGTAAACTGTCATTAAAATGCTTGCGGCAGGCAGAGAGGGGGCGCCTGGAATGGGATATTGTTTTATTTTTTAATTGGGGGGTGGGTGGGTGCTGGGGTGGCCAGCCAGGAGAGACAAAGCCCACCGGTTTTTAAAATTATTTGGGGAGGGGAAAATGAGATTTAGCAAAGGGACACAGCATCTTGATCATGATTCTTAGTCGTAGATTCCATGCATAAACAATTTGAAAAGTATAAAGTTGTGGGAAGTTTGGTGAAAGAGTAAGGAACAATTTTAAAGCAATCTGATAGGAAATAGAATTCTGTCTTTATCAGAACACGGGGCAATGGGAGCTCTCTGATGACAGTATTAGAAACTAATTCTAAATGGAATCTAAAGTTTTCCTTTTATTGTAAGAAAAACAGATCAACCGGATACAGAGGAGTTACCATAAACTGAGGTTAACTTGACCTTTTTATTGATGTGATAGGGCCACCAGAGAGATTCCAGGGTGATTTTTAGAACAGCCTAAGAAATTATCGACCACATAAGAGAATCATCTTAGCTACATACAGGAATAAGAGCTGTATTTCACCCACTTCCCCTTTACCCAGATTATTACTAGGAGGTAAATTCAGAAAACTAAAAAAATTCCACATGTGTATTTTGACACCACGTGGTTCCTACAGCACACTTTATACCTACACTCTTATGTTTGCTTTTATGGATAGGAGGCGTGAAATTCTATGCATTATTTGAATCAATGTTTCACAAAAGTTTAAAATGTATAATGACCAGAATATAGCCAGTGACCTTGCTGCCTAGATTCACTAATGACTGTGCACTGTACCTTGTTCTTTTTGTCACTGAGGAGATTATAAATTCACTGGTGTGCATTTATGAGAGTGTATAACAGGATGCATTTCATTTTCCACAACAGCGTTTATATCTTAAGTTTTAGCAACATTTCTGAAAAGATACCTTCTGGTGATAACACAAGTTAATGCAGCTTTAGAAAATCAATCATTTTTTACTTTGTTTAACCCCAAAACTTTAATCAATGTTAGGATGCACTTAATTGATATTATTAAGGCTGCTTAAATCACAGTGGGATGTGGAAGAATTAAAAATGAATTTGTCAGGAAAAGTAGTTAGAAAAAATTAAGGTGTGAGTATACATTTCAGTACTTATTAAACTATTTAGATGTATTAGACTATTGTTTTAAACTTTGCATTTATCTGATTACTCATAGGGAGTTGAGCAAATAAATATAAATAAAGGAATCTCAAACACATTTTTGTTCAATTCTTCATGCAAAAAATCCATCATATCTTCTAACCCAGAAAGCAGGTGTTGTTGTTGCTAAATTCAAGTATATGGATGAATGAGTGCTGTATGTATTTCCTGAGAGAGAAATTTATGTTTATGTAAGCTAAATTTTCCCTTCTGTATCACCATTTTCCATAATGTGACATTGGTTTAAATAATGGCTGCTATATAAGCATTTTAAGAAATATTCTTTTAAATTCCAGCCTTTCAGGCACTATTATCTTCAAATAATCATACAACAAGATATTTTTCTGCTTGTTACAAATACTCAAGTAAGTTTGAACTGCCAGCCTTAACGAGTCTCTTAAGCTATGTTTAAAATTTTTTATCTTAATTAAATTGAAAATATGCATATAATGGACAGCTTAAGCTATTATTTGCCAAAACAGGCAGGACTTTTTAAAGATGAGAATTTACAGAAGGGTTAAAGGGTGTACTCTCACTAAGTTTGAAATGTGATAAAATGATATTTTATAAATGTACATTATAATGTTTCACAACTAAAAGATAATTTTAAAAAGAAAATTACATTACTGAACAGAAAAGTCTTTTAGCATGAATTATAAAAATCTCTCCTAATTTTTGTCACAAATAAATATATATGGCATTATGAATGATGAAAAATAATTTTTAAATGTTTTAAATGCCAATTTTATTTTTAAAGGGATTCCCCATTAATTCTTCTCTGTGGGAAATGGGATAATAGATTTTCAAGGAAAACATTCTTTTTATGATGTATGAAGGTAAAAATATTGGAAACTTTAGAAATATGTAAAATTTGTAATATTTTTGTCCAAAACTGATTATAAATCTATTACCAAAGAAAAAACTCAGACAACTAATAGCATCCTTACACATATAATATTTATCTTCAGGTGAAGGTCAATATAACCAGTTCCTGTTTCTAAGTATTTATTCCTGATCTTTGACAAAAGAACCATTTTGGTTTGATTCAAGCATCTTTTATAAGCCTATATTTGTACAATATCTCTTTACGAGTTTTTAATGGTAGAGCCTGTCAAAAATTAGTCCTTTAAATAGAAATTGTAATGTTACTCTACCATGAGCTATAGCTTTGCAAATTGTTAAGAGTTTGGGTTTGTACTTCAGATACATATCAATTTGAACCTGACTCCATCACTGTTAGTCCTTAGACAATTAGCTTACTGTCTTCTAAGAGTTGATTTCCTGATCTGTACAATGGTGATAATAATGCTTAATGTAGGATTACTGTAAGGTCAAATGTAATTGTTGAGTGTAAAATATTCAAACTTCCTGGAATAGAGGAAACAGTTGATACAAGGTAACTATAATGGTAACAATACTGGTGACTTAGCACATTTATTTGATGAAGCAAAAATTAGAGTCCCTCCTTTTACATACTGTCTATTAAATATTTTCATTTGCTGTTATTAATATCCCAACCGATATACCCTATAATAAATATCTTCTCACCTTTCTAATTGTAACCAAGTTTAAAAGGCCTCAAAAAACATAAAATCTTCTGTCTGCCCTCTCATGTGGCTTCAATATATTTCCCAATACAATTTCATGCGCCCATAAAAAGTTGTGGGTCTTCAAAAAGGAACTTAGTCTGAGATCCCACTTGATTGATATAATAATAAAAACACCTTAGATTTTTATAGTACCTTTTATCACAAAAAGCTCAATGCATTTTTACATATTTATCATTGTAACCCAGAAGGTAAGGAAGGACATAAATTATTTTTCATTTTCATGGGCATAACAGAGGCATTAGGAATATGAGTTACATTTCTAAGATTAATAGGAATAAAGAGCGGCTTTCCTGAATGTCAGTCTTTCTACAATGTGTTACTCACTTTGGCATTTATTATGACCATTGTTTATTTAGGCTCAAAATGTTAGTGTTTGCTATTAAGTATAAGTTATAATTCAGCTAATTACTTGCTGAAATCAAGTTGAATCAAATACATGCCATCACAGTCTAATCAAATTAAAATATTTTGATTTTATGCCAAGAGACACTTTTATTATTGAATTACATATATGCATATATTACCCATCTTTATTTACCATTCTGTGTTAACGCTAAGGCAAGAATTTAAAAGTTACTAGTCATTTATGGCCTTGGAAGAAATCAGTTTCAATCTCCTTATCACTGGCCTTCCCCCAGGCTCATTCCCTCTCTCCACATTTTTATAGGCTATGATATTTATTCAATTTACATACGCTAACAGTACTTTCTGCTCAGTTTTCCATTTCTTAGTTTGTCTGTGTTTGATAAATCTATCAAAATAAATATCCAAAGGAATACAGAGGTAGAATATATAAAGGGCACAAGAGAATATGCTTTCTGTAATAGTTTTTGTTTGTTTTGAATGAAACAAAATGGAGAAATAATGTCCACTTAACATTGTAAATATGCTATGGTTTATAGTTTTGCAGTTCCTTCCTGGGCTAACGTCTCTGTGGATTGATACAGATTCAGCTACAGATGTGGATTTTCACTGAATAAGTACAATGGAAGGAACCAAAACTTTGCAGCCTGATAAAAGAATAAATCTTAAACTTTTTGATGTCTAACTTCATAGATTATAGTGAAAAAAAAGCAGACATGACTTTTATTTTAAACTTCAATGAGCATCTATCTGTATCCTAAATGGATCTTACAAATTTGGTAAGACTGAACCACACAAAGTCAAGTCCAGTCATGTGACTGCCAGACTTATAGGTGGAAATGCAGTTAGCACCAGGAAGAAACACATGTGCATACACAGAACAGCCAGAGCTGCTCTTTAATGCCACCTCACCAACCCCTTTTAATCCTTCATGTTGATGTGGCTAAAGGGGAAATCTGCTTCTCTGATTGAGCATATGTATGTGCATTTTAAGGGAATACTGAGAATACTGTTATAATAAAAATAATGTTCCATTCCTTTGGTCACTGTCATTCTGGTATGAGAAATTAGAGAATATGGTTGTTTGAAATGTCAGTTTTTATAAACATGAGTTGGAAGATCTAACATAGATGAATGGTGTTACAGACTGTTTAAGCTGTTTGAGTAACAAATAGACATTTCCTTGAATTATTTTGACATGATTTACTGTGAAATTTCTTTTTTTCTTTTGCTGGCATTTCTAGATTTCTTGTGCAGACAATAAAGAGAAAGGCCTTTCTTTTATGTCAGTGCTCATCATTTAACTCATACAGCACCGATATTTTCTAGAATACAGATATTTCCTGGATATCAAACGAATGCTAAAAGAAAGGTATGTTTCCATATTAGCCACATCAAAAGGACAAATGAAGATTTGAGCTTCTTTACAAAGTTTTATAAGAGAGGAAAATACAAACATATATTGTGGTGCTTTAGTCCTTCATTTTAAAAAATCTTTATATACATCAACCTTATTGGGCTGTGTGCATGTGTGTGTTCAGAAAAAAATGCAATGAGGTTCAGAGGAAAAAAATAAGGCTTTGGTCAAGGAGATCAGGCCAACGGTGGTGAAGGAAGTGGGCTGGAGAGCAAAGACACTGGGTTGGTTAGGTCACATCACGGAGGGCTTTGAAAGCCAGCAGAGGAAAGGACTGCCATAAAACTACTGGATACAGGTTATATCTATTGATAGGTGTAAATTTTGGACATGATAAGTGGAAAGAGACGCAAAGGTACAGAAATCAGAATCAAGACACATGGAGGGTTAAGAAGTTTTTTGTCTAAAACTCTAAGACCCCTTGGAATGAGACAGCAAGGTCAGGGGATAAACAGAGATGGGGGAAGACTGATAAGTATAGAAGAGGGGTTCACTGACGATAATGAAAACGTTTTGATGGCCAAAATATTTATAGCATGCCCTGGGAAGGTGACAGGGTTCTAAACAAATAATACTTTTGAGGAAAAAAAAAAAAAAACCCAAAAACCCAAGACTGCCAGTGAGCATGAGAAACCGGGAACCAGAGCCTACACTCTGATGATCTGTGAACGCCTCTAAGACACTTCTGTATCCCAGAGGAGGCTTTAAAAACACTGCTAGGAGGGATACATTGAGCTAAGAATCCTAGGCTGGGAGAAAGGAGCATGGGTCTGAGTGTTATTTCCCCCACTAACTAGCTGATTCCCTTTCAGCAAATCACTCTGGCTTGTTATAATGATAATGAGTAACAAGTATTGAGTATGTACTACATGCCAGGCAGCATTCCAATGCTTTATATACATTAAATCATTTAATCCTCACAATAATCCTGTCATTTTAAAGAGGAGGAAACTGAGGAAATTGAGTGCCCAATATGGCACAACTAGAAACCAACAGAGGTGTGATGTGACCCCAACTAGTTCATTTCTCTTTCTTTTCAGTTTATTTATTTATTTTTTGCAGGGAGGGCTGAGAGAGAGGGAAAGAATCCCAAGCAGTCTCTGCTGTCAGCACAGAGCCCAACACAAAGGCTTGATTTCAGTCATGACCTAAGCAGAAATCAACTGACTGAGCCTACCAGGGATACCCCAAGTAGTTCATTTCTATGGCCTAAGTCCTTAACCACTATGTATTAGATGACCTCTACAGTACTTTGCAGATGTAAAATCCAGTAATCCTAAAGAAATATAGCAGAAATTAAAGATGATATAACACTTGCAAAAATAACAAGAGTACAGGGAAAATGGAGACTACAATGAACATCAACAGACAAACTCTGTTTTCCTAAAATGAAATACTCATACTCAAGTCTTGACATGCCATCTATTGCTGACAAATGGAAGAGAGATAAAAGTGATATTTGGATGATTTGCTTCTTTGAAATGATTCAGGTAAAATATAATAGGATTTTAAGAAACATAATATATGATGTCCTAGGAAGTCCTAGGGCAAATTAAAATTAAAATAATTTTAATTATTTAGTTTTGTAAATTTTAGTTTTCAGAAGTCTATTCCATAATCATAGTAAACAGAAGCCATTGAAAAGGATAGTATATATTTGTAATTTAGTGATATGTAAAGATTTTCATGAAATATTGTTGAGAGTATTCAATATCACATAAAGAATAGTCACTAGAACATTAGACAGGGGTTATTTTGAGGTAGTAAGAATTGAACCTTTAGTTTTCTTAATGTTTTCTGAATTATTTGGTTTGCAAAAATTCTGAGCATGCATTCTTTTTTATAAAGCAGGAAAATGGGTAGAGCTCAAGCTTTGGCCCTGTAGTCAGCAGGTGGAAACTGGTGATGAAGACCAGTAACCTCTTAAAAGACAAGTCAGATTCACAGAGAGAACAGATTAACAGCCCTGGAGTTTATAAACAAAATAATATTCATACACAGAAACAAATCTTGAGATTTAATACGTATGAAAAATACATATATAATAGAGCAAGATGAGAAAAATTTTAAAAATTGTTCTACCAGTTTCTTAGAAGAATACAATATAAGATAATAACTATCCTGCCCACTTAGAATTGCCTAATATTAACTATACTCAGTAATACCAACTATTCCCTTTACTTAATGCCTATTTATATTATGGCCAAGGGATGTTCCTTCCATTTAATTAATCATTTCTTTTTCCCTATTATACCCTTTCCTGCAGTTGCTAGAGAATCTCATAAAACACACCTTTATTCCCAACTAGCAAAGCCCTTAAAGTGATTTGCTTGTATTTCTATGGCATATAAATAAATGAAAACCATAACACAGTAAATAATTATAATGAGATTGAACAAAAACTGGCTTCCTGACAGGTACCATTTAGTGAATTGCTGTTTCAATGCCCTAAACAGTCACCTGAGTTAATTCAATTTTCATATTGTTTAAGATTTGTCTTTAAAATCACTCTGCAGAGAATGGGAAACTGGCTCACAGTCTCAACTCTATAGGGTGGTACAGTCTGAACATTCTCATTTCTTTAATTTTGCTGTTGAAAAACATTCTAATATTATGACCAAGAATCAACAAACAGTATTATTTAATTTTAAAGAAATATAATGACCAAACTCATAGTCTTGGTAGAACTGGAAAAGAAGATACTAAGACATAGTACCAAATTAAGATAAATTTATTTTTTAATGTGAATTCTTTAAAGTGTCTCTGCTACTGTCTTCCAAGCTCTATAAGTTGTGAACAATATATTAACTTTTAGATATGAATTATGACCATTTTGAGAAAACATTACTTGTCATAAACAGAGGGCATAAAGCGCCGCTGCCCTCGATCATGCACTCATTTGACTCATGGCGCAGTCTTGAATAATTTTAAACCAAACATGACTGCGGCAATCAATTTTCGTCCAATTTATTGGGCATGAGTTAAAGCCAATTAAAAAACCATTTTTGGTGCAATTCAAGGGGAAAATGTATAAACCCATGAAAAACAGATTTCAGTCCTAGACATGAGTCATCACTATTCTAAATAATGGTGTCAGCCCCAAATCAGAAAGAACAAATCCTAAAATTGCATATTCCACACTGGAAACTGCATTTCTCAGCAATGATTTTATATAGTTTTTAATATTTTTAATAAGAAATTAACCGGGAAGGAAAAGCATGCTCTTCTAACATTGTGTCATTTCTGAATATTGTTTAGCCATGAAATTAAAAAGTAGTTTACAGCATCTCCTGAGTTTCTGAATTAAGGCTTACGGTAGAAAGTCATCTGAAATTTTCTACAAAGACAGCAAGACATTTTACCTATAAAGTATCATTTACCTTTGACCATATCTCCTTCCACACATATACAGTAGCTCTCTTTTAAGGCCATACAATGAAATAATCCATGTACACTCTGGATAATCTTAGGATAATCAAAGCAGCAAAATAGAAGCTTCTAGGTAGGAAATTATAGCTGTAAAATACAGCCATACATTTTTAATCTGTATATTTAAAAGGTCTTTTCAGGACTGTAGTGGTTCATAGTATTCAAGCTGACCTGGATTCTGGTTCTGCCTCTCTCCTATCTTTTTATTTATTTACTTATTTATTTTTATGTTTATTTATTTTTGAGAGAGAGAGAGAGAGAGAGAGAGACAGAATGTGAGCTAGGGAGGGGCAGAGAGAGAGAGAGGGAGACACAGAATCCAAAGCAGGCTCTAGGCTGTGAGCTGTCAGCACAGAGCCCGATGCAGGGATGGAACCCATGAGCCACGAGATCATGACCTGAGCTGAATTTGGGCACTTAACTGACAGAGCCATCCAGGCGCCCCTCCCAAAACCTTGGTATATAATGTGAAGCACGTTCGTTGACCTCTCAAAGCCTCAGATTTCTCATTGGTAAATGAGTACTATAAGAATAATAGCCACACTTTATGGTTATTGCGAGCCCTAAGTGAAAAATTATTTGCCAAGGGCTTAGGAGAATGCCTGGCACAGAGTGAATCTTCAGTGAATGTTAGAATTGGTAAGAGGAAAGCCTGGTGGTTCTCACACATAGCTATGGATCGATGCCTCGACCTCCCTGGGAGGTTTTTTTCTTTTAAAGTACAGATGCCTGGTCTACATCCCAGGAGATGTTGCTCAGTAATTTTGAAGTGAAGTCTAAGCATATGTGTTTATACAACCCTCCATGGATGTTTATGACAAACCACTGATTTAAATAAAAAACAGTACAACTTCTTCAGTTGTTCAGTTAACTTGGAGTTAAAGTCTGGCTTGAACTATTTTGGTACGGCGCTCTGTTGAGCAGATTAATTAGAATAATTGCCAAATTCGTACTTTGTGTTATGCTGAAAGGGATGTAACCGGGAGACTTTTAAAACATTTGATTTACATTCAGGGCACCTGGGTGGCTCAGGTAGGTTAAGCATTCTACTTCAGCTCAGGTCATGATCTCAGGGCAGATGAGTTTGAGCCCCGCCTTGGGCTCTGTTCTGACAGCTCAGAGCCTGGAGCCTACCTTGGATTGTGTCTCCATCGTTCTGCCCCTCCCCTGCACACTCCTCTCTCAAAAATAAACATTAAAAAAATTAAAAAGTAAAAGATTTGACTTACATTCATATGACTGTGAGGTCACAGAGTAAACATGATTTTTCACAATTTCCTGTCACACTGAAGAAGAGACATGTAAGATGGCCCTGGGAAATTGCATTGGCATGGATATATTTTAGTGTTTACTATATAAGTTTTTATTTTTTATTTTAAAGCGAGAGAGAGTGTGAGTGCAAGCAGGGGAGAGGGGTGGAGAGAGAGAGAGAGAGAGAGAGAGAGAGAGAGAATCTTAAGCAGGCTCCATGTTTGCCATGGAGCCTGCTGTGTAACTGGATCCCATGACCCTGGCATCATAACCTGAGCCTAAATCAAAAGTCTGATGCTCAACCAATTGAGCCACCCAGGTGCCCCTATAGCTTGTAGCTTTTATGTCTATTTAATAAATATAGGGAGATAAGATAATTTTTTCAGTTACATTTTCCTATTGAGTTACTTCATTTCTAACTGCCCTATTTCAAAATAAGCAGGCTCCTCAGTGATAGAGATCAAGGAGCACCAACATGGTTAAGAAAAGCATAATTCACCATAATTGTTTATTCACCATAATTGTTTGACAAAAATGCAGACATTTTCCTTGGGAGTAACTTTTAAATATTAACTGAAAAAAAAAGGAGTCTCCTTAATATCTTCCCATTGGTGAAGATTAATTCATTAGATTAACAACCTGTCACGTTGGAAGGGAAAGAGGTATTGTCCTACTAGACCTTGGGTTGTAACAACATGAGGAAAGGGTTGGCACAGCCCTAGGGGAAGAGAAGGTGGCTATGTCCTAGAGGTATCAAGAGAAGGTGAAGGAGACATGAGAAAAACAATCACACAGGTTTTCACCATTTTTTGCCTAGAGCAGCTCTAAGTGCAGCTGGTATATTCTCAGACTTGTGGCTTTTACAGGCCTTGTTGGTAGGAAATCAGAGTTATTTATATGCTGGTATAACTCTACACAGGAATCCAAGAAAATTCTAATACTGTCACCCTAAAAGATTTTTTTTTTATTTAGAGAGTTTTTAGAGAGCATGCCATTGATATACAATCTCACTGGATCTAAGAATGAAAATTGCATAGATAGGGAAAAAAACTCCTTGTCTGGGAACATTTTTATTCTGACCCTGGAGTTTAGAAAGGACTAGAGTTTAGAAATTGCCTGAAACTTGCTGAACTATTATGGAACATGAAAATGAAAATCTGTATAAATAAATAAATAAATAAATAAATAAATCCTCCCATTTTCTTTGTTTATGAATATAATGTTTTATCCAAGTCTAGCCTTAGACAGTTGGTCTCTAAAACATGGCTCTTTGAAATTTTAGAGGAGAGAACCCTTTCAGAATTTTTCATTTAACTAGCAGAGAATTGCTTTCTCACAGCTGGAAGCTTCAACAGCTGTTGATTCGGGGTACTTTCCTATTCTTCCAGGTGACAGTTCAAGGACCCTCACTGCCATCATGACAGCCAGCAATGTATGTGGTCAGGAACATGTTCCACTACAACCCAATTCCAAAGCCACCTCTCCATACACCCCCAAGGACCAAGGCACAGATAACTCAGAGCCCCTGTGTTACCTGAATGGGAAAGATTTCTCTGTTGAGGAAAATCAACCTTTATAAGAATCTACTTTCTGACCCATAGTCAGATCACAAGGCTTATTTATATGACCATAAGGATTCTTTGAAGGATTTGATATTTGGAACCTATCGATATTCCTTCCCCCACTTTTTTTTTTTTTTTACACGTTGTGTCGGAAATGTCTCTTTCATTTAGGATGCATTTGAGTCTTAGTGGAAAGCTAAATAGCTAAGTTCATTTTTAACTTTCAGGAAGAACAAGCAAAAAGAGTATTTCAGCATAGCTGCCATTGCAGTACTATTTATTGTATCCACTAGAGGACTCCTTTCAGAATGGCTCAAAATATCTCCCCTCTCATTCTCTGTGGCCTCTGGCATTTGATGCTCAACTAACTCTTGAGTTGGGCCACTGGCTACATATCAGTGTTAGAATGAAAACATTCCCCCTACTTTACACCTCCTGCTAGTTCAATAAAGTGATGTTTAAATAACTGAACTGGCTTCAATGAACTGTATTTGCCATTTTTTCCTGCTTCTTAGCTAGATAAAATGGAGATAATTATGAAGTGGATGAGCAGGTTTAATGAAAGCCAGTTTCTTTTGGTATACTCCTGAAGCAGCAATCATCATCTGTTTGGCTTTTGAAGAGCAACAATTATAATCACTTAAACCCCCAAGGGGAACAAAAATAGAATTTACATTAGCATATAAAATATACAGCTGGATTGGGCAAGCCTATAAAATTCTGGGGAAATCATTCTAATCTGAATGCTATTCAAACTCACAAGTAAAATGAGTTCAAGAGTATTTTACATGCTTCCTTCCTATAAAATAATACATATAACAATATTGAGAGGATTTTCCTAAAAATGAACACAAGGAAATAAAAAATTGTTGCCAGGAGAGAATCCCAGGGAGAATGGGATAAACTGCATTGTCAAGATATCAGAAAGCAAAATGCATAACGCTGTTCACGTGAAGTCCTAATCTGAAGTGCAGATTTTTCATGCAGTTGGGAGTTTAAGAAAAATAGGGTGGTTTTAGTCTGATCAATGATGAAACTTAATCATAAGTAAAGAAAATTTCAGATTAATAGTACTTCCCTCCTCTGTTGTAAATGTGAAAGCCACACAAAGAAAAGTGAAATCACTTAAGTTGATACCCTATTGTTATAAAGCAGAACTCTTTTCTATGATAAAACATTTTCATATCATTGCCTCTCAAATAACCTCTTTCTTACACCTCCCTTTCTAATTCTAGCCCAGATCACAGGCAGATTACAGGCAATCTCCCTCACCATTTATGGTATTTAATTACTTTTGCTTTTATGTGCCTTTCACGGTTTGCAATATACTTCTTTTTTTTTCATTTGGTAGAACATGGAAGAATAAAAATGGAGCCTGTGCTTTATCCATTATGCTACTAGCAACAAAACACTAACATAATCAATATATTAAAGGCTTGCCTGGCTATGCTATGCACATTTGTCAAAGGCAGTGTATCTGAGAAATTACACTAATGAATCTTAAAAAATTCAGCATCCTACACAGAAAACTTGCTCTCCCTCATCTTAAGTACATATCCAAATGTAGAAACTAGAATAATATATACTGCACCTTTATATTATTTGAAGATCCACTCTTACATTTTTTAATGAAAAAAAAAAAAAAAAAACTCGGTGTGCAAAACTTCACCTCCACTGAGAAGCACTTCCTGAATACCCTCACGAAAGCCAACGGCAGGCAAATTGGTGATAGCTCCCTCTGTGCTCCTAAAAGCACTTGTACATACCTCGGATAGCAATGATCTCACTCCATTTATAACCATTTGTTGACATGTCTGTCTCCTACACCGACTGCAATGCTTGATAGCAAAGCCATCTTTCCCAGTGGGGTGTTCCCTGGCTCTAAAACACTGTGCCTAAAACCTAGTGAGCATACTGTAGTGTTTGTGAAGTAACATATACCGCTAATTTGTCTTCTAAGACACACTAAAATGTTATGTTATCTATGATAACTAACCGTATTAAACACCACCTCTACCACAATATCAAATTTAATTTGATAAATTAAGCACGGAGAAATTCGAAATTCAAAAGTCTAGATTTCTATTGCGATCTTCACTCTCATAATCCTTAACAAAGGATGGTAGTATTTTTTTAGATCTATTAAATATTTAAAATGTGTCCCATGGTTAATGATTTTGATTGGAAACACCCAAAAAGCTGAGTTCTCTGTTCTTAACGGTAATGACCTCAGGTTGCATTAACTTTATATTTCTATTTCAAAAAAAAAAAAAACAAACCCATTAACACTGTCTTCTCAACCTCTATCAATGTCTGTCAGGTGTGGTGGTATCTAGCTTGTATTATTTTTCCCTATCCTGTAAACCCTTCATGCTCTGAAAGGCTTTGAAAATCTCTAACGTGCAACTTTCATTTGAACACAAAATGTAATAATTTCAGATTTAAAAGAACCTAAAGGGATTATTGAGGTGCAAAGCTTGAAGGATTCCAGAACCTATGCAGGAACTATCTTAAGGTCCCTCGATTCTTTTCCTAATTTAAATATAGTCCATACTTCCTAATTTTTCAAGTGGAAATACCATTTATGAAGTTATAGGGAAGCAACAGTGGAGACTCCACAGACCTAAAATACTCTTAGATTTTTGGTTAATAATAAATATAGTTAATGTTCTCAACATTTGATACAGTTCAGTTTTGGGGCATTAATTACCCCTTAAGTTTAAAACTGAAAAGCTACTTTAATAAGTTTTCTCTTACACTTCATACTAACAAAACCATAACTTTTTGTATACGTATATTTACACTTATTTATTATCTGTATATATAGACCCGTGCACTTTGATGAATTTGAGAAAAAAGAAAATTGTCTTCTTATAGTTCTATTATTTTAGTATATAATAATGTAATGTAAACTTTCAAATCAAGATTAAAATAGAGAGTTATACAACTATTTTATGAACTATAATAAAAACTGAGAATGAATTTTATTTAAAATGAGGCAAATAACCAGAATTAGTTTCTTGGGGGTGAAAATCCAAGGGTTTGTCAAGGTTTGTTCTCCAAGGTCAAAGTGAAGTCAAGCTGAGTTAGATGTGACCAACGACTAGAATATCGTGGGATTGAAATACTCAAGCCCCACAGTTTTCCTGATTCTAACATGGTTCATAAAGGTTGAAAATTATCAGACTTTTAAAAAAGCTACTGGAATTCTCATAGAAAGTGGGTTTAGACACATAGTTTAGAACTATGGAGCACCTGGCTGGCTCAGTCAGTAGGGTGTGTGACTCTTCATCTTAGGGTTGTGAGTTTGAGCCATGTTGGGTGTGGAGATTACTTAAAGATAAAAATCTTTAAAAAAATAAAAATAGGGGCGCCTGGGTGGCTCAGTCGGTTAAGCACCCGATTTCGGCTCAGGTCATGATCTTGTGGTTCATGAGTTTGAGCCCCGCGTCAGGCTCTGTGCTGACAGCTCAGAGCCTGGAGCCTGCTTTGGATTCTGTGTCTCCCTCTCTCTCTGGCCCTTCCCCTCTCAAGCTCTGTCTCTGTCTCTGTCTCTCTCTCTCTCTCTCAAAAATAAATAAACATTAAAAAAATAATAATAATAAAAAATAAACATGATAGGTCCAGATGATTTCATTTTATAAAAAGTGACCCAACGGGTGCCTGGATGGCTTAGTTAAGTGTCTGACTTCAGCTCAGGTCATGATCTCACGGTCTGTGAGTCAAGCCCCACATCAGGCTCTGTGCTGACAGCTCAGAGCCTGGAGCCTGCTTTGGATTCTGTGTCTCCCTCTCTCTCTCTATCCCTCCCCTGCTCATGCTCTGTCTCTCTCTGTCTCAAAAATAAATAAACATTAAAAAAATTTAAAAAAAAAGTGACACAAAACAGATTAATCAAATTTTAAAAGTTCTTCACTTGACAAGAGTATAGATTCAAATGCTCTTTTAACATGTGAGGTCTGTGCATTTTAAAGAAGCTAATTAAAAACAAACAAAAAAAGGTTTACACAAACAACTTAGGAGCCCATTTACTGCATCACATGCAGACAGAGTTATTCTGAGTGCTTTCATTTCTTCTCAGGTGAAAGTGAAAAATAGTAGTTTTCTACAGCAGAAAGTAGTTTTCTGCTGAATGTAAATGATGTCCTTAAACATTTCTTCACTGGTATTTAAGGGGACTTGAATGGATTATCTCCATAAAATCTTAACATCTCCATTTGTACAGATTCAAGGTCATAAATAAGCAAACTGGAGCAGATACAATATCTATGTCCCAATCTTTCAGGTTCAAAAAATTTATAAATTAAAAAAGCACAATTCAAGTGTTTTCAAGGGAAACAGTTTATTTTCTAATATTTGAGAGTCTATCATCTTTCATATTTAAAAAGGAATCATATGATAGGATCTCATTTGAAAATTCTCTTTTCTATCTCACTTTCTACCTTTATGTCTCTTTAGTTAATTAAATGAAGGCAGTTTAAAAATTCACAAAATTACAGAAGTTAATTGATTATAGGTATATCAAGGGAAACTAACTTAAAAAACACATATTATGTCAAAAAAAAAAAAGACTTCAAATGATTTGCCACCTATCAAATCACATAACATTTCATTACTCAGGCAAATGCTATTATAATCAACATTTTTAAGTCTTTAAAATGAAAAAGAGCACTTAAGTTGGTAAAATGAAAAAAAAAAAAGTCACTCTGCTTATTTTAAGTCCCCGTTTAAGGAAAACTGGGTTTGCAGTTAGGTCTTCTTTTTAGTAAGTAGGCTTTGTTGGTACTTATTTGAAAATACTTTTGTCACTATAATTGATTTAATCTTCCTCTCCTTCTGTTTGTTTTTGGGGTGGGATGGAGAATGCAATAAATTCTTCATAATTATTGTTCCAAGAGAGAAACAACCAGCCAAATTAGCTTAATATAACCAAACCCAACTTGAGAAAATAATTAGGAATGTTTCGGTAAGATTTATTTCTTCAAAACTGTTTTATCAAAGAAAGTGCCAAGATTAACAGGTAATCATTCCTATCCTCTGAATTCGTGGAGATTATGTGGGTTTTCTGTAAAGTGTCTCTTTAAATTTAGAAAATGATCTCACATTTTCTATGATTTGATTTTCATTTTGTTTGATTTTGGACCCAAGTTTAGATAGATTTTGATTCAAATGCTCATTAAACTGTCTGACCTTCCTCTCCTTAGTTGCTAGGCATAATAAAACCTAACACCTACAGTGTTTTGAAGATTAACTGAGATAATGTATGTAAAGCACTCACGTAGATGAGTGGATTCATGCCTGGATCATGGCAAGTAGACAACAAATGTTAACTATTTAAGGGAACTTCTTCACTGTTTTAGATTGTGTGCTTGATAAAAGATACACATGAAGTTTAATACTAATTAGAAGTAACAAATGAAGGTTATTTTTGAATTTTTAAAATCATAACATCACTTCAGCTATTCCTCTTTTGCTTGTTTGCTTTGCAAGCACATTTCATGTCCTAGACATGGTACGCAAAATGCGCAACAGAATGCTAGGTGACCCTGGCTACCACCCACCTACACTCCCTACGTCTATGTCATCTATTTTGGTCCTTTATTTATGATACCTATTTACATAAAGTGAGTCGATGTTATGGGAAGCAATGAATATTTCTATGAGACTACTGCTTAGTTGAAAACACTTAGAATTTGGTTCTTATGAACTTTATAAGCCTTCTGTTTTTTGTAAAATTTACTCTAATGGACTGAGATTTAGGGAAAATATCAGAACACGGCCACTGCATTTCTAATGTGCAAATGCCATATAATTAGAACACTGAGGAAAGAAATGATATTACATTCTGATATAAAGAATTCTTCATATTGAGAATATTTAGCAAATCTAAAATTGCCACAGAATTGTGGTATTAATGAGGGAAAGTGCCAGGAAAGATGGCATTAAATAATCTAAGTATGCTTATAAGATATTAAACTATAGGCACTAGTATTATCATTTAGACAACTTTCAATTACCCAGCTTATTTTAAATAATAATTTCTATGAATATCTTCAAGTGAAACATTATTTTCAGTGTGGAGATAGAAAGTGATAGTAAAGTTGAGGGCTTATATGAGATTATGACTGTTGTAAAATAATTCTGACTAAAAGTGTTTTTCCCAAAGTGTTAAAGTAACCTAATTTTGCATATATACAGGCCATAAATTTACTTGCAAATATTTGTACAGTAGTAGTAAATGCTTACTTTGTTTATATTCTTCACATAAATACAGTTTAAGATGTTTATTAGAAAAAACAAGCAGTACTAGTATAGATCAAGATTAATCACAAAATTAAATAGGTATGATAATTGAGTAGCATGGTCCAAAACAAATTATAGAGTTAAACATATTGTTGATTATCTGTAATCCAAGAATATCAGTGCAAAAGAAAAGCAAACTTCCCAACTGAAACTCTTGCTACTACAAACATATAAAATACTAGATTCTAATTTAAACTCCTCTATGATTTTTTTTCAAAGTTTCACCAAATTGATTCTGCTTGTATCAACAGATTAGTAGTTTAGTTAGCCATTTGGTGTTTAAAATCTCTAACAGAAAACTGTTTTAAACATGGAGATTGCAAATAGCAAGACTAAAAGCAACAGTGGTGATCCAGCTGCATAAGTTGTCACTTTCCTTCGATAGTTACTGGCAAATTACATCAACTTCATGCAGAAGAGACAAAAAATAAGTCAGTTGTTAAAAAAAGTTATTAAACTATATGCCCAATAAAACTCAATAATTTTGTTGCAATATGGAATCAGTTTAAAAAGTTATTTCCTGTTTTTCTATGATCAGAGGAAGTTTATAATAACTTAAAAATATTTTAGAATAGATCTTGAAAAATGTAAGCATTTGCAATTATATCTGCAAACATACAAATGATAATTAAGAATGATTTCAACAAAACATGAATACAATTACTCTCACGGGGCATTTTTGTTGCCATCCCATCCTTCAAATGAGAAAGCTTAAAGAAGGCCTGCCTCATCAGAGAATGTGTGGGTCCATTCCAAAATAGGGCATCCTAGTCATCTCCATGACAACAGCCCTTGACAAATTAAAAGGCAACCAGATTCACAAACAGAAAAAGTTAAGACTACTGAGCACTGTTAGTGTTTGTTTGTTTGTTTGTTTGTTTAAGTCAGAGCTGGTCAAACAACTCAGAATTTTCCAGGAGAAAGGTTGAGCCCTTTACCAAACTCAAACTGGTTAAGTATACCACAAATATTAAGTTGGATAGCTAGTCACAGAAAGTGAACGAGATAAGGGGGCAAAACTCAGAAATCCTTCTCTAGAATACACCTCCTATTTTAAAAACAGGAAAAAGGTTTTAGGAGAGGAGGTTGGGGAAGGACCCTTCAACAAATCTGTACTCTTTAGTGTAAAAGGAGAGAGGGCAAGGAGAAGAGACAGGAAAAGTGAGAGGTGGAGTGGTAAGCAATTCCTTTCTCCAGCTCAAACCTCTTTTTAAGACGTTACCAAATGCATTATTTTATCATCCGTTAGTGTTTAGAATTATCTAAGAATGATGGCTTCTCAAGTTGCTACCTGAGAAGGTATGAGGATGACAGCAGGAGTTCTAACAGTGCAGGCGAGGGCATGAAGATAGTTGTAGTGACTCAGGGTGACCCCCCCATTGCTCCTTTTCTCCCTTTTAAGGATATGGATCAGGAATGACCCCGCTACTCTACTAGGCTGAGTTCAGGAAGTCAGAGCTGCAGGGTTCTTTTAAAAACCAGACAATAACCCAGGTCCCTTTTCCTTCCTCCCCAGCACCTCAACCCTGCAGACTGCCAACTCTCACCCACTTTAAATGCATCAAGCCCAAAACCATCCCAAGAGTATCAACCAGATAAATGCAGAACATGTCTATTGACCATAGTTAGAAAAAAAAAACAAAATTAGAACTACTGTTTTTTGTTTCACCACCCCCTCTTCCCAGCCCCCAGCCCTTTGTGTGTGAGGATTCCCCTTCAAACCACCCACAGACCGAGCATACAAGAAGAAATGGTAATTTTTGGTTTAAAAGTTCACTTACCACGGCAACCTCATATTGCTTTGTCATGCTTTTTGCACTTAATTTTTCAAAACTGCTTGTGCAGGGCGCAGAACTGGGAAGGCAGGACTAAAGTATCTCTAGTAATCACAACAAAAAGGAAAGAACATTCGCCAATCAGAATTACATTTAAATGCACAAATCTCAGAGCAAGACGCGCGGTTCACACCACACGAGGGAGAGGGTGGGGTGGAAAAAGCCAAGCTAACAAAACAAAAGGTAAAAGGGAGAGTTGAGTGGTTGGAGGGCAAATTGATCCAAGCCGTCTTTGGACTGAGGACTGGCTTAAAACCACCACCACCATCACCCCCGGCTCCCAGCACCCCAGCGATTACCCGAGTGACTGCACTTGTCTCCAGCCAGCTCAACTGCAGGACAGGAATGCCCCATCTAAGTTCACTAGCCCTGTCACAGTCTTCCACTGCCTGATGGGTTCGTTCAGGAAAACACTTCCAGAGGCATCCATCCACTTGAGGTCTGGGCTTGGCTGCTGCTGCGGGGCTGCTGCGAGCAGCTGCTAGGATCCTTGCCGTCGCGTTCCTGCCTGATTCGCGCTGCACAATAGTCCCGGCTGGGTGCACCTCATTAAGCCAGCCCGAGAGCCCCAGGAGCAGGGCAAGCAGTGTGACAGCGCTGCCCCTTTGTAATGACTGTGTGATGGATGCAACCGAAGGGTGGGGTCTGGGTGGGTCAAAACTGTTAATGACAGTATGTATCATTCTGTCTGTCCTCCCAGAGAAGAAAGCCCCCTGCCCTCCCCCTATCCTAGGTCGGCGCTCTCTCTCTCTCTCTCTCTCTCTCACACACACACACACACACACACACTTTTCTCTCTCCCCTCCTCCCTATGACATTATCTGCAGTTAGCGTTCAAAAAAAGTATGAAAACCATCGGACCATCGGGTCATTTTTTTGTTTGTTAAATCTCAGTAGATCATGGAGACCAATTTTATCCAAACACTTAAAGAACCAGAAGATCCTAAAATCAAAAATACAGGCGGAAGAGGGGCGAGAAGAGCAGGCTGCGTGGGTGCGGAAGCGAGCAGGATATTAACTGGTGGATAGTTTGCAACTGTGCGTCAATTTCGCACCACCAACTCCGCGCGGCTCCGCGCAGCGCGGGACAGTGCTTCCCCGCCGACTGCGTTGCTCTCTGGGCCAGGGACCGTCTAGGGGGCGAACTGCAGGGCGGAGAGAGGGGAATAAAACCAATCCGAGGGGCCCGGGCTCGGGAGGTGACTGCTGGAGGGGCCCTGCACTCTGACACCCTCCCCCACCCCCCACCGCAGCCAGGCAGGGAGGAACCCAGCACCCATACCGAAACCCCAGGCGGCCGGGGAGGGGCTGCCAGGGTGCCGGAGTTCCGGGGTCGGAGGCCGTCGAGCGAGGGGTTCTGCCCCCGGCAGGTGGGTATCCATAGGGCCAAAGCCCCCGTTCCGCTTCCCCCCGTTCGGGGCCCCTCCTGTGCCGGGGAGCGGCACCCCACCCCCTTGCAGGTGCGCAGCGAAGTCATAAACTCCATAGACTCGACCCCCTACTTCTTCCTCTCGACTGCCAACGGTCCTGATTACCCTTCCCGCCTCATTCCTTTCTCTGTCTCGCCCCCGCTGTCCCTGGAAGGCAGAAAGCACTAAAAACGCCTCTCCTTTCGCCCCCCTTTGTGGGGTCTTGCCTCCTCCTTGCCTGTTGAAAATATCCACAGACACCCCCTTTTTTTATTCCTTTTCAATTTTGTTAATGGTCATAAGAATCCAGTTCATGGGGCACTGACATTGCAAGTATAGTAAAGTCTTACAGGGCTTTAATTTCCCTACATGGACAAATACATTATCTTACACTTTATGTTTCCAACTTACCATGATGCTGTACAAAGCACCTGTTCCAAACAGCCTGAGTGATTTCTCCAGAACCGTGTGGATATTTATTTGCGTTTATTAGAGTGCATGGAGCACCATGTCTCTGACACTATGTAATCCACTTCTGTATTTTCATTTTTGATGCGTTATAGCAGCTAAAAGAAAGCAATAAGAGAGAAAATAGAACATTTATGACTAATAAAACATCTCTCCTTTTTTATGTTAGCTATTTATTAATCACTTAAAATGTGTGTATATAGGTTGTGCAGCCTGTTCTAGGATGTGAGGGTTCACTGAAGAAGATTATGACAGTCCTCAAAAAGCTTCTGATATGTGGGGAAGGTAAGAGAACCAGTCATTCTTAATTGTTTCTAATAAGAAACCACTCTTAGTAGATGGGAAGGAAAGACCTTGTCAGAAGACTTTCAGCATAGGAAAAGAAGAGTGTGGTGTTGGCTTTCCTCTCTTTTCAATGAATGACTTTCAACAACTTTTTACAATTCTATGATTTGAAGGTAGTACCAGACTTAGGTTCACATATTTTCTATAATTACATAAAGGGAGAAGGTTGGGGAGGAAGGAAGACCTGTTAGAATTAGTGAGAAATCTAAATAAATTGACTTATTAATATATTGACTGACAGTAACAGTGACTTAATAAAGCATTCCTAGAAGAAATCCCTAGAGATATACCTTAATGAATAATAAGAATTCTGTATAATTAACAAAATAATTATTTCTACATAAATACCTCTTAAGAGCTTGAAAACTTAAACAGTTGCACTTACATTGTTTTACTAATTTGTGTAATGTAAACAGTTAAAAATAGTTGTGAGTAGAGACATCAAATGGCTTTTGTAGTAAGTTATTAATTGTAAGTATAATATTAAAAGTTTGTGTTGTTATTAAAGCTCTCCATTCCTCAAGACCTAGATGGGCATGATACTAAGTGCTTTTCTATGAACATAATATCCTGGTTAAGAACTACTATGACTTTTTTTTTTTTTTTTTTTTTAAAGAATAGCTCATTAGCTGGCTGGGTAAGTTCCCCTCTACCCTCATGAACTTTTCAACAGTTTTGAAGGCATTCTGGAAAATAGACACTTTATTAAATTCACTTTTCTCTCATCTCCCTTTCTGTTCCTCCAACCAAGAACTTCATCATTACCAGAGGAAAAATGAAAAGAATGGGAATGCTAACTAATGGAATAAAGGTGTTTTCCTTGACACTTTAAAAAGTAGACAAAAGAAATGAAAAATAAATTTGGAAATTAGGTCTTTGACTAAATGAAAATCTTAAGATGTGATAAAAACAGTTCCAGTAAGTGTATACATTAAATGTATTAACCTTGTGAAATGTAAGATTGCACCTGGGAGAAGTTAGCACAGTTGGAGATTATTAAGACACATCAACTCAGCATTAATGAGAACTTGAGCCTGGTGTGGAACACAGTTGTACCAAACTGGCAAGAGTCATACACCTAAATGTAAACTGAAATTTTTCTAGGAGGGAAGGATATATCAAGCCCAAAGAAAAACTATAGATATGTTTTTTGTTGTTTTGTTGTTGTTGTTGTTGTTGTTGTTGTTGTTTTTTAATCATCCTGGGGCAACTGGGTGGCTCAGTTAAGTGTCTGACTTCAGCTTCAGGTCAGGGCATGATCTCACCCTTTGTGAGTTCGAGGCCTGCGTTGGGCTCTGTGCTGACCAGCTCAGAGCCTGGAGCCTGCTTTGGGTTCTGTGTCTCCCTCTCTCTCTCTGCCCTTCTCCCCCTTGCACTCTCTCTCTCTCTCTCTCTCTCTCTCTCCTCTCTCTCAAAAATAAACATTTAAAAAAATTAAAAAGCAATTTAAAAAAATCTACCATCTGCAAAATGCTTATCCTACCAAAATTTTCTAGCACATTCCACGATAACCTATATGACAGTATTAGTACACTCTGAAAAGAGTGTTTAATACCTGAAGAAGGAAGTATGTTCCATGTTCTATTTTTATTAACACGATTATAGGCTTGATTTATTTCAAGCCTTGCTCTTTGTGGCAGGAGAAAATAGAGGACAAAACAGTTTCTTTGGCATACATCAAGGAATACATTATAATCAATAAAAGCAAACCAAGTCTGGAAAATATATAAGCTAGGTATTAAATAAGCAATTCACCATCTGTAAATCTCCCACCAGTAGGTGAATGTTGAGAGTCATGCTAAGGCTTCAGTGACTAAGGAAATATAGTGCTTAATCCCAAGCGACCTTGACTTTCTCCTTTTAGGAACTTCCCAACAAGTTTTGTGACAGGTAAGAACAAGATCACCGTGAAAGAATCCAGTATGGATTGTAAAGATTATCCTGCATGTAACCTTCTAAGAGGAGGTTCAGTGTCTCGGAAAACATTATTCTTGTGCTTTTACGATTTCTTTGCCCATGTTAGCAGGATTTCTGGAGTCATAAAGAAATTGGTTCCAATGCTTATAAGCTGGATGACCTGGACAATTCTCTTAACCACCTTAAGCCACCCTTCTCTCTTTAGCAAAATTCAAAGGGCAAGGACCAACTCCTACTTTTGTGATGATTTAATGATACAAAGTGTGAAAACACACTGCCTGGTAAAAGCCCTATTGAAACATAATATAAATGGGCTCATTCAATACAGATTCTCAACTGCCTCCCTCCTCGTCTTTGATACAGAGACTGGAAATTCAAATATTTGATTTCCCAATTTTCCTTGGAACCATTAGTGGCTGTTTGAGACAGTTCTGGCATTTTTAATGTAAATACATATTTGCTGAAGGGTCATCTGGAAACACTTGTGCTTTCTTAATGAAAGAGGAATAGATACAGCTGCCACCACCTTTGGCACACTCTCCCTACCCTCTGTTTCTCACCTGGATATTGTGAACTGTCTGGAGGTAGAGCACCTATCTTGCAATTAGGAAGCAGTAAGTTGAAGACCAATCCCTGAAAGATGGCGAAGAAACAGGGGAAAACCCAGATTCCTGATGACATGCTGGGGCTGGACTACTTATTTTTGGACTTACTGGTTTATATGGAAAAAAGCTTTATTTAAGCAATAGATAGCTGAATAGTCTGTATCTTGAAGCTTTCTTAACTGATATATTGGCTACTGTTGTGGTTTCCTGGTTCTAAATTCTGCCTTGATTATTATGACCCTGGATGACAGGTTGAATTCTAGGTAAAAGATTTCTGAGACTCCACCTATAATCAGGACACTGGTACTAGATGGGATAATCTGCTCAAATTATTGAACGAGGAGTGGGTTTGTAAGAATCATTTGAGGAAGGGTGTCACAACAACAATTTTTGAAGAAACTGCATAATTGTCCTATAATAGGCTGAACTTAAAGTTTAGTCCAAAGTCCATGGGGGAGGGGAAGGAAAAAAAAAAGGTTAGAGAGGGAGAGAGCCAAAGCATAAGAGACTCTTAAAGACTGAGAACAAACTGAGGGTCGATGGGGGGTGGGAGATGGGTATTGAGGAGGGCACCTTTTGGGATGAGCACTGGGTGTTGTATGGAAACCAATGTGACAATAAATTTCATTAAAAAAAAAAGTTTACTCCAAATATCTTTCCTCTTTTATATTCTTTTTCTGTGCTGTTGTTTTCAAACAAACACATAGGCATAGTCACCTGGGAACGTATCAATATTTAAATATTTAGAATATTCACCTTGGAATACTATAAACATTTAATTGATGACTCCAGTTTGCTGCCATAGCCAAAACAATTTAAACGCCCCTTTCAGGATTTATGTTCAGAATCTGAATCACAGTTTTAGGGAATACCGGTAATGCTGACATATTTTTTTCTCTAACGATTGGATTTGATTTTGGAAAATATCCAAAAAGTTGTTCACAGTCAAATCTAGTAAAGTAAGTAAGCATTCACTTACAAACTGGAGAATACATATTTTTGTTGTTAAAAAACAGGTATGTACACAAGATAATCTGACCTAAAATGGGCCTAAAAATGTGTTGTAGCAATAATGGCATTGTTTAAATAAACATATGTCTTCCCAAGGGGACTGCTTTGGAGATCCACACGCTTGGTCACATGTGTTAGCTAAACTTGTCAATCTCCTAGCTATGCTCAGTGGTAATTTCTTGGAACAAACCAGATGTTTCCTTTTCACCTTTCCCCTTCCATTCTGTCATAAATTCCTTATTCTGAAACAGGCTCAGTGTTCAATGGTTTCAAAGCCATTTTTTGTAGTACTGTCACCTTACTCTAGTTGATTTTTTAAAGCACAAGTTGCAGACAAAAGAGTGTCACCAATAACATAGTAAGATTACAAATCCAATAGAATTTCGTTTGAGCTCCAACCTGACTACTTACTGGTTGTGTGATTTGAGTGATTATTTAATCATTGAGGCCTATTTTTTCATCTGTAAAATGAAGATAAAAATAGTACCTATCTGAGGTGTTGTGAATATTAAGTAGGATAATAAATATGGGCTTTGCATGTAATGTTTGCAATATAGCAAGTGATTAACAAGCATCACTTAGGATAATACCATGTTAGGCAAATAATGAGTTTGTGAAATACTTAAGATGTAAAGAATATTAGGCTGTTTACAGGAGATGCTACCAAGAACTGCAATTCTACTTTTAACAGTTTGGAAGGCATTCTGGAAAATATACATTTTATTAAGTTTACTCTTCTCTGATCTCCCTTTCTTCTTCCTCAACTTAGAACTACATCTATTAAGAGGGGGAAAATGTAAGGAATGGGAATGCCAACTAATGGAATAAAAGTGTTTTCCTGGACACTTTGAAATACAGATAAAATGAAAAATGAATTTATTAGTTAATTATGAGTTAATCGTGGATAGTTAACATGGAGTAATCTGAATACTTATTTTGTTTGATGCAGTGGAAAAATGTGGTGCAGTAGAAACAAACCAGTCCTTGTTCTCATGTATGATTCTAGATAAATCTCTTAAACTACCTAAGTCTCATTTTCCTCAGTATAAATGGCTCATGTCTGGGGTGCCTGGATGACTCAGCAGGTTGAGTGTCCCACTCTTGATTTTGGCTCAGGTTGTGATCCCAGGGTCCTGGCCTTGAGCCTTGCATTGGGCTCTGTGCTAAGCATGGAGCCTGCTTAAGATTCTCTCTCCCTCCCTGTCTCTCCCTCCCTCCCTTTTTCTCTCTCTCCCTCCCTCCCATTTTCCCTCCCATTTTCCCTCCCATTTTCCCTCCCATTTTCCCTCCCTTTCTCCCTCCCTCCCTCCCTCTCTCCCCCTTTGCCCCTCTCCACTCACTCTCGCTCTCTCTCTAAAAAAATATATATATAGCTAATGCATGTCTTCCAAATAGATAAGAATCTGGTAATCCTTTCCCACTTGTTAATAAAGAATAGAACACTGGATGCATTTTCTAAGAACCAGGAAGGCACAATTAACTTGGAGTTTACAAGATCTCCAGAGGTATTTCATTACTCAGAGAACTAAGATGACACTAGAAGGTAGATGACTATTGATTTAGATCATGTGTGTTTATGACATATCAAGTAAGGTGATTAAACAAAAACTGGTGTCTGGCTGCAAGTTAGTTAACTCCTTGGTGCCCATCCTTCAACTATTCAATGAGAAGGTGGAATATGAATGTACTTTTCAGTTATTCAATCATTTGCTTATAGTTAATTTTAACAAAATATACAGTTTTCTTACTTGACTCAGCAAGACTTTCCCCTCACAGACCTCATTGCATTTGGCATGGAGGAGGATAGAATGTAGAAAGGGTAGAGAGATACAAGGGGAGAGATGAAATAAAATCTTTCAAGAGTTTTTGACTATAGCTTACTATGTGTTAAGGTACAATCTCAAAAAGGAAATTATGGTTTTCAGGGAAAAGGGAAAAAAATCAAAGTCCTCTAAAAGTAGATTTTAAAACTTTCATATTTTATGAGAAGAGAAATATGAATAATACAAGTTATGCTATGGAGGAAATAGTTTACTTAAAAATAAAATTAGGGGTGTCTGGGTAGTTCAGTTGGTTAAGTGTCCGACTTTGGCTCAGGTCATAATCTCACGGTTTGTGGGTTTGAGTTCCCCATCAGGCTGTATGCTGACAGCTCAGAGCCTGGATCCTGCCTCGAATTCTGTGTCTCCTTCTCTCTCTGCCACTCCCCTGCTCACGCTCTGTCTCTCAAAAATAAATAAATATTTAAAAAATTAAAAGTAAAATTAGGTATGTTGTATTTTTTTTTTAACATAGAGAAGACTCCACTTTATACCAGTGGTTCTCAAAGAGTGATCTGCAGACAGCATCTTCATCATCTGGGAAGTTGTTAGAAATGCAAATTATTGGGCCTTTGTAGACTTACTGAATCAGAAACTCAAGTGGACTTAGTTTGTTTTAACAAGCTTTGAGAAGTGTTTTGCTCTACAGAACATGGCAATGTTCTGATTCTGTACCTTGGCCTCAAGAATCCTTGCACTTTTCTCTCTTGTTATCCTGGCACTGCCATAGAAACAAGTACAAAGTAGCCTATAAAACATGAGAGATCACATGGAGGAGAGCCCAGGTGTCCTAGGTGAGGCCATCCACACCAGCCTGCAGTCATTAACAACTTATTAACATGAGAGAGCCCGACCAAGATCAGGAGAGCCTTCTACAGCACTTGCCTCTGATGCCTGAGTATAATGCGGTCAAGAGTAGAAGAACTGACCACCCGACCTGTAGGCCCATAAGCAATAGGAAATGCTTACTGTTTTAAGCCACTGAGTTTTTAGGGGCTTTGTTATGTAGCGCTATGTGAAATGATACCTCCTACCCATTGTGTAGAATACTTTCCCAGTTCTTCCTTACGAACTTTAACCCCGATAGTATTTTAATGACATCATCATGTTATTTGTGAGGTGATATTTGCTTTATAAAGATCATTTTAAAGATTGCCAAGTAATTTCTATATACCATTGCTGTATATACCATTGCTAATTCCTACAATAACCCTGGCAATTGGGTGTCGTTATTAATCCCATTTTACAAATGAAGAAATTGAGAATAATACAGATTGAATAATTCACTCAATGCCACACAGTAAGTGGTGAAGTTGACGTTGGGACTCATGTCTTTTTAGCACCAAAGACCCTATCTTTCCACTCTGGCACACTGTAGGAACTGGAAGGATTACAAATACCTTCCAGCCCAAACCTCTTACTTTGCAAGGTAAAGAAACTCAAGATGTGCAATGACTTGGCTAAAGTGATTCATAGTATAAACCTCTCAATCTTTATGATGCCAAATACTCACCCCTGATTGCAAAAATGGAGACCCTAGGCCACCACAGAGTTGTTTCTAACCGGCAGAGGAACCCATTTTAAATGAGCATAATAGGTGATTCTGCTGTAGGTGGGCTGTGCATTGTTTGAGAAAGGCTGAGTCAAATTAGTCGTGGAGCCAGGACGTAAATCCTGGCATGGTTCACCGTGTGGTCAGCTTTGAACTACACCAGTGATTTTCAACAGAGAGAAGGATTCTGCCTGGTGATGCTGGGTGGGCAGGAGGTGGTAACTAACAGAATTGCCCTCAGGGGCTTTTTCAGCAGACTCCTTTAAGGTCAGACAAGTCCTTTCTTGCTCTCCCCAAATGGGAAAACTTGCTGTAGTAAACTACTGTTATTGGTGAATTTGTTATCTTCTCCAGTCCCCAGGTAGTGGGGGGTTCACAGTAACAAAGGTTGAGAAGGTCTGCTATACTGCGTTATGCTGCCTCAGTTATTTTATCTGGTTAAATTTACTCTCACACAATGAAATCTAATGAATAAAGGCTTCAGTGGGAATGGGGACCAGAAGTATTATGTTTCAAACACAGTATATATTGACAAATTTGGGTCCTGCTCAGATAGCTTCCTAGCTGAGAGATAGCAAATATCACCTCACAAATAACACCATTCCCTGATGGAAGCGTGTAACTTCCACCCCACTTATCTCAGGGTAAAGGCAATATATGGCTCAAGGTTTGTGAAGTTTTTAGCTTAGCATTGACTCAGTCTAAAGGTTTTACTACTTTGACCATCGTTTTCTAGTAAGAAATGGCCTGCTTTGTTCTCCATTTTCTTTGTTCATGGGTATTATTAGACCCTTATACAATTAACTGGCTGGCATGCCCTCTCAGACAACTAATTTGTCACCTGTCCTAGTGCTGGACACCTGTGTTTCAACTTCCCTGAAACAACCACCTACTTGCCTAGGTATCTGTTCATTTATTTGCTACAGAATTTACCTGCTGTGTCCTGTCTGCTCCACCCCTTTATCCCACTAATAGTCTCCCTAAAAGATGGAAACCTTTCCTTGGAATGCCTGTGCTAGGATAATGAAGCTCTTCCCTATTTCTGCATTCAGACACCCAGTCTTCTTTTGTTTTAATGCACTACAGATTCTGCCATGGCAACCCCATCACCTACCAACCAGGTCTTTAAAAATGAATTGTAGGAGGAGGAAGGAGAAACAGGAGTTACTCGCCTGGTCCTAGAAAGACAGTGTAGTGTAGATCCAGAGGACAGTGAGTTTTCCTTTTTTTTTTTTTTTTTTTTTTTTAATGTTTGTTTATTTTTGAGACAAAGAGGTGCAGAAAGAGGAGGAGAGAGAGGATCTGAAGCGGGCTCTTCACGGACAGCGAGTCTGATGCGATGTGGGGCAGGGCTTGAACTCATCAACCATGAGATCATGAACTGAGTCAAAGTTGGACACTTAACCAACTGAGGCACCCAGGTGCCCCAAAACAACACAAAACTTGGCAGGTCACAAGTCTGAAGTTGGGTCTTACTGGGCTAAAATCAAGGTTTGGGAAGACTGTATTCCTGTGGAGGCTTTACTGAAAAATCTTATTTCCTTGGCTGATGACCCCTTTCCATCTTCAAAGCCCACCATGGTAGGTGGAGTCTTTCTCACATTGTATCACTCTGACACTGACTCTCCTGTCTCCTCCTTTCACTTAAAAAGGCTGTAATGATTACATTGGGTCCACCTGGATAGTTCAGGAAGCTCTCCCCATCTCCAGGTGATCTGATTAGCAACCTTAATTCCATCTGAAACCTTAATTCCCCTTTGCCATATATATACAAATTCTGAGGGTTGGGACACAGATGTCTTGGGTGGGAAAGCATTATTCTGCCTACCACATCTACATAGTGAAGAAATAAATTTCTCATAGTAAACAAGTATCTAATGACATCTATTCTCTAGGATTCATGAAGACAAAATACAAAAAAAAAAAAAAAATGCCAGGCTCTTTGACTTTAGGGAATTCATGTAATGTACTAAAAATTCTAAGGAGATTGAGAAAGAAATTGTTATGCAGGAGCCTATACAAATGTGTCTTTTTAAAGGCATATGTAGTTCTGTAATTCATAGTCTGTGTTTTTTGTTTTTTTAATTTTTATTTTTTAATGTACATCCAAGTTAGCATATAGTGCAACAGTGATTTCAGGAGTAGATTCCTTAATGCCCCTTACCCGTTTAGCCCATCCCCCCCTCCCACAACCCCTCCAGTAACCCTCTGTTTGTTCTCCATATTTAAGAGTCTCTTATGTTTTGTCCCCCTCCCTGTTTTCATATTATTTTTGCTTCCCTTATGTTCATCTGCTTTGTACCTTAAAGTCCTCATATGATTTGTAAGTTGAGTTGTTTTTGACCTAAAAGCATCACACCTATGTATATAAGGGGCGCCTGGGTGGCTCAATCAGTTAAGCATCTGACTTTTTAAAAAAAAAATTTTTAATGTTTATTTATTTTTGAGACCGCGAGAGAAAGCACGAGCAGGGGAGAGGCAGAGAGAGGGAGACATGGAATCTGAAGCAGGCTGTAGGCTGAGCTGTCAGCACAGAGCCCAAGCGGGGCTTGAACTCATGGAGTGTGAGATCATGACCCAAGCAGAAGTCAGACCGCTTAACTGACTGAGCCACCCAGCTGCCCCAAGTGTCAGGCTCTTAATTTCAGCTCAGGTCATGATTTCATGGTTCCTGAGAGTGAGCCCTGCATTGGGTTCAGCGCTGACAGTGTGGAGCCTGCTTCAGATTCTCTCTCTCTCACTCTCTTTCTGCCCCTTTCTGCTCACTCACTCTCAGTCTCTCTCTCTCAAAATAAATAAATAAACTTAAAAAAAAAAAAAGAATTTAAAGGAAAACATTTGTAAAACCCAGTCCCACCAAAGTAATGGAAATCAATTCAACTGAAATGGGTACAGGTATAAGCAGAAGGTATAAGCAGGTATAAAAGACGACTTGTAAAAGTAGAAGGAATTTTTGTATCCTTATTATAAGATAATAATTGCAGTCTCAAATCTTCATCATTTCCTTTGGCTCCAACCCTGGGTTCCATCTATGCTGTTGATTCAGCAGCCGATTCAGTGATTTAAGCGGGAGGACTTATTCTGCATGCTAAATTCTGTTTACAGAATCAAAGGGTTTTCAAATGGAAACGCTTATCTGGAATTTGGAGATGAGATCTAGCCAAGTGCACAGAAAATCTTAAGTCCGAGAAATAATTAAATTACAACCCTGTTTTTATTGAGTTCAACATCAGTTTGTTAAAAAAAAAAATTAAATGTCTCTGTTTTTATCTTTCCTGTTCATTTCTAAAAGAAAAATTACTTTATTGATTTTATAAATATAACACTTGTTCATTATAATGAGCTCAAGTCATGCAGAAAAGTAAAAAGAAGTTTTTAAAAAAATCACCCCAAATCCCTTTTTAACATATAATACTTGCTATTTTTGTAAGTAGAATGAATTAGAATGAAGCCAAATGAAGCTGAAATGAATTGGAATGGATTGCTAAACTTCAAATAAATGTTGTATCCAGTATAACATACGTTAATTCTTAGGAGATCCCTCTAAAGTTAGAAAGATATTATTAAAAAAACTAAAATGTTGAAATCATAGTTTTAAAACCTGCACATTTCAACTGTAGATGGCATCAATTGTTTCCCTGCTCTGAAAGATGAAGATATTAGCTTCTTTCTTTTCCCTTCTCCCACCTCTTGATCTTGTTATTTATATTTAAAAAAATTTTTTTAAATGTCTTATTTATTTTTGAGAGAGAGACACAGAGTGTGAGCAGGGGAGGGGCAGAGAGAGAGAGGGAGACACAGAATCCAAAGCAAGCTCCAGGCTCTGAGATGTCAGCCCAGAGCCTGACATGGGGCTCGGACCCACGAACCGCGAGTGACCTGAGCCGACACTTAACCAACTGAGCCACCCAAGCGCCCCGATATATTATTTATATATTGTCAAGGTTTTTACATTTGTGTTCTGTGCTGCAATTATTTAGACATACTTTAAATTGTTTTAACATTGGGGCGCCTGGGTGGCTCGGTCGGTTGAGTGACTGATTTCGGCTCAGGTCATGATCTCATGGTTTGTGAGTTCAAGCCCCGTGTCAGGCTCTGTGCTGATGGCTCAGAGCCTGGAGACTGCTTCGGATTCTGTGTCTCCCTCTCTCTCCGCCCCTCCCCCACTCATGCTCTGTCTCTCTCTGTCTCAGAAATAAATAAACATTAAAAAAAATTTTTTTTAATAAATAGTTTTAACATTCACCCCAGGACCTTTTACTCCTTTCCTCTTTATTTTCCAATCCTTTTGTAAGTCCTACTTATAATCCAAAAAATACTTGGATTTTATTTACTATCAAGTAATATTTGTTTGTCTATTTTGGGGGTTTTGTTTTCGTTTTGGCAAAGGGTGCACATGTGTTGTATTCCCCAGACCTCTTTCAGGTTTGAAAACATCTGTCTGTTCTACCTATTGCTGTTGTACACCTTGTGGACATGTGTACTTTGTATATTTTGGATGTTTATATTACTGTTTGATTATAGGTCTTTCCTTCACAATTTCTTACATATTTTCCAATGGTTTCTGTTACCAAATGTTACTGTGAAACAACATGAGACCAGCATGGGGCATCTGGGTGGCTCAGTCGGTTAAGCATCCAACTATTGGTTTCAGCTCAGGTCATGATCTCATGGTTCGTGGGCTGGAGACCCCTGCATCGGGCTCTGTACTAACAGTGCAGCACCTGCTTGGGATTCTCTCTCTCCCCCTCTCTTTCTGCCCTTCCCCTGCTCCTGCTCTCTCTCAAAATAATTATTTAAACTTAAAAAAATATGAGACCAGCATGGGTATTTTCCTTTAATAGTGATTTATTTACTTTGCTTTTTGGGGTGCCTAAGAATTCTTTATCCTTGAGTATGGGTAGTATGACTATAGACTTAGAGATGAGTATTCCCAATCAAATTATCTTGTAATATATGTTACTTTTCAGGCTGCAGATTAAACGTTTGCTTCATTTCAGAAAAGTTTCTTCTTCATTTAAAAAAAAATTGTATCTTTGGGTACATTGCTGTGCTCCCCTGGGTTTTCTACCTAAGAGACACAGCTCTGTTACACAGAATTTGTCAGTCTTCAACTTCTATGAGCTTCTTTCGGATTCCTTAATTTCTTCTTTTTTCATCTGCATTTACTATGATTATCTCAGGTCTTCCTGCTTTTGAAACTTTATTATAATTTAATGGTTCTGTTTCAGTCTTCTATTTCCTTAGGCTTGCAATCCCTCTTTTCTTCATTCTGCTGTTTTTAAACACATTTTTGAATTTTTGTTTTATTCTTCTTCAGTTATAGATAGCAAAGCACCTGTAGAGAAATTAACTTTCATGCATTATGTTTTTTCTAGGCTTGGTTCAATATTGGTCTTTTATACATTCTGCCTGCCTTCCTAATTTGTTTGCATCGTTGCCTGGCTATTACTTTTCGTGGCGCTTGTTCATGGGGATCTGTCCAGACCTGCATTTATTTTTTAATAATTAAAGGAATGTTTTGACAACAAGGCCACCTTAACTAAAACCAGTTTGTTTTCTCCTCTTATATAGAGTCTGATGGCTGAGAACTTAGTGTTCTAGATTCCCCACCCCCACCACCCCCTGCCCCGGATCATGAAGGCAAAGAGGGAGAACTCAAGATTATATGAACATCTAGGCTCTGCTGCCACTTGGCATATATTGTTCAAGGTCTTCTACCAGGTTTCATTGTTTCCATTTGTGGAGTGGTGGTATATCTCATTCTCACTGAAGTGTATACTTGGAATCGGGGTGGGTCTCTTAATTCTGAGTGTAGACCTCACTTCTTCCAGAGAGAGAGCCTATACCATCGTTCACTTTCCTTGTTTCAACTCCTTCTTGGCAATCATTACTACTTCCAAGTCAAAAGAAGAAAAAGATGAAGTTGCTACTCCTTATGGTACTTTTCCTCTTGGACAAGATCCATTTGCACTGTATTCTGGTCTTTTCTTAACCAAAGGAATGCCAAGGAGATGGAGTGACTTCTCTGATGGGTAATGATGCCTCTGACTTGGTGGATAAATCTGTCTAATTCTGGGCTTTAGCTGGTGGCACAGTTTGCTCTTACCCTAAGCCACATCATCAACTTAGACTCTTTGTATTGTAAATATAATATATATGTCTTCCTTCTTCTAATACCTTGTGCTCTCATCTTTTCCCCTTCAGAACACAGGGAGGCCCTGTGAGACCTCAGACCCCCTCAGAGACCTCAACAGTATAGCTTGCGTGGGGGTGGGGCAGGTTAGAGGTTGATGTTGGCAGACTCCTCACGCATACTGACTTCCAGAATCCTATACTTACTTCATTATTGCCCCACTTTTTGTTAATGGCTTTGGGTTATGCCCCTTCCCTTGCACATGTGATTTTTGAGGGGCCTGGTTTTTACTATTTTTATTTTGTAATGTACTTTTATTTGGTCATCTTTATGTGTAAGCTTGAAGACATTTTTTGTTTTAATTAACATATTTAACTTTTTTTTTTGGATAGGCACGAGACAGCACAAAATGCAAAAGATACAAATGTGCCTACAGTGAAAGGTAAGGATCCTACCTATTCCTGTCTCCCACCTGTATGGATCCTTCCCCTAGAGGGAATTACTGTCATCAGTTTCTAGTGTAAATCTCCAGAAATGGCATTTGTGTTTAGTTTTAGTTTTTTAGTTTTTAGTTTTTTTAATAAAAATAATGTATACAGCATACACAATTTTATGCTTTTAAAAAACTCATTATATCTCAAAGGTTGTTCCATATAAAAACATATACAACTGCTGCATTATTTTTAATTGTGCATAACATTTAATTTTATACCCATACATAATTATGTAACTTAGGCTCATGAGATAACAAGTTTTTGTTTCCCCACCTGCTCCTTTGAAATTTATTTAGTGAGTGTAACCTTCCCCCTGCCTCTAGGTGGAAATATGGGCAGATTCCCAGGACTTTTTGCTCTCTCTTAGGAAAAGACAGTCACTTTGTCACAAACACAGACTAAATTCAGAAATCAGAGTGCACTGTCTCAGAGATTATTCAAATCTGGGAGGATGGGAAAGGGCAAGAAATTTGAATCAATCCCTTTTAAACTGCATTTATCCATGCCTTCTAGGCTGGGCATATGTTTAAAGTTGACCATCTCTGGTGGGCTTTTCAGAGGTTCTCTGCTGGGTCCCACCAACTATGAGATCCTTTGACATAGGCTAGGTACCTTTTCCTTCAGCAGGCTCCTTCCTATCCTGCCTCAACTTACATTTCTCTGGTAGTTCATATTTTTCATAGTCCTTCAATGACAGGTTCCCTCACCCCTGCCAGTTTCCAGAAGCTCTCTTTGGCCAAACTAAAGATGGCCCCAGCCTGGCTCTTTCTCTTCTGTCCCTAGTCTATCAATAGGGAATCACATCTTTTCCCCTGACAATCTTGGGACTGTGGGTCACTCTTACCACAGCAGAACTTTCTTGGCTTCACCATCAAGTGGTTAGTTAGCCTTTTATTTACCCTTTGAACTGCTCAGCTCCTGTGGGGTGCCCTGCAGGGAACACATCTCAAGCTTTCTCACTGACCCCAATGAAAGCTCCTTTCTAGTATTCTGCTGAGCTACCATTGCATCTGAGACAAAAAAGAAATTTATATACACTCATCAAAATATCCTCTCATATTTTGAACCAAGTGGAAGAAAGTTAAAAGCTCTCCCCTCCCCCACCCCTGCACCCACCCAAATGACTACTATACATATAAAGCCTCACTGTTTTCAGTATGCCTGCATATCTTTTGTCAACCCAGGGAAATATGCCCAGTGGAAAGGCCACAATGGCTATACTGCCCTGGAACCAGGGCTGTTTGGAAATGACTGTTCTGTTATATAGTAATGCAAAGTCTTAAGACAAACAACAACAGCCTATCTTAATCTAAAAGTTTGATTTTTTGTTTAATGTGGATTTGTTTTACATTAATTTATATTAACAAAATCCTATGTTAAATAATTATTTATCTTGATTACTATGTTTCTGGCATCCCCTTAACTTTTTTTAAAAACAGCTTTATTGAGGGGCTCCTGGGTGGCTCAGTCAGTTAAGTGTCCAACTTAGGCTCAGGTCATGATCTCACTGCTTGTGGGTTCGATCCCCCCATCAGGCTCTATGCTGACAGCTCAGAGCCTGTAGCCTGCTTTGGATTCTGTGTCTCCCTCTCTCTCTGCCCCTACCCCGCTGGCACTCTGTGTGTGTGTGTGTGTGTGTGTGTGTGTGTGTGTGTGTGTGTCTCTCTCTCTCAAAAATAAATGAACATTTTTTTAAAAATTTAAAAATAGCTTTCTTGAGATATAATTCACAAATTACAGAATTTGTATATTTAAAGTATACAATTAAATAGTTTTAGTATATTCTCAGTTTTCAACTATGACTATTTTAGAACATTTTAATTATCGCCCCCCAGAAAAAAGCCCATTAGCAGTCATCCCCCATTTCTCTCCAGCCTTAGGCAATCAGTAATCTACTTTCTGTTTCGACTGATATACCCAAGAGAAATGAAAACATATGACCACCAAAAAATGTTCACTGCAGCATCATTCATCCTATCTAAAAGATAGCTCCCTTAAATTTTGTATTTGACCCTGTTCCATCTTTGCGCTAAAAAAGGGAAAAAATCCCTTCTTCTTTCCCTTTCCCATCAGTGCAATACTTCTCTCCAAGAAAATCACTCCACAAAATCCTTCCTCTCTCCATATTTTGCGTTATTTTTATAGCTTGATCCAGCTGAGACATCGACTGGTCTTGAAACCGTCTCCACGTCAGTAATGAAGACGTAGTAGTGTGGTTAGCACTTTGAGAAACAGAGTCTCGAAACAAGCCAGTTCACATCTTGCAGTCTCCAATTACAAGGGAAATTACTTAAACTCTCTGAGCTTCAATTTCCTCATCTGTAAAATGGAGATAATAGCATTATGTTCCTCATGGAGTTCCTGTAAGGTTTAAATGAATCAATTCATCTAAAGTACTTATAGTAATATCAAACACTCAAAAATTAAATGTCAGTGGTTATTTAAAAATTTTTATTGTGATAAAAAAACATATAATTTATCATCTTAACTTTTTTTAAGTGTACAGTTTAGCAGTGTATATTTACGTTGTTGTGAAACACATCTCCAGAACTTTTTCACCTGGCAGAACTGAAATTCTATACCCACTCAACAACACCTCTCCTTTGCCTCCTGACCCTGATCCTTGATAACCTTGACTACTGTAGATGTCACATATAAGTGGAATCATACAGTATTTATTATTTTGGGATTGGTTTATTTCACTTATCCTTAGGGTGCATTCGTGTTGTAGCATGGGACAGAAATTCCTTCCTTTTTAAGGATGCATAGTATTCCATTGTATGTAGAAAGCACATTTTGTTTATCCATTCATTCACTGTTGCACCTTTGGGTTGCTTCTACCACTTGGCTACTGTGTGCAGTGCTGCTGTAAACATGGGGGTGCAGATATCTCTCTGAGACCCTGCTTTCAAGTCTTTTGGATATATACCCACAAGTGAAAATGCTAGATCATATGGTAGTTCTATTTTTAATTTTTTGAGGAATTCCCAAAATTTTCCATGCTGGTTGCACCATTTTAGAATCCAAACAACAGAGTATAAGAGTTCCCACTTCTCTAAATCTCCACCACACTTGCTATTTTCTGTTTTTCCTAATGAGTGTGAGATATCTCATTGTGGTTGTGATTTGCATTTCTCTGATGATTATTGATGTTGAGCATCTTTTCATATGGCTGTTGGCCATTTGTACATCATCTTTAGGGAAATGACTATTCAAGTCTTTTGCCAATTTTTTAATTGGGTTATTTGATTTTTTGTTGTTGAGTTTTAGGAGTTCTTCATATATTCTGGATGCTGACCCCTTTTCTGATCATTGCAAATATTTTCTCTCATTCTGTAAGTAGCTTTTTTGCCATGTTGATTGTGTTTTTTAATAGTCTGATACAGTGATTTTTTTTAATGTGCTTTGTAAATTCTACATGTAACACTCTGTCTTTGGAACTTTATATATGTCTTAGGGGAAACTTTAATATTCACTTCCTGTAATATTTATTTGGCTGGTTCATTATCAATGAACACTTAAGTTTTTTTCCAACATTTTGCTACTACTAATAATTCTGTGCTTTTTTTTTTTTTTACATGTGTCATCTTTCATTTATTCAAGCACATCTGTAGCAAAAATGTCTAGAAGTAGAACTGCTGCATAAAATGATTTATACATTAAAAAATTTGATAACATATCAATTTATACTCCTACGAGCAATTTATGAAAATACTTATTTTCTGGCACATAGGAGTGTATTACTGTCATTTTAATTTGCATATCTTTTACTACAAGGACAAGTAAAATAATTTTATAATTTAAGGTCTGTTTGATTTTCCTTTTCTTTTTTTTATGTTTATTTATTTTTGAAAGCGAGACAGAGTGCAAGTGGGGGAGGGGCAGAGAGAGAGGGAGACACCAAATCTGAAGCAGGCTCCAGGCTCCGAGCTGTCAGCACAGAGCCAGGTGCAGCGCTCGAAATCACGAACCTGTGAGATCATGACCTGAGCCAAAGTTCGATGCTTAACCGACTGAGCCACCTAGGAACTCCTCTTTTTCCTTTTCTGTGAAATGTCTCTGTCTTTTTACCATTTGGGGAAACTTTTTTTTTTTAATTAAATGATAGGAATTAAAGATTCCTATCATTAAATTAATATATTAAAGAAATCAAATGATTGTAATATAAGTGGCAAATATTTTTCCTGAATTGCATTTCTTAGACTTGGTTTATGATATCTTTCATTATGCAGAAATATTGAGTTTATATAGTTAATTCACATTTTTAATGTATCCTTTTTTTAAACTAATTCTTGAAAAAAGGCTTTTTTCACCCTAAGAGCTTTTTTTTTTAAGCGTATTTATTTATTTTGAGATAGAGAGAACCAGTGGGGAAGGGGCAGAGAGGGGGACAGAGGATCCGAAGAGGGCTCTGTACTGACAGCAGTGAGCCCGTTGCAAGGCTCAAACTCACGAACCATGAGATCATGACCTGAGCCGAAGTCATGCTTAACCAACTGAGCCATCCAGGTGCCCCAATGAATTTACATCAATATGAGGTATGCAGTATAGATCCAATGTTATGTTTTCTAAGTATTTATTTCCACACTATTTCCTGTATAGCCCAATCTTTTTCCTAATTTGTAATGCCTCCTTTATCATTCATTATATTTCCACATGTACTTGGGTCTATTAATGTTTCATGATACATACCCCCACATACACATTCATTCTATAATCTTTTAATTAATATAGTTTCTCAATACCTGTCTTAATGTCTAAGGCTCTTCAGCTAGTATACCTTAATACTTGAAATGACTAGGACTCTTTAGTACCTTTATTTTTCAGAATTTTCTAGCTGTTCTATCTTGATTATTTTTCATATGAACTTTAGAAGTACCTTGTCAAATTCCAAAAATATTATCTTTTTTACTGGGATAAAATTAAAGCTTAAAAATTAAATATCATTAAAGTATTTATGAACTTAAGTTTTACTAAGAACATGGTATATACCTTTCTAATATATTTACCTCCTCTTTTGTATCCATTAGTAGCATTTTAACATTTTTCTCATATAAAGCTAATACATTACTTGTTAATTTTATTCCTGGTGTTTTATCTTTTTGTTGCTATTTTTAATGTTGCTATTTTTAATTTATTTTTAATTAAAATTTTTAATTTTTAATTGTTGTTGTTGTTATATGTTATAAGTTGTTGTTTGAATATATGAAGGTTATTGATTAAATGTTAGGATTTTACTGGGTCATCTTAGTGATATTTAGAAGAGCTTTTTAGCTCATTCCCTTGGGTTTTTTAGGTACATGATTTTACTACCCTAGTAATAATGATTCCTCCATTTTAATTTTTATACTTCTTACTTTTTGGTATGCATTTGGATTGAGTAATGCCTCCACACCATGATTCCCCTCTGAGGTCATCATGATTTGCTTTCACTTCTTTTCTCTGTCTAAAATGTCAGTTTAAGAGAGATGTCCCTGATCACTCTGTGTAAAATAGCCATGCCTCACCCATCATTACAATTTACCTCCCTGTCTCTCTTACCTTGCTTTGTTTTTTTGCCCATGGTAGTTATCCCTATATAATATTTGTTTGCTCGCTTATTTATTGGCTTTCCTGAATACTGTAACCTCTATGAAGGCAGGCTATTTAGCTTTTCTGAAAAAAGACGTGTCCCTGCTGCCTAGGATCTTGTCAAGCAAGCATCAGTTGGCTCTAAAATGTTGAATGAATGAATGAATGTTGTAGAGAATATTTTTACATTCTGAGTTAATGGGAATGCTTTTTTGGTTTCCCCACTAAGCCTAAGGCTGTGTAGCTGATATTTAAAGTTTATTTAAATCTGTCTTCTCTATTTATTTTAAAAGATTTTAAGTAATCCCTATACCCAACATGGGCTTGAATTTACAATCCTCAAATCAAGAGTCACTTGCTCTACTGACTGAGCCAGGCAGGCACCCCCCAAATCTGTCTTGTTTAACTCAATAAAAAGATTTAAAAAAAAAAAACCCTGAACTAATTTAAAAAAGTTTCAGTTCACTGGTTTAGTTTATTTTCATTATTTTTTTTTTCTGGGTAGTAGGCCCAAGTAGATGGAATAGTATCAGCATTTGAGTCTTAAACATTGTGTTACTAAAGTTTAGTGTCTGGCTTTGTGTCTCGTCACCATCTCATTGCTTTTTTTTTTTTCTCAATACTTCTTTGTTTTGTTTCATTTTGAATGAAACACCTACACAGAGAAGTGCACAAAATACAAATGGATAGCTCAATGACTTCAGACAAAGTAAAACCCCTGAGAGCATTGTCCAGGTCAAAACATGGAACATTGCCCACACTCAGAAGTACAGATTTTACCCTTTTTCTCAATCACTATTGCCCCTGCTCTGACTTCTAGCACTATAATTTAGTTGTATTTGTGTTTTTTCCATCATATGATTAAAATCATACAGTAAGTATGCCTTTCGCCTGCATTCTTTTAACATTATAAAATGCATACATGTTGTTACTTATAAATGTAGTTAGTCCATTTGTATTATTGTATTATGATATTTCATTGTGGGAATATACTACTACTTCCAGAATTCGTAATCCCCTCTGCTTGCACACCAAACAGGGACAATTGTAATATGCTGTTTACTCCTTTTTTCCTTCCCCACAGAGAGTTTTCCAGCTCCTTTTCCATCACTAAACATAATTATTGCCTCTTACTTTCCTTTTATTCTTGACTTTTCAAGGCCTCTCTTTTTCCTTAGCCTTTCTGCTCTTAATCACAATGTCCTTGTTCCATTTTTTTTCCCTCCAGGAGCCTGCCCTAGCCTCCTCCTTCCCTGACCATCTAATGCAGAATATTATGACAAAGAAGAAAATACAGTAATCACAAGCTAAAGTACTATACAAATGAACTGTGAATTTTAATTTTTTAATTTGTTGAAAATATACTGTTCACAGAAATATTTTAGATTTAGAGTGGTGTTTCTTGCTATAACTTTATATTTAAGAGACATGAGTTAGTTCTTCTTAATTCTTCAAAATTCTCATATTTAAAAAAAATATTTCTGATGTAACAGAATTAAAGTAATTTAAAAAATAAATGTATTTTATGTACATAAATATATTTAGGTGTTTATATGATTCACGTAAATTGAATCATTCCCTTAGGGGGATATTTCACATTATCTTTTCATGGAAACTTAAGCTAAAAATAAGGAATTTAGAATACTTTGGTTTCCTGGGTGGCTCAGTCAGTTAAGCGTCTGACTTCAGCTCAGGTCATGATCTCATGGGTTGGTGAGTTTGAGTCCTGCATCCGGCTCTTTGCTGGCTTTTTCAGAGCCTGCTTCAGATTCTGTCTGCCTCCCTCTCTGCCCCTCCCCCACTCACGTTCTGTCTCTCTTTCTCAAAAATAAACTTAAAAAAATAAAATAAAATACTTTGGGTTCCATTTGGCATTTCCTTCAAGAATTTGCTCAAATTTTGTGATGAATTTTGGCATTGCTATCTTATAACAGCAGGAATAATTTGAAGTGTTAATCTAAATTTAAATATAAAGGTTACATAATCCACAACAAACATATTTATTGACCTCCTGATTCAACTAAGTATTACTCACTTTTGCTTTAAAAATGAGATTTCTGCTGTCTGACAAGTATTTGGTGGAAATTTTCATCTTCCATTTTCTGTTGTAAATGGATAGGAAACTGCCAGTCTTATTTTGTTGGTTCCATGTTTTGAAATAATTAAACTATTTCAAAGTGTAACCTGGGGTGAAGATGCTCCAGTATCTCAAATGAACAATGATGAAAATCAGCCCTCTTTTGAATATCAAATGGACTCAAAGCAAGAGCTTTAACATTCACTTATAACTTAATACTTGTAAATGGTGTTTCAGAAAGAAATAAAAACAAAGTTACTCACTATCCTCACATCTGCACCAAACTCAGAAGTAAATAACAAAGCACTCATTATTATAATACTACATTATTAAATGAGAAAACAATAGCTTTCCAGGAAGGAAGGTTAGTTTTTCAGATGTCACTGCCGGTGGTTGATTTGTTTTGAGATTATAACACAGGTAAAGTGACTTTTCTAAGTTCTTATTGAGCCATAATATGAATCTATATAAGCTAATCTAATTCATGTTAAATATATATGTATAATTTAATTTAAAAGTTATGAGGAATTATTTTTCCTTCTCATGACTCATTCTCTTAGAACAAAAATCTCTGTAGTAAAGTGTTATAATTGTGTGTGTAACTCTATGGTTATATGCAAATATATTTTATGTAAATTTGAGTATTTTATAGGAAACTAAGTTGTGAAATACTTAACATACATGTTCTGGTTAAAACTTCTGAGAGTGGATAAATCACGAGAAACCTTTCTTGAGACAGCGATAGAGCTGAACAACTTTGAAGAGCTTCCACTTAAATAAACCCATTGAAAAAATGTACTTGTCTGTATTCCCTCCCGAAATTACATTCAAACCACATTCAAGGAGTTAGAGATATAATTCACAAGGACAAATAGAATGAGATGACAGGCAACATTTATAAATGTTTCAATTGCTATTCTGACTGATAAATTTGAATTCAGTTACCTAACTTAGTGAGATTGGGGGGCAAGCACTATTTTTGGAAGAACTTCAGCAATTGGAACCACCTGAAAATTGCAATCAGTTTCCTCATAAAATAGAGTTTCTCATCTTTGATGGGCAGTTAAGCAGAGGTGGACCCTCCAGTTATAGTAATGCTGTTGAAGGGTACTGAAGCATTTGATGGGTATGTGTGTATGTATGTTATGGACAATGTGTTGGAGCTGGGGGTGATGTGGCAGAAGGAGACTAGATGATTCCTGTAGATTTCTACCCCGTAGAATATCTGTGATTCAAATATTATACAATTCCCTCCTTATTTATAAACCTATGATAGTTTTTTTTTTTAATGCTTATTTGTTTTGAGAGAGAGAGAATGAGAGAGACAGCAGGAGTTGGGGAGGGGCAGAGAGAGAGGGAACGGAAGAGAATCCCAAGCAGGCCCCAACACGGGGCTCAATCTCACAAACCATGAGATCATGAGATCATGACCTGCGCTGAAATCAGGAGCTGGACACTCATCTGACTGAGCCACTCAGGCACCCCAACCTATGATATTTCTATATCATTACTGAAAAAATATGAACTGTCATCCTGTGGTTAATAACAACTAAAAACTTGAATTTTACAATTTTTTGAGCGTATACTCAATAGTAATTACTTATTATTTCACCTCTTAAAGAAACATCACAATCTGATGGTTGTTTAAAATAAAGAAAATAGGTCATTTATCACAAATATCTTGTATAAATGCTTGAATTGTGTTGTAGTTAGTGCCAATATCTCAGTTTATCAGCAAATGCTGGGGCTTTAGCGTTAGAGAAAGATGGGCATAAAGGAAGAAAAATATTAGAAGTCACTATTTTAAAAAGCTATAAATTGGTCTGACGTGATTTTCTGTTTAGAGTCACATAGACTTAGTTTGAATCCTGAATTTGTCATTTTCTAGCTGTATAATAGCACATTGTTTATCTCTTTGGAGCCTTGGTTTCTTTACTGATAATATGGGGAAATAAAAACAGGGAAATAGCATCTAAGCAGAGGGCTATTGTGAGTATTTAATGAGATTAAGCACGTGAAGGATTTAGCACATTGCTTTGTAAGTGCTTAATAATTGCTGGCTATTAATGATATTAATGATAGAATGATGTTAACATTATAGAATGTTACCCCCCCATGCATAGCAGATGTACCCTATGATAGCTGCTATGACATACAATAGTGAGCTCTAGATCTCCTAGAAAATCTCCTAGAAAATCTCTGTTGGTAGATGTTCCATGGAATTCTATGAAAGAATGGGATAACAATCAATTTCTCATGCATCTCAGAAAAATAGCAAATAGAGATTCAACATATACAGATAATGATCACTATTTTGACATTGTCCTAGAGAGGGTGAATAAGAGGCAGCATCTGTGCTAGAAAATCTGGTCTTCTATATTCATTTGGTTATATAAGTAGCTATTGTTAGGTTATATCACTGTGTAGGGGTTCAGCTGGCATAACAAGATGCTGAAGTGTTTTAAATGTATGAGCCTGGTATTCCTGTGTGACTAAAGGCATTGTTTACTAATGACATTAAGTGTAGGGTAGCTCATTTAAAAAAATTGGTCTATTGTATAAAATGAGCCTGCTTTAAAATAAGACCATGTATTTTATTTAATCCGAAAATTAATGTTCCTGAAGAAAATACAAACCCATTTCAACGGTTACCATGCAATTCTAATAAAAATATCTGGCAAAAATGATCAGCAATTACTTACTGTTAAGCCTATTTTACTTGTACTGAATGGAGGGAGACTTTTTAAAATTTTAATTTAAGGAATATATAATAGTAGGAATCCAGAATCCTAATGTTCACAGAGAGTAATGGTTTATTAACTACAATTCATATACTCTGTGACTAGGTGTGAATTCTTTTGAGCTTTAACATAAAAAAGCAACAAGCAGTGCTAGTTTGCTTAAAAAGAAACTGACTTCTGTTATAACTGGTTGCTATAAAACATTTTTTTCAAGTTAGGTTAAAAAAAAGTAGGAATAATCTAGCAAATGGTTACAAAACGAAAAGCAAATCAATCAATACTTATATTGTTAATTTCCAGCCTCACCTCAGGCATCAAGTTTTCTGATTATATATAATGTAAAAAGCATAGTCATAGAAGTAAAACAAAGAAGAGGGAGAAATCAATTATTTCTTCATATACCATGAGAATACCTTTTTAGGCTTGCAAAGCTTAACTACTAACACACTCAGAAAGAGCATTCTTCATATAGTGGGTATAAAAATGGCCTAATTTGAAAGACAAAGTGTTGGCCATGCATACCCAGTAGATTCTATTCAGCAAACTCTTGAGATTTCATGTTGACATAATGAAATATTGTACTATTCCTTGTAGGCTAAATTTTTCTTTACCTCCTTAAATCAATAGCCTAATAATATTTTGTCCAACTCTGACTGCATCTAAATTTGAAGTTGCTCTACTGAAAATTGCAGGTTTACTGCTCTCAAGTTACTCACCCTTTCTTTTTACCTCCCTTTCAGATCTTTCCTCCAAATCTTTTAGAACTAGTCTTTAGAATATATATAATACACATTAATAAGAATCACTTAAGCATAACTATTTTCTTTGGGTGCCAGGGAAGATGTCCATCTTTCTTAGTGTTGGCAATTGGTTTAATTTCTTCAGGCTCTTTAATAAAATAAACGTTGGTGTCCAATGTGATTATTCTTGTATTAGCTAGGTAATTTCTCTGGGGTAGGTGACAATTTAATTCAATAATAAGCTATTATGTGTGTAGGGGAAGGGCATTTTGGGCAGAATCTTGATTAGTTTTCACAAGATTCAATGTACTGTATATTTATAAACCAATATCTTAAGTTCTTGAATCTGTATTGCTAAAGGGTTCACAAATTTTAAATTCTCAGGTCCCCACCTAATGATACAGTGTTTTTTAGATTACATTTAAATATGAAAATTTTCAAACAGACACAAAAGTAGAAAGAAAAGTAAAATGAATCTCTGTGTACCAATCATCCAAATTCAACAGTTATCAAGACTACCATGATTGCTTCGTAATTTTTACTTTGTAAGAGTATTTTATATAAACTTTTCTTGAAGAATAACAAACTACAGAAAAGTGCACGAACCATAAGAACATAACGCTATGAGCATCTGTATCAAGAAGCAGAACAACAGCAGATCCCCAAAAGTCTTCTTATGCTCCCTTCTAGTCATTACTCCCAACTTCAAGGGAAACTGATATTATGACCTCTATCATCATTAATTAGGTTTGCCTATTTTTGGAATTTTGTATAAATAAAATCATGTAGTATGGACTCTTTTGTGTCTTCATGTCCTCAATATTATGTTTATGAGATTCGTCCATGCTGTAGCAGCCTGCTGGAGTTTGCTCTTGTTGTACGGTACTCAGTTGTATGGATAGGCCATTATATACCCATTTTACTGTTGAACATTTGGATTGTTTCCAGTCTTTGGCTTTAAAAATATTGCTGCCATTAGCATTCTTTTACATGCCTTTTGGTGAACATATGTGAACATCTCCTTATGTATACATGTGCTGAATTATTTTTAGATTTTTAATGTTTATTTTTTAGAGAGAGAGACAGTGCGAGTTGGGGAGAGACAGAGAGAGAGAGAGAGAGAGAGAGAGAGAGAGAGAGAGGGAAACACAGACTCTGAAGCAGGCTCTAGGCTCTGAGTTATCAGCACAGAGCCTGATGCAGGGCTCAAACTCACACACTGTGAGATCATGACCTGGGCCAAAGTCGGACCCTTAACCGGCTGAGCCACCCAGGTGCCCCCACGTACTGAATTATTTTAAAGTAAATTCCAGAAATTGTCATTTCACCTTTGTATGTTTCAGCATACTTTGGCATGCATCTCGACAAAGTATGGACATTTTCTCACATAATAATCACTGTTGCTTGTTATCATTGGATGCCTTGTCTAATTAAAATGCATGGAAAAATACTGAAGTTGAAATATACCAAAGCTGATAGTAGTTTTCTTTAGTTCTGATGGACAGATCAAATAACCAACAAGCATTTATTAAACTCTTTTTTGCCAGATCATCTAACTCATCTGTTTGGCAGTTTTTTGGGTTTTTTTTTTTTTTTGCTTTTTAAATGTTTATTTTTGAGAGAGAGAGCACAAGCAGAGGAGGGACAGGGAGAGGGGAACGGAGGATCCTGAAGTGGGGTCTGCACTGACAGCACAGAGCCCGACGTGGGGCTTGAACTCATGAACCGCGAGACCATGACCTGAGCCAGAGTCAGACGCTCAATCAACAGAGCCACCCAGGCACCTCTGGCAGTATTCTCACTCATAAACTCAATTACTGATTGGAATTTAAGGGGAGAAAATAATTCCTTTTGATAAATTGCTAGCAATGGAACTGTTTATATTAGTTATCATAAACTAATAATTCAACTCACGAACAAAATGGGCTGTGGAGCATACTTTAATGAATACTGACTTAAGTGACTTTTTCCAAGTGTAAATGTTACTTCTACAGGATTTCTGACAAATGTTTAAAATAAATTATTGATAGTAATCAATATATTATATATACCATAATGATTATATATATATTATAGAAAATATATGATATTGTGTATATTATATAAATATATTTAATAATAGATAATATATAGGGACACTTGGGTGGCTCAGTCGGTTAAGCATCTGACTTCGGCTCAGGTCATAATCTTGTGGTTCCTGAGTTAAGCCCTGTGTCAGGCTCTGCGTTGACAGCTTGGAGCCTACTTCAGATTCTGTGTCTCCCTCTCTCCCTGCCCCTCCCCCACTTGCACTCTCTTTCTCTCAAAAATAAACAATAAAAAAATTTTTTTAAAGAATAGATAATATATACTGATTAAAATTATTTAACATATAATTGAGATAGCTTTAATTAATTAGTACTTAAGACATTCAAAGAGATATCTTAACTAACATTTCCTACATCTGATTTCATTGTTTTATGAACATAATGTCAATGGAAAGAAATGATCTTTTTTGCTTGGGATATATGATAATGATTAAATAATTTAGAATACCTTTGCTGATATAATCTTGGTCCATGTCTCAGGTTGAACCACTCCTATTTTATAGATTGATTTTTTTTGCTCGGATTTTCCTTATTACTTTATCACTCCAAACATTAAAACATGTTTTAGAACTTGCCTCAAATTCTGATTTTCTAATGCATTTGCTGTGTGATCCTGATCAAGCAATGACTTCTCTGAGGCCCAATTTTCTTGTCTAAATCATATTGTAGTAATTCCCACCTCTTTTTTTCATATTTATTTAAAAATAATTCAGGGCGCCTGGGTGGCTCAGTCAGTTGAGCGTCAGACTTCAGCTCAGGCCATGATCTCACAGTTCATGAGTTGGAGCCCCATGTTGGGCTCTGTGCTGACAGCTCAGAGTCTGCAGCCTGCTTTGGTTTCTGTGTCTCTGGCTCTCTCTCTGCCCCTCCCCCACTTGTGCTCTGTCTCTCTGTCTCTCAAAAATGAATAAATGTTAAAAAAAATTTTTTTAAATAATTGTAATATTTATCATGAAGATTTTTCTAGAAACTCACACTAAATATAAAAATTTGTATATTAATATGCTATTTCAATAGTTTTAAGTTCTAAAATCAAAAGACTGGCATAAACACAGTAGAAACTATTTAAGCTGTCTGCTTTTGTTTTGAATCTTGTTTTCTTTTGACTTTTGGTCACTTAAAACAGTAAAACAACATCAACAAGACAATAGCTATGATTTACTGACCCTTACTGCGTACCAAGTATTGTGTTTATTAGTTCATGTAAAATGTTTGTAATCTTTACAACAATGCTGTAAGGTAGCTTAATATCAATTATAATAATTTATGCCTGTTTTACAAATGAAGAGATTGACATTCAGAGAAGTTAAATAAGTTTTACATTGTCACATAGCTGGTAAGTAGTAGAGACAAAATTCCAACTCATTTTTCTTCTCATTAGCTAGGTCAAGATTTCCTTTATACAATGTAAACTCACTTTATTCTGCTATTGTGTCTGTACAAATAGACTTGTGAGCACTATGATGTAGTTATGTTAGTTTTCAGTAAATTTTTAAAGAAATGTCAGCAAATAATGCTATTTTACCAACCTCATGGGGTGTCAGGTTGTAAAAAATTAAATATTAATGTTCTTTTTATGTCTATAAACAGAGCCGTAAACAATTTAATAAATTTTGATATTATATGTGAAATTAGCATATTTTAGGAACTCATTTTTACAAGTTGATAACTTTTAAATACAGGGTACAAAATTTTTTAAATAATTAATTAAATTTTATCTAAAATTTACCCATCTATTGTGATGTGTTAGGGTGTTAACTGGATGCACAGAAGGCACTAAGCACCCTTGATTAACTGCCAGGCCACATTTTTTCGTGGAACTAACAATGTATAGAATCTGAGCATTCATTTTTAAGAAAAGTATCATTAAAAATTCTGTTGCGAAATGTTTGCCTCTGCAATGAGGAGCTGTGTCATGTGGCTATTCGGAAATCACATTCCTAATTATTTATCTACCTCCTCGTCAGTTTAATATCAAATTATATTTCATCCTTCCTACCTTCTTAGAAGCCTTGAGTATAAAGAGTAAAGAATTTTTGATGGAACAATTCATAATGCCTGAAAACATTTGCCTCGTATAGTCATAGCTCTAATCTTACTTCTGATTAAAGATTGAGGTTATTAGTAAATTGAAGGTCCCTTATTTCCCATGTGTTAAATAAAGTATTAGTGCTCTAAACCAAGTAAGGGATTACTTTGGGGGAAATCAGGTATATTTTCTAGTCCTGCTTGTGTGCTTTCTTATGGCCAATGTTTTTAAAGGTCCCAGGGGATTAGAGTGTGTGGGGTACACGGTGTGTGTGTGTGTGTGTGTGTGTGTGTGTGTGTGTGTGACTATTTCTGTTTGTAGGGAGGTAAGGAGTAGGACAGAGAGTAGAAAAGCGTGTTTAGGGAAAGTAGGGAGAGGAAAAGAGAACACATCAAAGAGAGAAACTTTTTTTTTTTAGAAGAGAAACTTAAAAAAATTGTTTTTTAATGTTTATTTCCGAGAGAGAGAGAGAGAGAGAGAGAGAGAGAGAGAGAGAGAGAAACAGCACGCGCGGGGGAGGGGCAAAGAGCAATCAGGAGACAGAATCTAAAGCAGGCTTCAGGCTCCAAGCTGTCAGCACACAGCCCAGTGTGGGGCTCCACCCCAAGAACCGTGAAATCATGACCTGAGCGGAAGTTGGAGGCTCAACCAACTGAGCCACCCAGGAGGGAGAAACTTTCAAACTGAGATTGCTAAGTATACAGGGGTATTACTTCTGAGGTAATACTTTCCCACTGTTAGAAAAGAGATGCTGGAAGCTTGTTGGCCAATATGTAGTGTAGGGGATTTGGATATTTGGATCTAATATCAGGTCCACTTGTAAATCAAAGATTCTAGAAATCCATAATTCTAAATGATATGAAACTGGTTAGAGGTCCTTGGATGGCAGTTATGAATTAGATCAAGTTCAAAGGGGGAGAGGTTTTTATTCTCCTTGCATGGCTACAAGAACAGTTTCAAACACATGATAATAATAGTGCTTTGTCTTACAAGATGAAAGTTTGACTCCACTTTTCGTTCTCTATTACCAACAGTAATTCAATTAAAATTTTATTTCAAGCTCATCGTCTGTCAGAAGCTTTGTCTTTGGTATGCTTGAATTCTAATATACCCTATGTAAGTCATTCAAACTAGTGAGCATCTCATTTGGCAAAAAGAATACAGTTGTTTTTTTCATAAACAGCAGTTTGGAAAACTGGGTAGAGAACAAACTGTTCACTTAGCATTGCAGTTACTTTGTTCTTTTTCTCTGTGATATGCTCTAATTTTATTACCACAAACAAATGAAAGGCGTAGGGATGGGAAGTAGGGTACAGGCCATATTCTGAACTGGCTTTCAATTGTGACTTGTTCTGATTCCATTTGTACATTCAAAAATGGCTATTTTGAAATTAAATTTGCTTGGCATATCTAGGCTATCATTTGCTTTTGTTTTGTGGAGCTATCTTCATTCTGTGGGATGATAGGATTCAGGTCTAGCTGGTCACTCTATCATTTCAGTGGGTGAAGCTTATTCTCACTGAGATTGTATTATGTTTAGGAATTCACTTTCTCTTTTAGCTGTGGATGAACATCGTTATTAACTCCAATTCTTCCTCAAGTGTTATCTTTCTGCAATTTGCATCAGTATCACTTGGGACGATTGTTAGGTTCTAGCACAAATTTACACAATCAAAAACATAGGGATCTGAATTTTAAACACATTTCCAAACAAACAGGTAATTCTTATTTAGCCTAATATTTAAAAGTCATGATCATCTGAGTTAGTCTGTGTTGCCTTTCCCCTTTCACTAGCTTTCCAAAGAAAAGTCTAATATTCTTACACCAGTCTTGCTCTCTCCTCTCAGTCCTGGGTCTTTCTTGAACCGAGGCAAATCCCCTTGTTGATCCATGAATTTTTCCCCTCGTAACCAGATGTAGAAACCAAACATGTCAAAAGAATACTGTGGTGGCTAAATTTTATGTGCTGATTTGGCTAGGCTATGGTGCCTGGCTGTTTGGTTAAATATTAGTCTAATGTTGCAGTGAAGGTATTTTGTAGATGTACTTAACATCTATAGTTGTTGACATTAAGTAAGGGAGATTGCCCTTGATAATGTGAGTGGACTTCCTCCAGTCAGCTGGCTTAAGACCAGAACCTGACATTTCCCAGGCAAGAAGGAATTCTGTCTCAAGGTTATGATATAGAAATCCTGCCTGAGCTTCCAGCCTGCTGGTCTGCCCTACAGATTTCCAATCTCAGACTAGCCAGCTCCCAGAAATGTGTAAGGCAATCCCTTAAAATTTCTTTGTATGTATGTATATGTGTGTACAATATAAAAATCAGTAAATAATCTGTATCAATATCTATGTATCTATCTATCTATCTAATCTATCATGGTCTTGGTTCTGTTTCTTTAAGAACCCAGACAGGTACAAGTACCTCCACATGCCATGTGACTCTCATGTTCAGGGGCTAATGTTCTCAGATCTCCTTAGTAATGCCCCCACTATGTGTTTGTGTAGTCAATAGCACTAACTTCTGTCTTCAATCTTATATTACTGGTTGCTTCCCCACAGCTGGTCTCTAGGATAAGGCTTTATACTGAACAATGAATTCATACTTTTCTACCATTCAGCTCATCTAATTCCTAATTAATGTTTGTTTCCTATATTTTCTGATTCTGACTCCATTTAACAGACTAATACCGAAGCTATACATGTAGGATACAACATTATTTACATGGCTTTATCTTATTTATTGATTGATTGATTGAGAGAGGGAGAGAAAGTGTGCAAGCAGGAGCAAGTGAGGGAGGGGCAGAGGGAGAGTGAGAGAGAGAATCCCAAGCCGACTCCACTCCCAGTACAAAGCCTGATGCGGTGTCAATTTCACAACCAACTGATTGTGAGATCATGACCTGAGCCAAAACCAAGAGTCAGATGCTTAATTGACTGAGCCACCCAGGAGCTCTCCATGGCTCTGTCTTTGCAACCAGAGCAGTTCCCCTAGGACCCAACTCATTTTAGGGTACAGGTATCATTTTGGATCCTCTCTGTACCTCTGCTTTTTCCTCTTGTCTTTTCCTAATTTTCCAAGCAGATCATTATGCTTTGATTCTACAGATTGGTTTGGCAACAAAAATATCCTTGCTCTCTGCCAAATTTTTGGGTCAAGCGTGAAAAGTGTAAGTGTAAAGAGAGAAATTATTTTTCCATTTTAGCAATTAGCCTCAGAATTCCTCTCATGGTGAGGAACTTTTTGGGTAAAAAGCTCATATGCAATAAATTGTATTTTGTTGCAAGAGTGTGGCAGTTGCCAAGGTCATATATTATAGTTGGAGGTAATATACTATAGCGGTTTAAAGGAGAGGTTCTAGAATCAGATTGTATTGGTTCAAATCCCAGCCCTACTACTTACTAGCTTTGTGAACTTGGAAAAATTACTAGACCTTTTGGTTTCTCGTCTGTAAAAAGGCTGATAATATTAATAGTTCCTAGGATTTTTCTGAGGAATAAATGGAGTGATACCTGTAAAACACATAGCACAGTGTCTGAAATATGTGAAATACTCAATAGATGGTAGCTGTTATTATTTTCATTGTCAGAAGACGGAAAGGTCCTCCACATGAGAGACAGGGAAAGAGAATGGAGGACAGGGGTTCAAGACAATCCGGAAAAACCTGGGACTTACAATAGTAAGATGGCAGAATGACATTTAAAACTAGTTCAGATTTAATATTTCACAGGAAATTGTTTGAATTGCTGAGATACAAGCCTTTTCCTTTCCTCCTCTTCCAAGTCAGTAAAATCTACTAAAGTCATTAATCCTCCACGCTATTAGTAGCGTGTGTGTTTAACACTGGTGAGGGTGTAGAGTTTCACGTCCAGATTAAACTATGCATTATAGAGATAATATACACGGTGGCAAGAAACACGGTGGCCGAAGAGTCTGAGGACCTGAGCCCGTCACTAATTTGCTGGAATTTTTGTAAGAGTTTTATATTTTGTAACAGATCAAGACAAGCTTGCTCAGGTAAAAAGCACGGGAAATCTCCAGCTGATATCTGGGTTAAATGAGTAATTTGTTTCTTTTCATATTATTTTTCGGAAAATGGAACATGCCTTTGATAGTGCTCTCTATCGCTCATTCTCTGAAGGGTGTCATACGCATGCCAAGACTAACACGGTCACGTTAGTCACTACTACGATGGCCACTCAAAGGTAATTTCAATCTTTACTTGCACCTGTAGAACAAAAAAGGGGCTCAAAGTTGTGTTCCCAAACCATGCTCTCTAAAATACACGTTACTGGCCCTGGCAAGATGGCGGCGCCCGAGAAGTTACCGTTTCCGGAGAAACCAAGCCACAAAAAGTACAGGGCCGCCCTGAAGAAGGAGAAACGAAAGAAACGGCGGCAGGAACTCGCTCGACGGAGAGACTCGGGACTCTCCCAGAAGGAGGAGGAGGCTGCTTTTATTGAAGAACAACACCCAGAAGAAGAGATGCTGTCGGAGACCGAGAGGCAAAAATTACACGAGGCGTGGCTGCTTCGGGAGCAGAAGGCACAAGAAGAATTCCGAATCAAGAAGGAAAAGGAAGAGGCAGCTAGAAAACGGCAGGAAGAACAGGAGAGAAAGTTGAAGGAAGAGTGGGAAGAGCAGCAGAGAAAGGAGAGAGGAGAGGAGGAGCAGCAGAAGCTCCAGGAGAAGAGAGAAAGGGAGGAAGCTGCGCAGAAGACGCTGGAGCAGGCTGAAAGCGAGTTGGGAAATGGTGCCACATGGCAGAACCCAGAACCACCCACGGCCTTAAGGATAATGGAAAAAGATCGAGCTAACTGTCCATTCTACGGTAAAACAGGAGCGTGCAGATTTGGAGACAGGTGTTTGCGTAAACACAATTTCCCGTCGTCGAGTCCCACGCTTCTGATTAAAAGCATGTTTACGACATTTGGAATGGAGCAGTGCAGACGGGATGACTATGACCCCGATGCGAGCCTCGAGTACAGTGAAGAGGAAACCTACCAGCAATTCCTGGACTTCTATGATGACGTGCTGCCCGAGTTCAGGAGCGTGGGGAAAGTGATCCAGTTCAAGGTCAGCTGCAACTTCGAACCTCACCTGAGGGGCAACGTGTACGTTCAGTATCAATCGGAAGAAGAATGCCAAGCCGCCCTTTCTCTGTTTAACGGACGATGGTACGCAGGACGGCAGCTTCGGTGCGAATTCTGCCCCGTGACCCGATGGAAAATGGCAATTTGTGGCTTATTTGAAATACAACAATGTCCAAGAGGAAAACACTGCAACTTTCTTCATGTGTTCCGAAATCCCAACAATGAGTTTTGGGAAGCTAATAGAGACATCTTCCTGTCTCCAGATGGGACTGGCTCCTCCTTTGGCAATGGCTCGGACAGGAGAGAGAGGACGGGCCACCAGGACGAATACTACTGGAGGCCCGGGAGGCGGAGAAGCCCTAGTCCATCGCATTCCTACGAGAGAAGAAGCGGGGAAGCTGAGAGGAAAAGGAAAAGCAGTCACCGGGGGAAGAAGTCTCACAAACACACGTCAAAGAGTCGCGAGAGGCACAGTTCACGCAGTAGAGGAAGAAAAAGGGACCGCAGCCGGATCCGCGGCAGCCGCAGCCAGAGTTCCTTCGGGTCCAGGAGTCCTGGCGGGAAGAGGTCAGGCAGCAGAGACAGAAGTACTCAGAGTCCCAAATCCAATTTTGTTCTTTAAAAAAAAAAAAGAAATACACCTTACGCGTCTTGTAATTTCTCTGAGGGATCTTACTTCTTTGTTAAAGAAATAAATGTAGCTTTTGTAGCTAAGGACTCACCTTCTTCCCTCTCCCACTCTCATTCTTGTATTTTTGCATTACAAAAGAACAGGTCCAGAGAAGAAGGGGGTCTCATCACAAAGAAGGAAGGAAGAGAATCTAAAAGGGGCAATGAATGACAATTTGTCTTTAGTAGTGATAGGGAGAAAGAGAGGAAAACAGAAAACGAACATTAAAAGCTTTTTTTCCCCTTGCCATATCCAGAAAATCTAAAAGAAAAAGAAGACTGTGGAATCCAATCATTTATGTCTCTTTTCTTGAGAGGGACTGATCATCATCCATTAACACATGTTAATGTTTAATTAATTTTTGATAATGCAAGTTAATACTGAATGTGTAATGTGAGCTATATTTTACATTTTTTACACATTTACATAATGACAAACTAGAGTTGCTGACATGCTGAGAAGGACAGCACAAGAAAAGGCAATTATAGACTGATAGTCCTAATAAACATATCATATATGAGATTATGCTAGCTCATAAAATGATTTAGGGAATATAACTTCTATGCATATATTCTTTGGAAAACTTGTATATGACTGGAACATTTACTCCTTGAATGTTTGCAATTCTTCATTAGTGGTATCATTTGGGCTTGGAGTTTTCAAATGTGGCAAGATTTTTTATTTGGATTAAATTTCTTCAATAGTAGTTGACTATCTAGATGATTCTATTTCTGCCTAAATCAGTTTTATAAGTTACATGTTTCTAGAAATTTTGCATTTTTGTCTAAATATTCAAATGTTTTGGTATGAAGTTGTTCCTGATATACTTCTATATTTTTGATGTTTGCAGTGTCTCTGATAATTTCCTCAATTATATATTTTAACGCTAGCAATTTGTACTAGTTTATTGTCTCTATATAATTCTTGAATAGAACAGAATTCTCTTTCTTTCATATCACTTTCTGCAAAATGTCTACTGCTTTATACCATGAGAATAGCATGGTGGATTAAATAAAGATGAACAATTCATAGAAATCCCTCAAGTGTGGGGTCTAGTTCTCTTTGCTTTGAATCTGGGATGGTCAATGACTACATTAACAAAGGGTATAAGATATGAGAGAAGGGACCCTTTGACTATTTCTGGGCCTTGCTTTTTTTTTTTTTTTTAAGAGGAATTATAGTTTCCACTCTCCCCTCTCAGAACCCTGAACCGCTGTGGAAAACATCCTACTTCTCAGTGGAAGACATCACCTGGAGAGGCCCTGGGGTTACAGGAGATACAGAAGGTTCCTGTTGAGCCTAGCCTTTCAGCCATCCTGGTCAAGGTACTAGGGAAGTGAGTGAGGCCATCTAAAACTTACTAAACCAGACTAGAAGCTCGCTGAATGTCCCCGAGTAACTCTGCTGATGCCATGTAGAAAAGAAAAAGTTGACAACCCACTCCTGCCTGAATTTTTGACCCACTAAATTGTGAGATATAAATAAAATGGTTACTGTTTACACACTAAGTTTTGGGGGTAGTTTGGCTCACAGGAATAGATAACCAAACAACAAAGGTCGTAAATCTGTTGTCATTTTTATTCTGCATGCCAATATATGCTACATCTTTGAGAGAAATTTTATGGACTGTTCTAGGTCTGTAGTGACATTCTGGTTTGAATAAAAGCAGTAAAACTGCATCGACCTTCATGGTAAAATAATTGAGAAATATAAATTTACTAGTTAGGGAGGAAATACCCTGATAAAATAATTGCCTTAAATAAAATCATGCAGGTAGAAAAAAAAAACAAAAACAAATGAGATGTGTTTATGGAGTAACACACCAGTTTTCTGGAATAGAAAAGTTTTGAAATGAAGTTCCAGGAGAGAAAAATAAAATTCTAGGTGAAGACCATGCAATTAAGGCAGCATTTTTAAAGTGTGTTACATAGTTTTGGGATATGTTTTGGGATAGTTTTGAAAAAAAAAAAAAAAAAAGAAAAGAGAATTCCATAATGAAATATGTCTGAAAAAAAAACACACATTAAAATGTCACTTAATAAATATTTATTAAGCCAATGAAACCCGTGTTAAAGTTTAATAGTTTTATGCTCTTGAGGACTTGGACTATCCTTTAATATGCTTACGCAGTTATAAATATCTAAGAGGCATAGTTGGTGAAATACTAGGCAGGGTTCCTAGGTATTTGACCACATAACAACCTCTTGATTGTTCATCAGGGAACTACTTGTGTTCCACAGAACACACTTTGGGAAATATTGCTTTAAATCTGTTGTATTCTGATATAAACTACAAAAATTATTAAATTCTGGTTCTGGTAATAGCCAAGGATCTGGTATTGTAATAATCCTGCAGGTAACGATTGTAAACTGTGAATTAAGTTAAAAAAAATAAAACGGCACAAGGTTTAACTAAAAGCAGGAAAACGTATTAAAAGAAACTTGATCCTTGAAAGAAGAGAACTGCACTGAATGAGATCCACATTTACATAGAGTTTTCCAGGAGGACCCTTCCTAGTCCATCAGTGTTCCGCAGCTTGAGTAAAGAGATACAGAAGTATTGGCTTGTGGTGTCAAAGTGTGGAGTTTGGGGTCCTCCAAGTAGCTCAAAATTGAAAGGGGTTAATCTCATAAAAAAAGTACTCCAAGGTGTAGAGTCTAAATCTATATATATGTCTAAATCTATATATAATCTCTCCTCAAATCTTTGGTTAATCCCTGAACTGGGTATTCATGAGGAAAACTCTAGGCATCTGGTGTATTTCAAGTCAGAAAAGCTAAATAGGGGAGCAAAGATTTCGGCTGGTGCTTACCATAAGGAAGACAGTTTGGAATTTGAGTCCCACCAAGTTAACTTTTACGCTAGAATAAAATCAAATATATTCTCAAATGAAGATAACAAAATTCAGTGTCCACAATGTGTTATCCACAGTGTCTAGTGTACAAATTTTCTAGCCATGCAAAAAACAGGTTAAGATGACCTATAGTCTAGGAAAAAACCACAAAAAAGAAACCGATCTTAAGATAGCACAAATGCTTAGGTAAAAGTCTAATCTGTTGATTAGACATTATTATTGTGTCAGTGTTAATTTACTGATATTGATAATTGTACTGTGCTCACATAAAAATAATTATTTAAAGGTAAGTAAGTGTCATTTATACAACTTACACATTTCAGAAAATAATTCTATCCATATAGACAGAGAGAGAAAGAAAAAAGAATGAACCAAAAGTGATAAAATGCTAACATTTAGGGAATCTGGTAAAGGGTATTGGAGAATTCTTTGTATTATTATTATGCCTTTTCTGTTACTCTTAAATTATGTCATTCATCAAAAATTATAAAAATATGATATGGTATTAGAGACAGATATAGTAAGGGCCATGATTAACTTTGATGAGTGTGTATCATGAAAAAAAAAATAAAGAGAATATTGAATATCAGCAATGGTGCCGTGAGAGGGCCAACCTTACACATTGCTAGAGGGAGTAGAAGTTGGGAAAACCCTCTGCAAAACATTTGGTGATGTAGATTAAAAGCCATTGACAATGGGTGTCCTATTTTATTCAGTAATTCCATTATGGAAATCTGTCCTAAGAAAATAATATAAAATGTGGGAACAGCTATTTGTATAAAATATGTCAAATCCAGAATTATTTACAAGGCTAAAAATATAAGGAATTTAAATATCTTTTAATAATTAGTTGGTCGTGTATATTACGGTAAAGCCTTATGGTTGGATATTATACAATAATAAATATAGTGTTGAGATGGTAGCTGACATACTCTGACATATAGTTACTATGTATCATGAGCTCTACTAGATTTTATCTATGCCTTATCTCATGTAATTCTCACAATGTCATTCAAATTGAAATTCATGAATAGTTTATATGACTGTAAGAAATATTATATAATGTTAAATGCACAATTCAGGATACACTGTTTTATGCAGTCAACTTAGAAACAAAAAAATTCTATGGAATAAAAACAGTAAGGAAAATTACCAAAGGGTAATAAGAACTGTCTTTAGATGTTGGGATAATGGATGTATTTTATTCATTTTGTTTTGCTCTGTTTTACAGATTTTAATAGTTATGTGTTAATTTTATAATGAAATACAAGACAAAATAAAACAAAAAGTTGTAGTAAAAATTATTTTAGTAGAAGTCTATACATAGCTTTCATTTAAAATACCATAAAGGTGAAAATATTGTTGAAAGTATCAAGAGGTTAATTAAGAAATGTGTATGTGGTATTCATTTTTAATCCAAATTGATTTCTCAAGATGAGTTATTAGATATTTCTATGACAGCACCAACATGCATTATAAGATTTGTCAGAGAATATTTAATGCCTATGGTAAGCTTAAAGTTAAATAGTAGTTTTTCTTTGATTGTATTGTCACTGCAGTATAGACCATATGAGCATATAATTCAAAAAACTTGTTTCTGATAAAACACAAGTAAATGTGAGCCATGGTATAATATAAATGCAGTATAAAAATTGTGTCTCAGGAATTTCAAAGAAGAATACACTAGTTATTGGACTTATAAGTTAGTAGTTTACATTTCAAAGAAATACTAATAAAAAAATCTACATTTGGCATAAATACATTAAATACATTGGATAAGAATTAGAGTATTTCAGTGGGGTAACTATTGTCATATTGACTGTGACAATAATGAAAATGTTCAGTGGATTATCTTCCAATTTAAAATAAAGATTTAGGACATCATAATATCATATTATAGTGATGGAAATATTATTTCCCAAAAATACTTACATTAAAGTTATGTCCACAAATATAACATATCTTCCAGTTCTTTATAGCCAAAAATTATGGCTAGATTCATAAATGGTTTCTAAAATAATCTAAATATTGTATGGAGATGTTAGGCATTTTGTATCTTTTGCACAAATTCTATGGACATTTAGGCTAACTTTTATTGTGTTTGGTAAAACTAAAAGCAAAACATGTAGGAAACATATCACCAAATGCAAAATTCATAATGGATGTTCATGAGATTGTACTGGATGTATTTTAATGATCTAATTTTTTTTTTTTTTTTTTTTTTTTTTGGGGAGGGGAGAGAGACAGAGCAAGAAGGGGGGAGGGGCAGAGAGAGAGGGAGACACAGAATCGGAAACAGGCTCCAGGCTCCGAGCCATCAGCCCAGAGCCTGACGCGGGGCTCGAACTCACGGACCGCGAGATCGTGACCTGGCTGAAGTCGGACGCTTAACCGACTGCGCCACCCAGGCGCCCCTTAATGATCTAATTTTAAGAAGCATGCACATCTACTTCAAGTCATTGTCTTCAAATAAAATTTTAATGTAACTGATCTTGATTGTAAGGAATCTATGAAACTTAACAAAAATTCACGTCTGGTGAGAAGCAAATGAGTATTCAATATCTCAAAACTAAAGTAATTTGTTTCAGAAAGGAGAGAGAGAATATAATCTCCACTGAAGTTGTAGGAGGCTGTAAGGAGATACACACAAAAGAAGAGTGATATGGGCATAATTTGAAAAGACTGAAAATATTATATGTAATATTTATTTGATCAGTATTAGCCTTACAAAGTGTTAAAAAATGTCATGGGTCGGGGCGCCTGGGTGGCGCAGTCGGTTAAGCGTCCGACTTCAGCCAGGTCACGATCTCGCGGTCCGTGAGTTCCAGCCCCGCGTGGGGCTCTGGGCTGATGGCTCGGAGCCTGGAGCCTGTTTCTAATTCTGTGTCTCCCTCTCTCTCTGCCCCTCCCCCGTTCATGCTCTGTCTCTCTCTGTCCCAAAAATAAATAAAAAACGTTGAAAAAAAAATTAAAAAAAAAAATGTCATGGGTTTATGACAATATTTGCATCACTTGCAATTTATTTTTTTGATTTTTGTTTTATTCTTAGAGTTACGTAAAAGAAGTGTTTTCCCTTGAAGGTGTTAGCATCCAAACTTATCTCTAAAAACAGGCCCTCACGGACTTCATGTTTTAGAAAAAAAAAAGTGTTATTTTCCTATATTTATATATGAGTAACATATTTAAAACAAGGGGAAAAACATTTGCTGTGTTTTCTTCTTCCTAACAATTCAGAACTTGAGGTTCATGTGGGAAATCCTAGAACATTAGAACAGTAAAGTGATCTTAGAAATTATCCATTCCAAGACCTTCATTCTACGGATGAAAAATTGAGATCCCAAAATGTTACAACTGTACAGTTAACCCCTTTGGCTACCAAAGGATGTCCTCGGGAACAGTCAAGTCTTTGGCAAAGACACATCAGTTAACACCCCGTCTGTCTCCCATTCTGCCCTAGAAATGGGGAGAATAGGGGGTAGAATATAATACCCATACTTCCTGGTTTTCATGAGACACTTTTATTTACATTTGCCGTCTGGGTATAATATTTCCTAGCTCCCTCTTTTACACTCAGAATTGTCTATCTAAGTTTAAATACCCTAGGATAATGGGTGTTTAATTTGATTAATTTGCTGATGGGATACAGTGGGGTGGACATTCCTCTTTGCTTATATTCTTGCAAACCTAAGAGGTTTTGGAAAGAGCAGGAACAAATGGTTTTGCCAGAATTGCATAAAGTGAGAAGCCCAATGTTTTGACATATTAATTTTGCTTCAGCTGGACAATTGTATATTGTATACTCGACAGACTTGGATTAATCTTACCGTAAGGCAACATTTATTTACCTCATTCCTCTTCAAGAACACTAATAGTTGGACATTCACTTATGATAAGACTGTTAATATATGTTAATTTTCTGTGTCTGTCTTCTAACTTCCCATATAAACTCTAAACAGAAGATCCGGTGAGGATTTAAGGAAAAAGGAAATGAAAAACATTCAAGAAATGGCCTTCTATTAGGAAACAATAATTATGTTTAAATTATTACGATTTAGAGGTGAAGGCATAGGTCAGTGAGCCCATGAAAATTATGTGCAAATATATTTGGGTGTTCTTAATTCTTGCATCTATAATTTGAAAAAAAAAGTGTTCTTTTAATAATTGTTATGTTGTCCTAATTTCCATAACAGCTAACCAAAATTTTGATTTTGTAAGGAGAAGCTTACTATTATAAATAAGCTTCTATTCTTGGAATTTTGTTAATACTGTCATGGAATGAATTCCATTTTATATAGTTATGTCAAATATTTGTGTTTTAAAGATGATCTCAAATATAGTTTTCAGTGTTAAATTGATGTTTCATGGTGATCATAGCGATGAATCATAGTTTCTGAGTAGACTTAACTTTATACTTTCATTTTGGCAAACAAGTGGTTTTAAGTTCACAATTATGTGAACAGGTGACTCTCATTCTAATGAAGCGCAAAGAGAATATTGAAGAAAAACTCTAATTTACATATGTTCATATTTTATACATATTGAATATATAGCAAAAACCCATCAAGGCTGGATGAAAAGCAAAAAATTCTTCTGGCTTACACATTGCACAAATGCACATGCATCTATCAACAGCTCTTGCCCCCTTTTCCTGCCCAATCTACTCTTACTGAAAGGGTTGTGTTAAAGTGGCTACTGTTTCCTAAATGAGATAGTTATATTATAGAAGAATGAAATTGGTTGTTGTTCATTTCTCTATTAAGAATAAGGACTTGAGGCCATAATCGAAGTGAATTAATGCTGTTATTACTGTGGAGCTTGTATTATGTCTTATTATTGTATCTGAGTGAAGGGAGTGGGGGGAGGTGGGAAGCAATGCCTTTCACAAAATCATAAAAGTATAACATTACAATATATAACAAAGGAATAGGCTGAAGGGCAAAACAAAAATGAAGAAGATTCATCCACTTACACTATTTACTAAAGCTGACAATTTGTAAGGGTATTGGCATCAGTATGTGCAATTACTTATCTATTTCCACTGAACAGTGAAACTGTTCTCCCCCAAGGAAGGCTTAGAGCAAAGTGTTTCGAGGAAGGGGGTGGGGAAAAAAGACAAAGGAGCTTATCCTGAATCTATTAGCTATAATGAACAGGTACTAAGAAGCAGACACTGCCCGGAACATAAATTACAATCTAAATGAGATATTCGTATTTACATAAGCAGTTCCTCAGGCACTCTTAGCTAAGTTCATGGGAAGAAAGTCTTCCAAATGCCATTCATACCACCAGGGATAATTGCTGGACTAGAAGTATCCATGCCATTGCTGGGGAACCACGGAACGGGGTTTTAATTTTCAGTTTGACTTACACGCTGTTGTCATATCATAGAGACTACAGTTGCAGTTTTACAGCATGGTTTTTCTTGGCTTATTTTAGAATCACAGAAAGAGTAAGCTTGCAAATCTTTTAATAAGGCAATTACATTCAGACAAAGATTAGATCTCAGTGGCACAATAGATTTTTGCTATATTATTCAGTATCTTTTTGATATTCCACTGTCACTAGACAAAGCTGTGAATAGTAATGTGACAAGTCTATTCAGAAGACAACAATGAGGGTTTCCTTAATTGTGTTCACTTGTATGCCATACAAACCCTCACTTAATTTTTTTTTCCTGTTTTGAAAAAGCAGAAAGAAAATATCATTTAGAGTCACAAAAACCACTGTTGAATCTATCTTTGAAATCTACATTTTATATTTGTAAAATGAAAATGTTGAGATATTCAATCATTTAATTTTTTATTTGGTAAAAATATCTTATGATTCAAAATGTCAGTCTTAATATAGGAATGAATTATTTGACATGAAAAAGAACAAAAATTCTTAAGAATCTAAAGAGTTGTTTAAAATATGTACTTTGGATGATGGGATAGGGATTTGGAAGATCCCCCTGTGGGTTTCTAATGGTTGCTAATAAGAAACCTAAGGCAAATATTTATTTTATGTATTTTCTTCAAGACTTAACCTTCCTCCCATACTTAAAATTATTTTAAGAACTTATGATGGAAATGTAAGACAGATAGTCCTTTTTGGACTAGTAAATTTTACATTAATGTATTAGTTTATTTGAGAGAAGGTCTTGTTCAAATGATCTAGTATTTTGTTAATTTTATAAATTAATGTTTATAAGTCAATTTTTTTTTTTTTTTGAGAGAGAGAAAGAGAGGGATCAGGGGAGGGGGAGAGGAAGAGGGAGTGAGAGAATCCCAAGCAGGCTCCATACCCAGGGTGGAGCCTGATGGCATGACCATGAAATCATGACCCGAGCCAAAACCAAGAGTCTGACACTCAACCGACTGAGCCACCCAGGTGCCCCTATAAGTTAACTTTTAAAAGATAGTGGCACTTATCTTCATTGTCCCAGATTGAGATTGTGTAGCTAAAACATCACTGAATTTGTGGAACATTGTTTGAAACTAATGACTTTGTAGAAACAATTATCCTTAAAGTTTAATTTGAGCAGGACAAATGGAAACTGTGAGTGATGAGTTCTAATCTGAATTCTGTAAGTAGTGTTTTTACATCTTGGTTTCACTTAATCTTTTTTTTTTAAGATTAATTTATTTATTTTGAGAGAGTATGAGCAGGGGAGGGGCAGAGAGAGAGGGAGACAGAGGATCTGAAGCAGGTTCTGTGTTGAGAGCAAGAGCCCAATGCAGGGCTTGAACTCATAACTGTGAGATCATGACCTGAGCTAAAGTTGGAAGCTTAACCGACTCACCCACCCAGGCGCCCCTCACTTAATCTTTTGGTACCTGTTTCCTTAGTAGTAAAATAAGGAAATGCTTCATGTGAGGATAGGTGTTGTATGAAAGCAATTAATCATGGGAATCTACTGCTGATGCCAAAAGCACACTGTTGACAATAAATTATATTAAAAAAAAAAAGAATGGAAAATTGATGAGAAAATTTCTGTAAATGTAAAAGCACTACATGAAGGCTGTACAATATCAGAAAAGCTATAGAAGATGTAGGAAGTGGGGGTTGCCTGGCTGGCTCAGTCAGAAGAACAAGTGACTCTTGATCTCAGGGTCATGAGTTCAAGTCCCAGGTTAGGTGTAGAGATTACTAAAAAATAATTAAATAAATTAAAAACAAGGTCCAGGAAGTTTCCATAGCCATAGATTTGAGAGCTTTGCATACTGAATCATGGAAGGAAGTGGTTAAGATTGTACACCAACTGTTACCCTGGAAGAGGTTTACAGGTAAAAAGTAGACAAATGATTCTAAAAGGAAATGTTACAATATCTTAGAAAATAATTGTTAAATGATATGATGAAATAGAACATTATTAATTTATCAAAATATTCTGAGCAATGTTTACCATTTTTATATACTTAAAAAAAGCACCCATACTGGGTGGCTTGGTTGATTAAATATCTGATTCTTGGTTTTCACTCAGGTCATGATCTCTCAGGTCATGATCGCACATCCCTGACAGTGTGGAGCCTGCTTGGAATTCTCTTTCTCTCCCTCTCTGTGCCCCTCCCCTGCTTGTGTTCTTTCTCTCTGAAAACAAAAACCAAAACCATTTGATATTATTGTTGGGAGTGATTGGTAGAGCTTCCCACCTAATGAAGAGCACTGCAAGGCATCTTGGTCTTTTTGCATACAAATTAAAGAGAATACTTAGAGTTAGTGTAATAAGTAGGAACCAAATAAACTTTTTGTAGTTAATCGAGATGTTTTCACAGGCGCTAGCTATAAAGATTAGACAAACTGGGAGCCATTATACTTTGATATTGCTACATAAACCTTGACTTCCCTGTGCTTACCAACAACTTATTATTGAAACAAAATTGGCCAATTGAGATCAGGCCATAATACTCTATTTGCATCTCATACTTCCAAGAAATATAAAGAAAATAGTACAGTACTTCATGATTATTAATATATTGAGCAAATTAATATTCAGTCCTGTTACAAGTTCCAAAACATTACTGTTAGATTCTTTTAAAGTTACTTTTTTCCTGCAGTAAAGCAATTTAAGTCATCAAAACTAGCCCCTCACAAGGCGTAAGTTTATGTTGCTGCTATTCTTTAACACAGATTTGTCATAGACATTAAAATCCCACACAAAATGTTGGATATTTACTGTAGAAAATCTAAAATGTAATTTTTCAGCATTACATTCTACCTCTACAGATTCTAATGAATGAATAAATTCTTTATTGACTTTGGCTCAAATGGCAAGGCTATGTGACCCAGGGAATAACCAAATGTTGGCAGAACAAAAGTGAAAAATCAATAGCAATTGATTATTTAAACTCAGAATTTCAGGGTACTCAGGCAGGATTTATTCTAAGCCAAGCCCCAGTAGGAGCACTCTTTGAATCTATCTGATTTGTAAACTGTCTCCAATACTTCATCTTACCCAGTTAATTTGCAATCAGAATTGCTGTTTGAAATGTAGACATCTGATTTGTTGATGAATCTTATATAGTTTCTGCAATTTGTTTATTTTTGCTCATGTATATATTAGTGTCCACCTAGTTCATGCCATTTTTATCCTTTTGAATTCTGAACCTCCTCTTCAGATTAAAAAAAAATATTATTTCAAGGACTGCTAGAAAGCCTTAGGACTTAGTAGTCCTGTGGTGTTGTCAAACTGATTGTTGGAGGAGGGGAGTTCCCCATCTGATCTCCGCCAAACCAGGCTGGGACATCATTCAATTGAAAGCCAAGAGGGACTCAATTGGAAAGCACCACACCATGCTTTTTGTGTATTGCACCTGCCTCTTGGGGGTTATGCTAAAAGTGGCAGCACTTTTCAGAGAGAGAAAAGCTGGCAGATGTTGGAGGTGCTTAAAGGGATGATTAAAAACTGGCACATTCTCTCCATGAAAGTGTGTCTGTGTTTATTCTACTACACTTAGAACTTGGCAGATCTTGGGGATATGGTTAGAGTGGGAAAACTCTGGCAGGACCACTATTACTTACAAAGAGGTTCTCCTCCAAGATATTGGGATCAAATACTAAGCTATTCAATTTACCAACAAAATACATAATGTCGTAAATTTAATTTTTGTATGAACTGAGCAGAAGAAACAGAAATCATTTTCACAAAATGGTTGGTGACTGTTACCAACACTAATCCTTAAAGTTAGAGATTTTGAATTCTGTGATACCATTATGCAATGTGTATGTGAATATTTAGGTTTCACATGGACACTTAATTTCATGTATAAAATAATTTAAAATTGAAAGTGTCCATATAAAATGTCTGGGCTTCTTGTAACCATGATTACACTTTTTTTTTTTCTAGAGAAATTTGCTATTAATATTAATCTTGAGTCACTTGTCTGACTATAAAAATAAAATTGATCATTTTAATCTCTTCAGTATAGTCATTATAGAACTTTGCAACCCAGTTACCTATGAGACATTTTGTTAAGGCAAATGTTAGCCGAGTTATGTGGTCCTTCCAAGAACATCTTATAAAGAAAATAGCTTGAAACAGTTTACAGGAATCATTAGTCAGTAGCTAGTATGACATTTCCAATTATTGTGAGTATAACGACACTTACAGTGTTTGCAGACTTTATATGAACTTATGAATTGCTAACAAGTAAATTAGACATTGATTATTCACTTTATAAATAGCCCACAGAAGCAAGAACAATATAAATATACACTGATAATACAGAGTGGGAAGCGATCTTAGAATTCAACTTTCCTACCTATTTTGAATCCCTTATTGAACTTTCTTTCTTTTTTTTAATTTTTAATGTTTATTTTTGAAGGAGAGAGAGAGAGAGAGACAGAGCACAAGCAGGGGAGGGGCAGAGAGAGAGGGAGACCCAGAATTCAAAGGAGGCTCCAGGCTCTGAGCTGTCAGCACAGAACCCCATGCCAGGCTTGAAGCCACAAACCGTGAGATCATGACCTGAGATGAAGTCAGAAGCTTGACTGACTGAGCCCCCCAGGCACCCCTCAAACTTTCTTCATGAATGGTCATTTAGTCTCCTTCTTACCAGTCACATTTTCTGCCATCCCCAACCATGGAACCCATTGGACTTCTTTTTGTTGCCTACACATTTCTGTGCCTCTGATCATGCTTTTTTTCCTGTCTGGACTTCTTTCCTCCCCTGCAACTTCCAAAATATTACTTGTTTGGCAATATAAAATATGACCTTCCCTGTGAGGGACCTTTCCCAATTCTGCCAAAGCAGCTAAAAACATCTTCTGTTCCCTTCCGTTGCTATGGCATTTGCCACACTGTACTGCTATTGTAACATACACACACTCACACACACACACACACACACACTTTTGTAACTCTCACTATACTATTCTTATGGGTAGGAACAGTTAAATTCATCTACAGATTTTTAGAACCTAGCAAAAAGTACCAATGTTTTCTGAATGAATATATGAATGAATCAATAATTTTAATTGGATCAGAAAAAGTAGCCATAAAATTACATATGCAAGAATTGAAAATTAAAAATCTGAGCTCCTAAGACAAAAATGAAGTATTGACACATGTGAGCTGTTTCTGAAACAATCATAATTCTCTAATTTTCTCTTTATTTTTTTAAAGGTAGATTGGTCAATGGTAGTCCCAATTCACTGAATGAGGTCAACCTAGAGACAGGTATAATGAAGCTACAAGTTTTCACTTTGCCTTGGAAGCGTCACAAATTGGTCAGGAAACAAATGTTAGTCTGCCTATGTCCTGTAGCATGCTGTTGAAATGCATGTCTTTATTCATGTTTGTGCCTATCAACAAGTGATAAAATGTTTAAAATAATAAAACTTGAATTTGGGGCAAATAGCCATTGTTTGCCATTATTGTCCCATCTTTTGTTTTCGTTTTGTTTTGTTTTTGGTCCCATCTTTTTTTTTTAATGTTTCTTAAACATAATTTATTCATTTTTGAGAGACAGAGAGAGACAGAGTATAAGTGGGGGAAGAGCAGAGAGAGAGGGAGACCCAGAATCTGAAGCGGGCTCCAGGCTCTGAGCTGTTAGCACAGAGCCCAACACAGGGCTTGAACCCATGAACTCTGAGATCATGACCTGAGCCGAAGGCAGACATCTAACTGATTGAGCCACCCAGGTGCCCCTTTTTGGTCCCATCTTGATAACAGGTTTAAGACTTTGCTAAAGTCAATAAATTATTATTCTTTCAATGTAACTCTAGCCAATGTAATAAGGCTAAGATTAATACATTTGCTAAATTTCTTTCATTGTGAAGCTATTGGAATCTGTTCATTTTGTAGCTGTCATTCTAAAATAAGCATAAGTGTCCATGGAGGCACGCAAGATGGCTTGGAATGATTTACATATTCAAGGAATAGACATGAGGAAAATAAAAATTATTAATCTGAGCTATATTTACACTTCTGTTGCTCTTTATTTCCATAATTAGAGGGGATTCTCTTAAAGTTATTATCACTGTTACAGTTTTTCATGCATTTTTAACCTTGAGCGTTATGTTTTTAAGTAATGTTCTAATTTGGTTAATATTTTCACAGAATGTAATTCTTGGTTATTTTCACCGAATGCAGTTTCTCAAGGAATGTTTCAAAATACAGCATTACCCATTCAATAATTTCAAACAAGACAGTGATAAATTTGCTGTTATTTAGCTTCTCTTTTAGACAGCATTTATTTATAGATAGAGTTCTGTTCTCAGAAATCTAAGTATACATTCATATATGTACATTATATATTTTATACATTGAAATAGCAAATTCTTTCAGGTACATTAAAGTAGAAATTGTTATGTAATGAATCTCTGGGTTATGATTGAAAGGAAAAAGTAACTAAACTAAGATAAAGCACCTTTAGGATTTTTAATAATCTTTATCTCAAGAAAATATGAATGTCTTCATCATTAAATGTAAAATTTTAAAAATATTAATTGGTATAATAATTAAATGTAATTTATAATTCTAAGGAATGAAAGAATAACAAACTAATAAAACCAAGTTTTAATAAAATACAGGTCAGCAAATAGGAAATAACAGAGTGAAAAAGATTTTCTGGGAATATCTAGAAAATCACTCACACATACAAATATATGAAGTTGCATAGGAGACATTGGAGGGCTAGTGCTAGTTGAATAAAAATTTTTAAAACCCTGAAAAACTGGATGTGTCTAAGAATTATATCAAAGTAGCATGACTTGAAGATATGGGGTTCAGAAAGTCATAATAAAAAGGTAGCTGAAATTAATAACTGGCAAGATGTCAAGGTGTGGGGTAATTAACCTCTAGAGATATCTTTCAACTCAACCAATAGTTTTTGTTCAATACTATAAAATTTCTTGGCTTTTTTTTTCTTGATGTCTGTGTTTTGCTAGATGTCTATGAATTCATCTAACACAATTCTGTGGAACTCAAAAGTTCTTTTAACTCTTCATGGTAAAGTCAACCAGTTTCTTCTTAAAAATAAAATGTATTATAGAGGTGTTCTTTTTTTGGAAGCAGGAGAGTTCTTGTGCTTATGCTTATTTTCATAGCTGCCTTAATGCTGTCTCTACTTTCCTTCTTATAATGGTCAGAAAAAAGTGCTTGGTGGGGTAAAATTTAAGCAATGATTATTTATTTGAGTTCTACAACAACCATAGCAAGATAGAGATGTGTTATTAATATTCTTAATCTTGTGGCAACTAGATTTGAGAGAGGCCAAGTGAGTTGAGTTTACCTGTCTAGTAAAAGAGGTGTTAACGCTGAAGCCAAGTCAAATACTGTTACATAATATTGGCACTTATTAGGCAAGTGATCTTGCAAAAGTTATTTATCTTCTGTAAGACTCAGTTGCTGATAATTAAAATGTGTATAATAATAGCTGTGACCTGATAGAGTTGTGCAAATTATAAAATAATCTGTATTAAGCCTTAACACAATGTTTGGCACTTGCACCTGACAATCCTTGACTCTAGATCAGAGGTCGGCAACCAGAGGTCCTCAGGGCAAATCCTATCTACTGTCTATTTTTGTAAGGCATATGAACTGAGAATAGTTTTTATATTTTAGATCGTTGAAAATGATCAAAAGAGCATTATATGAAATTCAAATTTTGTTGCTTATATATAAAGTTTTATTGGAACACAGCCATTCTCATTTGCTTATATTTTGTCTATAGCTGTTTCATGCTGCAACAGTAGAGTTGAAGAATTATAACAGAGACAATATGGCCTGAAAAGCTGAAAATTGATAGTTTGGCCTTTTATGTAAAAACTTGGTGGCCCCTGCTCTCAATACAAGTGCTCAGCTTTACAGCTCAAGCTACATTTCAACTGTTTGATTCCAGGAACAAACTATCTATCACATCTGATTGTTAGGGCTCCAGACTAGGAGTCATTGTACATTCTTCTTTTTCCCTAACCTTCCTACTTCCAATCTGTTAACAAGGTTTGTCAGGTCCATGGCCAGATAATGCTGTGAGTCCAGTCAGTCCTCTCTTCAACCATTACCACATGAAAGACTGAACATACAAACGGACAATGGTCAGACCACATGTAAAAACAGAACTCTGACCTACAACCTAAAGCAAACTATCCAGGGACCTAACCCTAGTATCTACAATAAATAGCCCAGGAAGCCAGCCTACTGCAACTTAGTCTTGCAGGAAGCCAGATACTATCTCTAGAGACAATCCAAGAAGATAAGCAATAACTTCCTGTAACAATCAGACCCAAATAGCCAGGACTTCATTAACAATTGAGAGCTTCCCTAATTTTTGTTTCTGATTTCAATGTAGGACTAAGTAGAAAATGCCAAACATGTACAAATTACGCACAGATATACCCTGCTTCTGGTCAGCCTGCCTATAGCCTCCCTATGCTGACAACTTCCAATCAAAGCATACCTGAGTGCCCCCCCCCCCCCCCCAAATAAAGCTTTCCCAACCCTCCATCTGGCTTTGAGTCTCTGCCAGAATGAAAGTGATGATGGCTGACTCCCTTGTGATAGCAAGCTCTGAGTGAGTAGCCTTTACTCACTTGGTTAGTTTTACAACAATGTAGAAGTCACACCATAGAAGCTACTAAAAGGCGCTTTTCTGTCCCTTGTCCTTTGGCTTGGCTCTCTTTCTTGCCTCCTTACACTTTGCACCCAGCAGGAAATGGTCCTTTTGAAATGTTAAATCGGATCATCTCAAGGCTGAGTTTAAAACCCTGTCATTGGACTTAGAATAAGATCCAAACACCTACCTAAGCCTAAAAGCCTTTTGCAGCGTTTCCTACCTACTTTAAAAAATTTTTCAACTCTTGATTATCTCCCCTTTATTCACTTTGTTTTAGGTGTACTGTCTTAGTTTTTGTTCTTTCAACCCATCCAGCTCTGTTGTTGATTGATCTCCTAGATCTTGCAAGGCTAAAACCTTGCATTTTCAACTCTGCAAAAAGACCTTTTCCTACCACCAGATTCTAAAGTAGTTCCTCTCATCCCAGTCTCACCCCTTAACTTCTCTAATAGTATATTTTATTTTTATCAAAGCACTCAGCAGCATCTGAAAATACCTTGTTTATTTTATATCTGTTTACTATCAGTTTCCTATTCTACTAACTACTCTTTTAGAGTAGAAACTCCATCTGATATCTTGTCAATGATAGTTGCTGTATAAAAAGGAAATTTTTCTCTGTCTGTATCTGTTTGCTGCTATAGCTCTCAATTTGTAATGTTTCCTAAATGGGGAAGGGGTGGTTTGATGGACTTTCCTCAAAATCCCCGACAACACATATAGACTTTTTTTTCCCACTGAAGATGAAACAATATTATCATAGTTGACCTCCTTTTTCTCTTTATCTTAACGCTGCTTGTACGTATTGGCTCCCTTACTCTTTTAATAACTCATATATTATTTAACTATACCATTGGGATGGATGTTTCTAATATTTTATTATTGCAACGATACAATAAATACTTTATTCTTTTGTTCATTTGTACAAGTATTTCTGCAGAGTAGTATGCATCTTTTACATTTGACAGATATTGCCAAATTGTTTGCTAAAGAGCTGTACAAATTGGTATGCTTCTCAATAGCACTTGTTTCCCTGTATCTTAACCAACACTGGATATCGTCAAATTTCTCATTTGGGTCAATCTGATATGTGAAACAAGATATTACATTACTCTTTCTAATTTTTTTCATTCAATATATGAACATATTTACTTATACGTATTGATCATTTTTATTGTTTTTTCTGTACATTGCCAGTTCATATCAATTTTTTTTTTTAAATTGAATGTTCTTTTTCTTTTTGATTTTGTGAGCTATTTAAAAAATTCTGAAGTTGTTCCTTTTCCTCTTGTATATGTTGTAAATATTTCCAACTTGTCACTTACCTTTTTACTTTACTTCTGGCATCTGATAGGCAAATCTATTAATTTTTTCTTTATGGCTCTTAGTTTTTCTGTCTTGTCAATGAAGAACTTCTTCAATCAAAAACTATAAAAATATTTCCCTATAGTTTCTTCCAGTAGTTTTATAGATCATTCATCCATCTATTCTTTTATCTAACTGTAAGTGATCTAAATTAAATCTTCCCTTAGTAGATAGCCAACTATTTTAACATTATTTCATGAGTAGTCAATTTTCCAATTGAAATGTTAATTTTATCTTATCCTAAATATCCATATGTATGCACGGTTATTTCTTGATTTTTAATTTTCTCTTTGAAGGAAAATTGAAGAATAGGATATATGCAAAAAGTACAAAAAAGATTGTAACTAAAAAGCTTGTTGACTTTTGTAAGGCAAACAGATCATATATAACCATGAGATAGGGCAAAAAATATAATTATCACTATTTCAGAAACATCTGTTTTCTAGGTAGTTAATTTTGTCTTCAAATATTGACAACGATGTCTTTTAAAAATGTATCTTTCTTTTGTTCCTACTGTATTAAGAACGTCTCCTGAAATGTTAAAAGCAAGGCCCTCCTTGTCTTATTCCTGTTTTAAATAAGGAAAGCCTTTGATCTTTTATTATTTTAATGTGAGGCTTGCTTCAGGTTCTTGGTAGATTCTCCTCAATAAAGCAAGATTTATTTCTATTCCACATTTATGAACATTTGAAAAGACATACATAGGAATTAAATTTTTGTGAGGCAACAGGCAGAATTGTGCACTGACGTTGTCCACAGCTGATGTTGTTTAGGCTGGCTTGCTTAGACATCAGGCTAGTTGTCTAGAAGGATGCTTCTTCTACTTTAGCAGGAGAAAACTCACTGAAATGCAGACACCCCATCCTTACCGGAGGGACTGCAGCATCCTACCACCCCAAAATCTTCAGTAAGACAGATGGCTGACCTTCCCAGGTAATTTCTATAAACTGCTTTGACTCCAAATCCAGAGAGCCAGGTGCTAAGCAGCTGAGTGTTCTATCCATCCACAAGTTTGACTCTCATGCTTGAATTTTAAGGAAGAGATGAGGATACGGATGTGGTAGAGGTGTAGGGGTTAAGTTGCCTCTGCTAGAACCGTCTGCATATCCTCTGAGTCAGCAGTGCCCTGGCTTGGTTGGCCTCCCTGTGACATGTTGGAAGGATTAGGGGTGTCCATGTATGCCATCTCTTCTCTTGCTAGCCACTGAAATACCTGTTTCCCTTTCTCCCCAAAAGCGTATTCCTTAACCCATGTTGCGTGACATTGTGGAATTCATCCTGAACTCTGTGGGTACAGATGGTGCCTCAGACTGGAACCACCAGGTGGGGAAATTATATAAAATGTTTTAGCATTTATCAAGATTGTCATATTTTTTTAAGGCAATCTGTTAATGATTTGAATTATATTAATAGATATTTTATTGTAGAACTTTTCCTTCTTGTGATAAACCCTAATGTCTTAGAATCCGAGGCCTGATGTGCCAATATTTGTTTGTCATAACAATTTGTATTCATGAGTAAGAGGTAGCTATAGTGTCTTTGTAAATAATAATGATTTTGATACAAAGTTGGATAAGCTTTTCATCTTTATTCCTATGTTCTGAATCTATTCTTTCTAAATTTGGTATAATTGACCAATAAAACTGGGTCTTGTGCACTTTGGGGGAAGGGTAGGTGTTGACTATGCTTTCAATATCTTTTTTCATTATCGTTTAAGTTTCTTATCTCTTTTAAAACTCAAATTCTGTAGCTTAAGCCCTTCTGAGAAATTTTCTGTAACTGTCCATTTCATCTAATTCCCTCCACCCCAACCTATCGGGACAATCTCCATGTTACTGATTTTACTTTAAAAAATATCTCCTAATGTTCCTTTTCTTGTTTGTAATTTTATTTACTGATATTTTTTAACCTTTCTTTAAAAAAGATTTTCTGAAGTTTTGGTTTCTAAAGAACTAGTTTTTAAATTCTTTCTGTTTTTTCCTATATTTTTAACCCATTAATTATTGTATTATCTTTATAAATATCAACTACTTATTATAAGTTGATTCTGTTATTGTAATTTGGCTCCTTGTATTAAATGCTTAGTTTATTTATTTTTAATTCTTTCTTGACAGCTAATAGATGCATTTAAGTCTATGATTTTTTTTTTGCGAAGTGCTTCTTTGCTCATCACATAGATTTTGTCAGTAATTTCTTAATAGTCTCTATTTTCATTTTTGATTTCCTTTTTAATGTAAGTAATTTAGGTGGGTACTTTTAAATTTCAAAGACACAGATTTTATTTTAGCTGCTTTTCATCTCACATATTAAGCGACATGTTTTTTGATTCATAATATATTTCCACTTTTTCCCCAAGTCAGTACATTTGGTAAGCTCTGTCTCATTTTCCTGAAAGTTGCATTGTATTATGTTTTATGGATGTATCATAATTTATTTAACCATTACCATATAGGTAGAGATGTAGATTCTTTAGAATTTTTGCTTTTGCAAAGAGTACTACAAAATATCCTATACTTCTATGTGCATGTGCAAGTACTTCTTCAGGAGAGCACCCCAAATTGGAATCAGGGCCGAAACTTATATTTTAAATTAGATAGATATCATCCAATTGGGCTTTAAAAGGCTTTATTAATATACATGTACAATAATGCTATTTTACTTCATCCTAACCATCAGTAGATGTCAATTTTTTTTTTTGGTGCCAATCTGATTGTAGTAAGAAGAATAATGGCCACCAAAGATGCCCATGTCAACCTGACAACCTGGCAAATTTTACTTGGATTGTGATTAAGGTATGGACCTTGAGATGGGGAGATTATCCTTATTATCCTATGTGGGTGGGCCCAATATAATCACAAAATATCTTGGGAAGGGAAGAGTGAGGCAAAAGAGGCGGTCAGAGAAATGCAACATGAAGACTTGAGCCACTGTTGCTGGCTTTAAAGGCAAAAGTACGAAACTGTGAGCTAGGGAATGTGGTAGCTTCTAGAAGCTGGGGAAGACCTTCGGTAGCCAGCAAGAAAAACAAGACCTTAGTCCAGGACCACAAAGTAGTGAATTCTATAAACAACCCAAATAAACAGAAAACATAGTTCCATAGAGCCTCCAGAAAAGAAGGTTGCATACCATCACCTTGACTTCAACCTGCTGAGATCCATGTTGGACTTCTGACCTATAGAACTGTAAGATAATAAATTTGTGTTGTTTTAAGCTACTAAATTGTGATAATTTGTTACAGCAGAAATAGAAAATGAATATACCCATGCTTAGGTTTTCCTTCCTACACAAGTAGTAGGTGGAGCATTTTGTTTTTAATTTACAGTGTTAGTAAATCATGATTAGGTTGAAGGTCTTATTTTTAAATTGTGTTGATATTTCTTTTGAGGACTAGTGTGCTAGTATGGGTTGTGTCCCCTGATTGTACCCTGACCGATACATTGGTATATGTAAGTGTTCTGTTTTTATCTGAAAATAATGAATATTCACTGTTCATTTGGGATAAAATGATATATTGCTATGTTGACTTATTAAACTTAAATAGTTATTCAAATCCTTTATATCTTTACTTATTTTTTTTACTGTTTGCTTTCCATTCATTCAGCTTTGCATATGCTTATTGTCTTTCTCTTTTCATTACTTTTCCTGGAGTTTGCTATAGTTCTTTTTTATTTATTTATTTTTCTAGTGCTTCAAAGTTATAGTCTTTATTTCTATTCTTTTAATATTTATCCCTGATATTGTTGCCATGTATATTTAAGCAAACATCTAACGTTCATATATAACACCCTTCCTGTACATTTTGGTACCTTTGACCTCCTGAATAACATTCTAGAATAGAACACTTCCGTATTGTGTCTTTGTTTAGCCTGGAAAATTAGGCATTATCATCATTATTATATTTGTTATATAATACAAAGTATTTTGATTAGATTTATCCACTTGTCAATCACTTTCTTTTTTCTTTGTTTTTGGTGTGTTACAGATGCATTACAACTTTGAAGGTCCGAATTTCTTCTGATCCTATTTGGAATACATTGTGTTTCTTGTATTTGTGAGTTCATTATCTTTTATCAGTTTTAGAAAATTCTGTTATCGTCTCTTCAAATGGTTCCTGTCTTCTATTTTCTTTCTTCTTTCTCGGGAATTTGATTTGATCTATGTTAGACCTTCTCATCTTATCCTCTGTGTCTTGAGTCCTTTCCACATTTTCTAATCTCTTTAATCTCTATGTTGTCATTAATTGTGTTTATCAGTGTCTAATATGCTGCTTTATCCACTGATATACTGATGTCAACAATTTTATTTTACATTTCCAAAATTCTATTTGCTTATTTTAAAATCTAGTCACTCTTGCTTGCTCATTTTTCTATTTCCATTAAAAAAAACTATCTTATACAAGTTCTTTTATGGTGTATATCTGATAATTTCAATACAAGAAGTTCTTGGGTATTTAAGTTTGTGTTTATTATTGACTATTGAGTTTCATTCATAGAAACCTGTTTTCTTCTGTGTTTCCATTTCCTAGACTATAGGCTCATTTATGTTTGATCTGAATTTGTGGGAATCTTAAGGGCCAAAATTGCTGATGCTTTCCCCCAGAATGTATTTGCTGTTTCTTCTTCTGGAGACTAGTCACTAGAGGGTACTAGTGACTTTAAACCAGGAATGCGGTCACCTTGGTACACTTGGGAACCAAGGCCTAGTGCAATGCTGGAAACTCATCTTTCAGGTACCCCTACCTTTCATATGTTCCTAAAACATATGGTTTCTTGCTTAGTTACAGCTTTCTTTTTTCTTTTTCTCTTGGAGTTTTCCTTAATTCCCTGAAAGATCAACAAAACATTAAAACGATTACCCTGCAAACATTTAAAAAAAAAAAGTTTTTTTAAAATTACCCTGGATCTAAATGTTTTGTAGTGGGAAGTCCTTCAAGATATCTGTTGCTTCATACTCCCTGAAATAGAAACTACCTTCTTGAATTTCTAATACAGATTGCTTTTTATATTTTAAATCTATATAATTAAGTACATTGATATTCTGTTATTCAGCTATTTTATTACATATTTATTTTAGCAGGTACAATTTGAAAGTTTCAATTATTCTTTTTTATTGTTGCTTATCATTTATTTTTTTACTTAAGTTTTGTTTGTTTGTTTGTTTGTTTTGTATTTGAGAGAGAGAGAGAGAGCACATGAGTGGGAGAGGGGGCAGAGGGAGTGAGAGAGTCTTTAGCAGGTTCCAGGCTCAGCACAGAGTTCCACACAGTGCTATATCCTGTGACCCTGGGATCATCACCTGAGCCCAAATCAAGTTTATGGTTTTGTAGAAATAGGGATTGAGTCTTATGACTGGGTGGCATTTTTGTAGGATGGATTTTTCTTTTTTATGAGGAGGCTCTTCGTCTTTGTGATGGCTGTTATTTCACTTGTCTTAGGACTTACTCTGTTTTCTCTCTGGTATAGAACTAGGTAATGAATGAATCTGCCTCCTTCTCACGGTCCACTTTTCCACCTAGCTCTCACTGGGAGAGATCATGTTTATGATCATAAGCATAAACATGATCATATTTATGATTATGATTTTTTTTCGGGTTTCTAAGGAAAAACTCACCTTTGGGGAACTACTCTTTTACATGATTTTTGGTTACTTTTGAGGTTTTTGATTTCTTAGCTCTTTTGGATTTTATGCAAGGTTCATAAAAACACACTCACACACACTCAGTAGCTCTGTCCCAAATGCGTTGCAGAGGAGGGACCTTCCCAAACCAGGCAAGGAGAATGAACTGCGCATGCGCGGGCCACAAAGCTGTAGCCTTTCTAGAGCCCTGCCAGCCCCGGGCTGCTACAGGGCTTCTGGCGTGAAGCCCTGGGGCCCCAATCTTACGTCTGCTAAAGTCCAAGGCCGCAGCAACCTGAACGCGCCATTCCAGTCTGAAATCAGAAAATAAGGTGTGTCAGGCCAGCAGACGACCTGCGTGGGAACCCACCTGATAATACCCTGTGCTGTCAGACTTGGCTGCCTGTTTCTCCTTTTCCTGCAGACGTGAGTACAGTTCCCTCCAAAGACCACTTACCTCTACCTCCGTGCAAATCACAGGCCACATCACCTTCACCTGCCTAGGGTCTCTGATAGCTAAAGGAGCTGGGCCTCTCACACTTGGGCATGCACAGATCTAGGGCCATAGGGGATTGGCAGTACTCCATCCCCACTCATGAGAGAAGGGCTCACCACAGCCTCCATAGTCCCCAGGTGCAGACCTCTCACTGACACACACCAGCCTTCCAATACAACAGCTTGATGTCTGAAGTACAAGAGAGTAGACACTATCACAACTACACCTGGGCGGCTATCCCAGTGAATGAAATGGAATCCCACTGAAGCCTTCAGAGCACAATTTGAACCCAAGGGGAAAAAACAGCCCTTACTCCCAAGATCTGCTGACTAGTTCACAGTCTACAGTGGGTCCCTAAGGCACCTTGGGCACCCCATCTGGACACTGCTCTGGTAAGGAACAAAATGCTCAAATTAGTGCACCTCTCAGCAGTAGGGGGAATAAAAAAAGAAACACTCTCACAGAGAAATGCAAAAACCCTAGGTACTCACGCACATCCTTAGGGCTAGATGTTTCTCCTGGCAGCTGCGAGGAGTCTGCATTTCATCCTAGGAGAGCATCTCTGTTCACCAGTGTTTTCCCTGGAGAGCAGCCTCAGGGCACTACTGTCTGTTTCTGACCCAACCCATTCATTAGCACCCTGTGATGGGGGAGCTGGCTCCTTAACCCAATGCACCCCCCATCCCTCCCAGTCAGGAAATATTTTCTCCTTTGCACACCACCTAGGATGCTCAGGGACACGGCAGGGGCCAAGTCACGGTGGGTGGAGTCTGGGGTTCCCCAGGAAGGCAAACAGGGTGCAGTTGGAGCCCACAGGGTATGGTATGTGACTTCCTGTATGTGGGGGAGTAAGTACAGGTCCTGACGGTAGGGCAGGGAAAGGATGGGCTGGCTTGCGCTGCGTGTCAAGGGTGGCTCAGAAAATAGCAGAATCTGGCCCAAGGAGAGGCCGCCACAACCATACTTCCCAGTGGAAGCCCCAGGGGGGGAATCTAGGGAGATCTATAAGGCAGTAGGGAAGTCATGGGATGAAAAACACCTGGTGCCTCGGTGCCAAAGGCTCCTTTCTCCAGAAGCGTCCGTAAGGAGTTTGGCTCACACCCAAATCATGCAGTCCCCAATCCTCTGGACTCCTTCTGTGTCAAGAGTCACAGCGCAATGGTGTTTCACCCTAGCAGCCTGGCTGGGTGCAGGGAACATGCTCTGGATCAAATGCTGTGCACCAGAGTGAACTGCACATAGGTGGTTCCCCAAACTATACCCTTCTTAGAGCCCAAAGGGCCCAGAGCAGGCAGGCAGGCTCCTGGCTTAGAATCCCGGGGCCCCAATCTGCCATCTGCCAAGATCCAAGGCCACGGCCAACCAGAATGCATTTTATACTTAAAAAAAAATAGCAACATTTTAGAAATATCATTCATATAGCATACCACTCACCTATTTAAACTGTATAATCAGTGATTTTTAGTAGACTCAAAAAGTGGTGCAATCATCATCACTATCTAATTCCAGAAGTTTTCATATTTTGTCACCTCAAAAAGAAACACTATATATTGGCAAACACTTTCCATTCCTCCCTCCCCTCAGCCACAAGGGATTTACTTTCTGTTCTGACAGATTAATCTATTTTGAAAATTTCATATAAAAGGAATCATACAGTGTATAGTCTTTTATGTCTGGCTTCTTATGCTTACCATAATGTTTTGAAGATTCATCTGTGTTGTGCCATGTATCAGTACTTTATTCCTTTTATGGTTGAATAATATTCAGTTACCTGGGTATACCACATTTGTTTATCCTTTCATCAGTTGATGGATGTTTGAGGTATTTCAAACTTTTGACTGTCTTGAATAATGCTGCTGTAAATATTCATGTACAAGCTTTTGTGTGGACATATATCTGTTTTCAATTCTCTTGGTGACATGCCTAGGAGAGGAATTGTTGGTCCATATAGATAACTCTATGTTTAATTTTGAGGAACTACCAAACTGTTTTACAAAGTGGCTATAATTTTGCATTCCTGCAAGGTATGTGTGTGGCTTCCAATTTCAACACATGCTTGCCAATGTTTGCTATTATACATCTTTTTGATTGTAGCCATTCTAATGGTTATGAAGTGGTGCCTCGTTATGGTTTTAATTTGCATTTGTCTGATAACTGATTTTATTGAAGATCTTTTAATGTGCCTGTTAGACTTTTTTATATCTCCTTTGAAGAAATGTCTATCTGGATCCTTGCCAGTTCTTAAATTGGGTTTTTGTCTTTTTATCATTGAGTTGTGATGTTTATATGGTCTAGATACAAATCCCTTGTTATACATATATATGATTTGCATATAGCTCCCATTCTGTGAGTTGTATTTTCACCTTCTTGAGGTATTCTTTTGAGCAAAACATTTTGAGTATTCATGAAGTCCACTTATCTATTTTTCTTTGGTCTCTTATGTTTTTGATATCTTGTCTCAGAAAATATCGCCTGATCCCAAGATCACAAAGAGTTAGTCCTAAGTGTTTTTTCTAAGAGTTTTATAGTTTTAGTTCTTAAATTTAGGCCTGTGATCTATATTGCGTTAATTTTTGTATGTGGTGTGAGGTAGGGACATTTTTCTAACAATTTTCTTTAATTCTTTAGATATGGCTAAAAATTCTTTTAACGTAGTTATAATAGCCAATTTAAATTCTTTATCTAATAAGTTCATAATCTGGGCTTCCCAAGGACAGTTTATATTAATTGCTTTTCCCTCAGGTGTATTGGCCATATTTCCCTGTTTCTTTGAGTGTCTTATACTTTTTTTTGTTGGGAAGTGGACATTTAAAATAATGTAATGTGGCAATTTTGGATATTAGATTCCCCCTACCTTTGGGGTTTCTTGTTGCTATTTGTTGCCATTGTTTTGTTTGTGACTTTCCTGGAATAATGTAAAGTCTGTGTTCTTTGTTGTGTCTGACCACTGATGACTCCACTTGGTTAGCCTACTGGTCAGCTCGTGATTGGACAGAGATTTATTAAAATGCCTTATATGGATACGTCTCCCAGCCTTTGCTGAGGGGCTCTGTGTGTGTTGGGCATGTCTTGAATGTTCTTACAGGCAGCTTATAACTCTGCCTTAGCTTTAACTTTCTGATGGTCCAGAGCCTCAAGGTCAACCAGAGGTGAGAGATAAGTATGTTCTTAGGTCTTCCTGGATATGCACATAATCCTGCACATGCATGTGGCATTCATTGTACTTTCCAATAATACGTCAGAGTGTTTCAAAGCCCCCTTTGGACACTTCATTCCCCAGTTTTTCCTTTAAGCTTTTTTTGGTCGTCCTCTTATTAGCTGTAACTGATAATACTGCCTCAGGAAACTACTACATTAAACAATTGCCACATTAAGTGACATTAAACATTGTTGATTATTTTCAACAAATGCCTCGGAGATAGGTCAATTTGCACAGAGTGCCCTCTGCATCAGGTTAAATAAAGACAAATCTTGAGAATGGTGCTTTTCAGGTTGCTATTAAATAGGTCAAATAGTAACATTCTCTGGGCTTTGGGGGAAGTCCTAAACCCATTTTGCCCTCTCAGTGGTTGCTAAGCTCAAGGGTTTCACAGTTACCATCATTGTGAAGCTGTTGGCTTTCAAGCCTACTGCAAGGCCTGGAAGAGAAGGTGGGTTGAGAGCAAGTTAAAATGCCACAAAATGTGCTTTTTAAAATAAAATTTCAGCTGTTTTTCTTTTTATTTATTTATTTCTTCACATTTATTAAATATTGAGAAACAGAGAGATACAGAGAGTGAGCATGGGAGGGGCAGAGAGAGAGGGAGACACAGAATCTGAAGCAGGCTCCAGGCTCCGGGCTGTCAGCACAGAGTCCGACTCAGGGCTCGAACTCACAAACTGCGAGATCACGACCTGAGCTGAAGTTGGACACGTAACCGACTGAGCCACTCAGGTGCCCCTCAGCTGTTTTTCTTGGAAAAACAAACACTCACTGGACTATGGCAAGTCTTAATTTCAGAGTTCTGAAAAAAGTTGGTTTTCATAAGTTTTCTACTATTCTTCCTCATTGCTTTTACAGAGAGGCAGATTTTCAGAAGTTCTAACTGCCATTCGTGAAGTGCTCTGATGTATTGAATGTGGTTCTATTTTCTAATTTGGTGTTTTATTATACTCTTAATTTTGAAGACAATTTAAAATATGGAGTAATACAAATATTGCCATAAAGAAGCATAAAAGACAACAATATACCTTGCTGTCATAGTCTTTTTATCATTGTTGTACTTCTTTGGAATTTATCAATAATACAAAATTCCCATGGTTTATTAATTGGCTGTTTCTGTCCTGTGAAGTTTTCTGTCTTAAGAAGCACTCAACGAAATTGACAACCTGGATTCATGGCTAGGAGTGCAGGCTTTGTTTTACGAAAAACATGGGTTTAATCTTTTTTTCTTATGAGTGTATGCCTTTGGAAATATTGTTAATGCCTCTGACTTTCAATCATTTCATTTATAAAATAGAAATCATAATATATACCTCATAGGGTTATGTTGAAGATTGAATGACACAATGTATATAAAGCTTTTTCCTCAATAAATGGCACCTATTACTGTTTAAAATTGAAACTGGTGGTTTGGATATAATTTCATTTGGGGAAATTAGCAGGTGGGATGTTTTATTCATTGTCAGAAATGTAACGTCCTCCCACCTCTTTCATTTGGTTACTTTGAAATTTTCCATAGTAATTTTTCTGCTGTGATTTTTTTGGTATCATTTATTTATATATTTCAGTTCTAAAGCACAGCAGAGTCCTTCCTGTCATAGTGTCCCCACCAATTGTACCCATCTACTTCTTCCTGAGGGGCAGGAAACCTAGTAGAGGCTACTTTTTATCCTGAGTGAGCAGAAGATTGAACACTCATAGGCTTAACACTTACGGTACCATAATAATTTTAAATGTATAACTGTCATGCTAATAGTACACTCTGATGTTTCACAGAATGTTCTATGTCTTTGCTAGATAAGTATATATAACCAGTCCTAGAGAGCAGTAGCATCCATGTGTCAAAATATTATTCGCTTTTGTATTTTCCAATATTAGATAACACAGTTACCCTGTAGTAGTAGATACTAAATATAACTAATAGATAAAATGAAAAGGTTATCACTTTCCAATTTCCAGTACTACTTGCACAAATAATAAGTGACGAAAGTTAAATTCTGTAGCACTCACAGAAGTAACAAATAACAAATTTAAATTAAGTAAATGTATATGCAAACGTTTATTTAAATAGTTTTCTCAAATAGAACAAAAAATATTCCACATGATCTTGCTTTTGGGACTCATAATAAATAATTGTACATTATTTTGTTAAGCTATGTTTGAAATCCTAGGTACTTGATGCGCTGATATTTGTGATAAAATTATAATTTTTGTTACTAAGACTAACTTTGAGTTTCCCACTTACGAGGTATACTGGTGGCATCTGTAGTGCTTTTTTTAGGATACAAAGATATCCCCCCCCCCCCCCAAGTAAAAATTAGAGGAAGGCTAATATTTATAGAGGGACTGAATGTTCCAGATATAGTGATGAGAAATTCTTCACACATTACTTAAGCTCTACCCCAGTCCTGATGAATAGTAATTACTATTTCTTTCCTTTTTTTTTTTTTCCAGATGAGGAAATTTTTTGCTTAAAGAAGTTAAATATTTTGCCAAAGGTCATACCATAAGTAGAGATAGTGCCATGATATTAACCTAGATCTACCAAATACCTAATTCCATGCCATTTTTGAAATACTTTTCTGAGAGCCATGTAAAGAATCATGCTCAAGATTAAGGAAGTAAACTAATATTTTTATGAAATCAAAAATATTAGAGAACATTTATGTAATTTTTAGGATAGCATAAGTGGTTCAAGAGTGACAGCAGTAGTATCTTTCCAGATGTTGATAGGTAAGGGAATAAAAATAAGGCCATGTTACTTTCCTTCATCCTTTTTCCCTCAACACCCCCCCCCAATTTATGAATTTAATTTAATATTTTAGTTGGTTATAAAACAAAAACCCTAAATATATGTCCTATTTCTGTGATACAGAATGACTGTATATCCAAACATAACCTGTTGAACATCTGACTTAATAAGAGTCATTTCTTCATGGGGACACTAATAATTTTCATTATTTTATATTTTATTTCCTGTATAGATCCAGAGTTCTACCTGGAGTCTATTCAATGAGTTGAGCACATTTAATACCTTCTATGTTTAATCATTTCTGTGGCCCATCCAGATCCCCTCTCCCCTCTTCTGTCTTTTGTTCTGTGTCTTGGGAGGCTGACCTCTATGAAGTACATCAACAGGATCTCCTGCTTTCTGGCTGCCTGTTGGGTTACCCAGTTGCAGTCACCATCAGGAGATTGGAGGGCTGAAGGAGAATAAGATTGGGTATTTTTTCTTCCTGATTTGTTTCCTGCCATATCGCCATAAGGTTGTTGGAATCTATCCACAACAGACCACTGCTCCCGTAGCTAGAGTTACTCTATTCAGGTTTCAGCAACTTCTCCCTTTCCATTTTTCTTCAGACCTAGGACTAATAACACCTATGGCTTGCTGGTTTCCCTTATGCCTGCCTACGGTTTTGTAAATAGATCCTTTATTATAACCTTTGAGTGTGAAATCTGTTTCCTCCTTGGAGCCTGACTGAAACCCAGCTAAATACTGAGCAATGTACTCCAGACAGAACAGAGAGAGTGATTCTTAACTTAGGGGAGAGACACTACTAACAAGCAGGAAAAAAAAAATGACATCAGAACATATGCAATGAAATATACAAATACAAATTAATATTGCCAGGTGGCCCATAATGAATGCGGGCATGGAAAGGAGAAACTGGAGTTAATGAGGTTTATGGAATCTTTAAAATATAAATTTGATAGTGTAAAGCAAAGTATTTTGTAAAGTTGCCATCAGTGTAAATTCAAAGCATTTTTGTTCTCAAGGTCATGTCTCAAGACATGACTTGATGAGAATGACAGAATTGGATCATCTTGGATATAAACACAAAGCAATTGATTTCAGAATATGGTAAATGGGAACTACTCTCTCCTGAAGACATTGAATGGTGTCGTTCTCATGGTATACCTTCATGGAATTTGACTTTTGCGTGGTACAGTCTTTTGGAAGTTGATCACTGGGTGATACAGTCTTAGAGGAAATTGACCTTTGGGTGGTACAGTTCTTAGGAAATTTGATCTTGAGTGAAACAGTCCTTATCTAATTTGACCTGTGTCATCATTGGATAAGCATTCAATGGGATACGTGCTATAATATTCAGCAAAGTCATAACCCATATTTGATAAAGGACTTGTGCTAGAGTTTATAAAAAACTTTTATAGTAATAAGAAGACAAACAATCCAGTTTTAAAAATGGACAGAGGTTTTAAATAGACATTTCACCAAGTAGACATATGAAAAATGTTCAACATCATTAGTGAGTAGGGAAATACAAGTTAAAATCATATTGAGATACCACTATAGACCCACTATTGTGACAAAAATCAAAAAGGTTGACAATAGCAAGTGATAATGGGGTTGTGGTACAACTGGGAATTCTTACACATTGCTGATGGGAATACAAAATAATATAGCCACTATGGAAAATAGTTTAGGCATTTTTAAAATAAACAGACATCATATGATTTTGCAATCCCACTTCTAATTATTTAACAACAACAAAAAATACAAATAAGTCCACACAAAGGCCTATTTGTACTCAAATGTTCATAGAAGCTTTATTCATTACAACCTCAAAATGAAAATAAGCCTAATGTCCTTCAAATGATGAATTTATAAATAAATAGTGTTATGTTCATACAATGGAATGCTATTTAGGAGTAAAAAGGAATAGACTACAAATACCTGCTTACTCATGGATGAATTTCAAAAGTATTGTGCCATGTGAGTAAATACTGTAAGATTTCATTTATATAATATACTAGAAAGGACAGACCTATAGGGACAGAAAACAACAATCAGTGGTTGCCTGGAGCTGGGGGTCATGGGAGTGATCATCCCTGAAGAGAAATAAAAGAACTTTTCTAGATGATGGAAATATTCTGATTCTTGATTGTGGTGGTGTTTACATGACTGTGTGCATTTGTCAAAACTCATCAAACTACATTTAAAAGTATTGTATACAATTATATCTCAATAAAGTTGACTTTGAGAAAAAGGAAAAAAAAGAATTTAGCAAAATGTACTGCTTGATAATAGATAGATATTCAGTTACTCTCTGAAGTTGTTAATAGTATTTTTGCTATTGGGCATATTTCAGTGTAATTCACCTTACTTGGAATTTCCAGCTCTAAAAGATGTATTATTATTTTAAATTCTTAATTGGATGTTATTGGAAGTAGAGTAAGTTAATGGAATTTGTTATTATTATTTTTTTTTTTGCTAAAGAATCTTACTTATTTGCTCTTGTGCAACAGAAATACTTTTGCATATTATGAGTGATAGATAAGGATGAAGTAGCAGAAAAATTCTGAGGAGGAAAGACTAGAGTCAAGGGTCCTTGAAAATGATAATTTCCAATTAAGGAAAACAAGGAATTCAAAGAGCTATATCCAACATAAACCAGTTTTGTGTGGATCTAAACCAGTCAGACTAAGATGTTCCTTTTAGAGTTACCTGGAAGCTCAGGAAGTAACTCCAAAAGGAGCTCCTTAGTTGTATCTCAGTAAAGCAGGGAATAAAAAGAAAGCTATAGTAATGACACATATTCAAGTCCATTTGTTTTTAAAGTACATTATACCCACTTCAATGGATGGAAGAAATAAGATTTCATAAAATAAGTTCTGTAGATTTCTCAGTATTCAGTTAGTTTCCAAAGCTTAAGCTGCATGACCTTTTTCCTGTAAGATTTTCCTGTTGGCAATCTCTGTGTTCAAAAACATGTCCTGGTGGTGCCATTGCTATTTTTTATTTTTATGTTTTTTTCTCAGATGCCTCCAATCTTTTCTGAAACAACAAATATGCCTCATGTTTGTGTATGATTGAGAGAATGACAAATACATATTTTTCTGTCATGGTTCCCTCACTTAAAGCAGTTCAAAGTGCATTTTAAAGTCTATGGTGGTTCTAGGCAGTCCTGAGAAGGGCATGTAACTGTAACCTACTGAGTCTGTTTCTGCACTTAGACTGAAACGTCTCTGTAAAAAAAAAAATTATCCAACTTTTGTTTTGGTTATTTCCACTAAATCAGAAACAGCTATTAATCAGTAAATTTTTGACATTATCTGTCACCATCAGTTAAATGACATAAAGAAAAACTGAATTTCATATCTCTGAGAAGTGGGTGTATTAAATGCCAGAGATTTTTTGGATGATTCATTTAAATTAAAATGGTTGAAAGCCTGCTGACAGAATCCGAAAGGAACTTGGCAGTACGTTCCTAGTACAGACTTTGAACAGATAGGATCTTTGCAGATTTTATTAAAGGGTGTTTCCCTCCCTTTTTGCTTTCTCCAGTCAATGAAACAATTGTTATAGGAGATAATAGGGATTGATCCTTAAATATGTTTGAAGGATAAAATTAAAACAAGTTAAATTAATGATATTTCTGGCTTTTTTGAAACGATTTAAATATATTAATTCATTACTTATTAGGAATTTACACAAATATTTTACCTTCCCTCAAAGAGTTTATAATTTAATAGGAAAAGTAAGACACATATGTACATCTAACATAAGGCAGAAAATAAATCAAATGAAAGAGGAATATATAAATTTCTTATTCAGATCAGAAGGAGTCATAGCTTCCTAGGGTAAAAGATCATGAAAGGCTTTCTGGCCATGCTTAGAAAACAATCATGGCAGAATAGGGAAAGGCATTCAAGTTAGAGGGAATAGACTGGCTGAAGACAGGGAAATTTTGGATGTGTATGGACATCTGGGAGGAACGCAATTTGGCTTGAAACGGAGTAAAGTGGAAACAAAGTGGGACTCTCAGGAAGTGTTGAGATTCTGGATGCATGGCGGGCTAAGGAATTTGGATTTTATTCCACAGGCAGTTGAGAAATCAGTTAGCACTAATGTAGCCATTGGAGAATTCAGTGTTTTTCAAAGAATTCCAATTGCCTTGTGAGAGGTGTTTAGAAGTCATTTAACAGAATTTATTATTAATTTTTCTATTTTCTCCTCTCCCTTCCCTCTGATATATTGTAATGTGTCAAAAGTAAACTTTCTAATATTTCCAAGTTACATCTAATGGCAACTCAAATCAACATAATTATTTGCTGAACCTCCATTATGTGCAAGGTACTTTTTGCCAATTACAAGACATTGATCCTCAAACCTTTCTGCCCAAAATCTCAAATGCAGAGTATAAAACCTCTTATCGTCAGGGTTCTAGGGAAACTTTTCTGTTTTAAATTTTTGCATGTGATTTTTTTCACTGGACTTTAAACGATGTAAATACATTTTAAAATTCTTACTAAGGAATGCTTATCTAGGCCCCTAAAAAAATCTTTGAGTAAAATTGACAACAAAGATGAAACATATGTATGATATGGCTTTGTGTACATGCTAGAGAGTACCTGTCCTTTCTGGACTTATTTTACCTAACTTGGGCACAAAGGGTAAGAAATGTCCATGCCTTTAAGAACTCTGCAGGTATGTCGAAGAGACGAAACAAGGATTTTGGAGAAAGCAGTCCTGTTTTATGTTTTCAATTCAATGTGGTTAATTAACTTTTATTAAAATCTCAAAATTTAGACATTGAAGATATATCGTTTGGCAGTGATTAAGTGAAAACTAGCCAGATAGAAAATAAAAGTAAGCACATAGGATTCTAGAGGAGAGAAAGTATTACTTTAGCATTTATAATTGACCTCACAGCACTAGGATAGGACTATACTTTCCATTTTAAAAGAAAATTGATTTTATTAATGTTCTTAAGTATAAAATCCTAAAAATTAAAATATGACCTTAAGAGGCTTTATATTTGTTATCAGATTAAAATGTATTAATCAGATTAGTGATAACAATTTTGCAGTTTAGCTTGTAAATACAAAGACATTTTCACTACATTCTTTTTTTCTTGTAGATCTTTGATTTTTGCCCTTCCTGTCATTCATGTGTTCCTTTACATTGTCCTAAAATTCAAATTCATATTTTTAACATTTATGACAAATGGAACTTGCACCTGACTTTCACTCTAGTTAAGACAATTTCCTCTAGTGATTCCCAAACATATTTAGGAAGGCGAGCTCTTTTTGGTCACTCATTATAAATTATGATATATATCTATAATTTTACATATATATAGTCTCAGAATATTCCAAAATCCCTGGAACAGTATGCAATAAAAATATTAACAATGGTTATCTTTATGTGTATATATTTTATAAACATATATTGTACGTACACCATATAGTATATATATATATATATATATATATATTTATGTATACATAAGATACATGTATCTTATGTATCTTTATGTATTTTCTGATTTTTTTATGAATGAAATAATTTTAATAACAATCAATAAATGTATTTAAAGTAATACTTAAAATAATATCCTGCTGGACTTTGGCATTAGCATATTTATTTTTGGAGATTTTGATTTTGTTTGCTCTTGTTTTTGAAAGGGCGATTCTAGGTTGAGCCTCTCTTCTTTGTGTTTCTTGCTTTCAGTTCCCTGCTAACATGCAAAGACTTACACTGTTTGGTAGTTTTGGTTTTAAGGGTGAGAACTATCAACTGTGATGGTATAACCAACAAAACACTGTTCACAAGGGGCTTGCTATTAGTGTCTTCCTTCAGTTTTATTTTTGTTTGTAAGAACCTGGTTGCTCCAGGACGCATATATAGGAGAAATACAAGCCACAATATTAGGGCTGATGTATACTACTACATCACAGTGGAGAAGGTTCTGGTGTGTACCATAAGTCTCTGTCTGCTCAGACCTTGCTTTCTTAGGCTGTCTTAGGTGACCTGACTTACAGATGCAATATATATTTCTGAATATTTTTTTCCTCTTTCTCCTATCTTTTAAGATTTAATCCTGTGCCTCTGGAACCCTAGTAAAATTCCATACTTGTTAATCTACGTTTTCTTATGGGGTAATGTATCCACTTACTTGGATGACTCTTACTTTGGGTGGAGGAAGGTCAATCATAAGCGGTGATAAACATATGTCCTCCATCCTCTCCAGAGGGATTCTGGAATTCCCATTGAGGATCAGTGTTGATTTTTTGGCATCTTCATCACCCAGGAATCTACAGTCTACCTTGACTGCCTGTAAGTTACAAAAACAAAAATTATTTTTCCATTTCCTACATATACATATTTTGAATATGTTCTCTCCAATTATCCATCTCTCTCCTGTATGACTTAAATTTTTTTTAATGTTTTTATTTTATTTTTGAGAGAGAGAGAGAGAGAGAGAGAGAGCGCACACCATGAGTGGGGGAGGGGCAGAGAGAGAGGAGGACACTGAATCCTAAGCAGGCTCCGAGCTGTCAGCACAGAGCCCAATGTAGGGCTCAAACCCACGAGCTGTGAGATCATGACCTGAGCCAAAGTCGGATGCTTAACAGACTGAGCCATCTAGGCACCCCTCTCCTGTATGACTCTTAATTCAACTCAGTTGAAATATTATAAAGTGTCACAGCCTATCTTTGAATATCAATTTGAAAGTAAAATAACAGAAATCACAAAGATGAGAAAAGCACAGTGTTTACAGCTGACAGATCTGGGTTTGAGTTCCCTCTCTGCTCCTTTGCTGTGTGACTATGGTCAGATCATCAAATTAATTAAAACCAGCTACAGTTAAGATTGAGATAGTACATGTAGAATATCTGATATGTTATATGGTAGTGTCATTAGAATTTATGGTTGTGAAACTATTTTAAAATTTATAAGGCGTTTTATAAATACAAAATTAGTATTCTTCTTCTGAAAACTTTTCATGTTGCTTCTCTTCAGATTCAGATGGCTGAAGCTTTCACTATGCCCAGCATTCACCAGGATCCATAATGTCTAATGTCCTTTCCTTTAGTTTTGTTTTGGGACTATAGTTACTGGTTTCCCCTTTTCCTTTCTCCCCATCTCTGCACTCTCATGGAGCTCCTTGTCTGAATTACTGACTGAGCTCTTAGCATATGCTTTCATGCATTGGTATATGTATTTTATCAAAAAAAATTTTTTTTAACGTTTATTTTTGAGACAGAGAGAGACAGAGCATGAACGGGGGAGGGGCAGAGAGAGAGGGAGACACAGAATCGGAAGCAGGCTCCAGGCTCTGAGCCATCGGCTCTGAGCCATCGGCCCAGAGCCGGACGCAGGGCTCGAACTCACGGACTGTGAGATCGTGACCTGAGCTGAAGTCGGACGCTTAACCGACTGAGCCACCCAGGCGCCCCGGTATATGTATTTTAAACTTGTATCTTGTCTCTCCATCCAGCACTAGCACAGTGCTGTGCTCGCCATGACTTGCTCCTCAGTAAGTGTTGACATGGAGATTTAATGGGAAATATGTGGCAAATAGGCTTTGGTTCAGATACACTGGCTTTTGGTGAAGGGATCTAGAATGAACTTTTGACCAGACAGATCTGGTTTGAGTTCTGGCTCTGCCACTGACCATCTCTAGGACTTACTTAATCTCTCTCTCTTTTTTAACTCTGGAGCACAAAAATTGGATTATGGTTGGGAGAATTGATAAAGATCTGCCTTAGGACAGAACACTTTTCTTAGATATGTTAATTTGGATTCTTCTCTCTACCCTCTCCCCCACATTAGAAGATATTTCTTTTTATATTATAGTTTAATTATCTTCCATGGTAGCACAACCCTTGTCACTTGCTTCACTTTTTTCTACCCACTCATATGTCAGAGTCTATATAATTTAAAAATAGAGATGTTTCTGCTGTTTATTTTTGTGCTTGGGTGTTTTGGGGCAAGTGGGTGGGAATACTGACTTCTAAATTGTCATATTTCAAAGGAATTCTTAGGAAATGTATAAAAATTATAATACAAGACAAACATTTTGGTCTGCCTACAGTAGCCACTCTTACTTGCCTACCCAGCATTCATTATCATCCTACATTTCTAATAAGGATACCACCCCCCCCCCCCAATCTTCTGCCATGTTGTCCAAGTGCTTCAGGGGAAGATGGCCATGCCCTGACTCCAGGGAGTAGGTTCTGGTTGGTCTAAAATTCATCTTTCTAACTTTTTTCACAGTCACTGTTCAGGAATTAGGCCTAAGCCAAGTAGCCTAAGTCAGTGTCTTATTGAGGAAGGCACATGGAACCCAATTTGGCCAATGAATTATAAGGGGAAAGGGTTAGTTTGGAGATTCAAAGAACAAAGTTTCCTGACCTAGAAGATATCAGAGAGATCTCCCTTCCTTTAGATTTCAGGATGTGTGAAAATAGAAATGGAAATTGCCACATCCATTTTTCTGACATGAAGGAAGTTATGTGGAACATGAAATCAGTTCACTGGAAGGAAGAGTGAAGGCAATCCCAGAGAAATAGAATTTATGTACTAGATTAAAGCTATCGTGAGGTCTAGCCTACCTCTCAATTTGCACTTATGAAAATCAAACCTTATCCTTTAAGTTTGTTTGAGTAAGGTTTTGTGTTGCATGCATCTTTAAAGCATCTTAAAGTGATATGCCATTTTAAAAGTAATGTTTTCCCTAAGGATGAAAATGTGATCTAGACCAGCATCGTCCAACAGAGGTTTCAGCATTGATAGAAACGCTCTACATAAATGCTGCCCAATGAGGCAGCCACTGTCCACATGTGGCTATTGAACAATTGAAATGTGGCTGGTACAACCACTGTAGAATTAGAACTGAATTTCTGATTTTATTTAGTTTTAATTAATTTGTATTTAAATGGCCTCCTGTGGCTAGGAGCTACCATAGGAGATAGCACAGATCTAGACCAATTGACCTTCAGATGTTTGGGACCAATCCGCAAAATCCCTCCTAAGCTTCGGTCTCCAAATGATCACTAATAGCTATTCTGAATTTTATTTTGAATTTCATTATATAATTCTAAAGCAAAACAAAGCCCAAATTTGATTACACTGAAATGTCAGTGGCATATGTGTGTATGTGTGTGCATGTGTGTATGTGTTTATGGAAAATTTTCATTTGCTCATATTTATATTTCACATAATGGGGGCTATTAGAAGAATAAACAATGCCTGTCCCTTGCCACACAGCTTGAGACACTTACAAAAGCGATTCTGAAATGATAGCAATTCATATATTCATATATGATAGCAATATATGATACAGACCAATATCTATGTTTGTGAGTGCTAAAAGACTTAGAAGAAGAAAGATTGGCACAGTTTCTTTCACTAACTCTAATCAATATGGCTTCCCGAAGAGGATAGTAGTACTATGTAGTGACAACTTTCTCCTAAGGGAACACTATTTCAAGGCTTTCATCATCTTTTTGATTCCCCAGTCGAGAGGCCTCAGGAAAACATTTTTACATTTTATTGCCTTCTTACCAGGAGAGAAATGGATTAACAGATGTATGCCTTTTCTGAATTAAATACCTTTGTTGTATAAGTAAAGCTTTTGATGAATAGTCTTACTGCATTTTGATTTACTCACTTCTTCTGAATGGCTCTCTCGTTCCCTTCAATTTTTCTCCTTCCCTCTCTCTCTTCCAACCATACTTTTCATAGACATACCTGCAGAGAACATTGTATCTTTTTCCATTAAAAGGATTCCTAACTTGGATATGGTCATCATAGCATGGAGGGAACACAATTCTTGGTTGAATTTTTCATTCTCCAGTTCTCTGCCAATTACTGTCAAAAGCAGTGGTGACTTTTTGTGAGGTGGATGCTTGTTCATTAGAAAGTGGCCTGAAACAGTGAATTCCCTTCACATAAACCATTGAACTATCATGAGATGGTAACGACTTTCTGTCATTCCCAACCTAGGTCTAATCCAAACTCCTGACCCAGAGGTGTAAAGGCTTTGTAGCTCATTAGTGATTCCCCTGGAGCCATCAAGTGCCAAGTCTCTAGTCACATGGAGTGTAAAGTATAGAAGTAGTGTGCACCTTTTCGCATTAGGAGCATTTTAATGGCAAACATGATAGGATTTACCAAGCTAAAATGCTTAAAATAAAAAAGTAAACGTTCTTAATATTTTCTATGTGAAGCTAAGGTGATCATGTTAATATGATTCAAAAAATTTTATTGTAATTGCATTGTGTTATTGAACCCGTTTCATGAAATCTTAGTGAGGACAATAGTCCAACTCAGTGGGGCAGAAATGGATTTTCTCATTTACTCTGGTATATAAAATGTCATTTTGTAAACTAGGAAGTAGATTGAGAGGAAAGGGTTGGTTTTTCAGTCCTGGACTGAAGATCGTTTTGCTTATGTGATCAGGACAGCCAAGCCTCCTGTACCTTTTTCTGGGTTACTTAAAAAAAAAAAATCATATTTGAATTTAAATGAGTATAAAGAGCACAATCTCTAAACCCAGTTTTCCTGTTACTAAATTAGTGGTTTAAGAATGATCTTTCGGGGCGCCTGGGTGGTGCAGTCGGTTAAGCGTCCGACTTCAGCCAGGTCACGATCTCGCGGTCCGTGAGTTCGAGCCCCGCGTCAGGCTCTGGGCTGATGGCTCGGAGCCTGGAGCCTGTTTCCGATTCTGTGTCTCCCTCTCTCTCTGTCCCTCCCCCGTTCGTGCTCTGTCTCTCTCTGTCCCAAAAAAAAAAAAAAAAAAAAAAAAAAAAGAATGCTCTTTCAGCTAACTAAGTCTGATCAAGATTTCAGGTTGAATTTCAGATTATGGTGCAAAATCTTACTGCTTCAGTGCAAATAATTTTATTAGTTTTTTTCTTTCTCTTAATGCTTAGGCTTGAAACAAAACTCTATAAGATAATAGGTGGGTTATCCGGACTGACTATAATTGGTTTCAGTCTGGGGGTCTATCAAACCAAGATATTATCAATTTCATGCTTCCAAATATATCCATTATTTATGGTCCTATATATTTCTCAAATATGTATTTCTTTGTGAAACAATTTGCTTTAATTTAAGGGAATGCAGATCAATTGAATACAGTGATATATTTAACCCAAACAATATATAATATACACAATAGAAGCATTAATCATTTTATATGGAGTTAAGGACCTATTAATGATTCTATTACAGCACCCCAGTTTAGGTTTTTGTTGAAAATACTTCATCAGAAAAATAAACTTCATGGCAAAGTGTGATTGAATGTGAATAATTTCTTAACTTCTTAGTTTATTTTTACTTGAAAATTAGTTATTTTAGGCTCTAGTGATTTATATGTTTACAATTATTCAATTTTAATTGAATTCAATGACAGAAAGAATATGCTCAAACAAATTAATATATTATAAATTTATGTGTAATAGTCAAGAAATAGCTCATGTTGACATGCAATTGTTGCAGCACTTTAAAATTCTTATTAACTTCTGAAGACAAATCTTTCTGAAAGTGGCAGACATCTTAACAATGATCTTCGGTTATCACATCTCCATCATAGCTAGCACTTTGTAAGCTGATATTCTCTTTGCTAACTGACCAAAGTCAATATATACTCCAATTATAGCTGGATGAACCTGACAGCTTGTATCTTCTTTCTGAAGGTTGTCTGCCTTGTTGAGTAGCCTGTACAGAAAAGCTGCCAGATCTTTATTAATACCTGGGCTGCTTTTTTATTGTTTAGAGGAAGTGGTGTTTGTCTGGTGGATCATACGAAGTGTTGTGTACTTTGTTGTCTAGGGTAACTTTGAAAATTTTTATTTTGAGTTGTATTTATTTTCCTCTAGCATTCTGAAAATTTAGCCAGTAGCCAAATATTTTTACTTTGTTGTATGTTGCACTATTTTCTTGCTGGGTTTGAATCTCTAAAGCAGTGCATTGTAGTTGTATTACACATTTACTTTCAAAAGCATTTTCAAATGTTTTTACCCTTATGGTAATACTTGAAAGTTAAATTCAAATGATGCTGTTATCATCATTTAACCAATAAACATTTTAAATGTTATATTCAGTAGTTAATGATTTGCTGTTAATTAACCACCTGGATACTGGTGTAATTTTCCTGATAATATATTGCTGTTAAAATGGCCATGCAATTATTCTTTTAATGAAAACCAGCCCCCTATCCAGAGATTAGATGACTAATTTTGCCCATAGTGTAAACTTAAGTGTCTTCTTATCCTCTTTAGGAGCCATATTGGTTACAGTTAGTGAGAAACGTCTTCCTGATCTTTCTCCTCCTAAGTCTTGTAGCATTTACAGACATAGATACACAATCACATTTTGCTTTGTCTTTTTGGGGGTGTTTTTATGTTTTTGTCTCCCAAGCTGTTTGGCAAGGATTAGGCATTGTTTATTCTTCCTATAGCTCTCATTAAGTGAAATATAAATATGAGCAAACAGAAAACTTTCAACACACACACACACACACACACACACACACACCACTGACATTTTAGCATGATTAAATCTGAGCTTTGTTTTTAGAATTATATAATAAAATTCAAAATAAAATTCAGAATAGTTATTAGTGATTATTTGGAGACAGAAGCTTAGGAGGGATTTTGCAGAGGGGTCCAACCATCTGAAGGTCGATTGGTCTAGACTTGTGCTATCTCCTGAGGTAGCCTCCAGCCACAGGAGGCTATTTAAATACAAATTAACCAAAACTAAAAGAATTAGAAACTCAGTTACTGAGCTACCCCAGCCACATTTCAATTGCTCAATAGTCACAAGTGGACAGTGGCTGCTTCATTGAGCAGCACTGATACAGAATATTTCTATCAACGCATGAGCTCTTTGAGATGGTGCTGGTCTAGACCACATTTTCATACCTAACTTTAATATTTTTAGTATTTAATATGATATATTTTTCTATGATAATAAAAATCAAAAGAAATAATTTGGAAGTAATAGTGCCCTCAAAGGAAAAAGAAAAACACAAAAATCAAATGCATTAGAGTTTATTATAAGGCATGAGCCACAGAACCTGCTGTTAGTCACTGCATTCAATCTATCCATTTCACATTTCTATAATTTAAGATACTTGAAGAATTTGAATTTTCAAAAGTTAAAAAAATTGATGACTTTCTTTTTTTTGCAAAAAAATGATATTAGTAATTTGGTATTTTTTTATATCATAAATTCTAGTTTATAGGAAGAGGCATAAATATTAATGATGAGGTCTGGGATCCCTTAGCCTTTTTTTTTTTTAATTAGAAATTGTACATGTCTGCGCAAGCACAAAACCCATAACATGATTTAGAAGATGAGGGCATACAAATAATTCTTTAATATCTCAGAAGGGAAATCCACTAGCACATCAGAATATTAGAACAGAGAGAGGATATTCATATCAGGTAATTTGTCAGTTTGAAATATTGTCCTGTACATTGTTCTATTAACGATGACCTAACTAAAGAAAAAGTTTAGGGATTTTGGTGGATGGGAAAAGGGCCACTATATGCTGCAACTGTTGACAGGTTTAATTTCATTTTGAGCCATTATTACAGGGAATATGTGGAAACTATCTTAGTAATCTGCCATTTTCTCAGCTTATTCATAACAGTCAAAGGAAAGATCATATCTTTATGTTTATAGTGAAAATCTTTGGAAGGCAGAAAGCAAGTCTTTTATTAAATTTTTGTCCAGTAGTTCATATTTCAGGTCTAGAAATGACTAGTTATTGTTACCATATGCCCAAGATCATCTATGACTGATATGATAAAATAACACATTTAAAAATAAATCAACAAGCACTGGGTCCATGTTGTTCTTGCCTGTCAATTTTATAATTAAACAAATGTTCCTTGTTTTCTTTTGTAGGTAATTTTTTCAATGCAAGTCAGATCTATTTAAGGTAGAATGCTTGGAGGGAAGGGTGGTGTTGGGGAGCAGGTAAGATTTTGCAAAAATATAAAGGATGATATTGCTGTATAAATATTAGCAACCATGTTTATAGGAGTATGGACAAAGGAATTCTTTTACTTTCTCCTAGAGATTTCTATCCTATGCTACTCATCTCCCAAGGAGAGAACACAAGAATTTATTTACAGTAAATACATGTTTTCCTGAAAAAGTTTTTTTCATAAAAAATAAGCCAAAGTGAGCTACAGGAAACTGAATGTATTATTTCCCTTGTTCTAGGTGCCTGATACTTTAAGCCATGTCAGAGAATGAGTATTTTCTTATATGAATAAAAGATAATCATATTCCAAACTATCTTGGAAATGGAATCCCTTTATCCTAGGTGCCAATGCAAATGTTCCAACTTCCCATGGGTGAGGACATTTGAATGAAGAATAAGAACAGAAAAACCCTATAGGGAAACCATAAAGAATCCAAGGGGCAGGAGCATGGATTGAAAGTGCAGAAGTAGGTGATGTAGCTTTTTCTCTCTTCCTCAACACTCTCCCTTCTGCAAAGGTAAATATCTTGCTTGAGCTCTATTTTTCAAATTATAATCAAGACTGAAACAAGTCAGACCATTGAGACTCATTTGTTTGCTTTCTGAGCTAGGGCAAATGGATCTAATTTCATTCCGAGACAAGGCAGGTGGGCTTAATAGATAGTGTGGGGGTGGGTGAAGAGGAGGAATGGTAACCGAGGAAGACATCAGTTGTAATTTATCTTGACTTAGGAAGACTTTTCCTTTCTGTATGACATGCTGTCTACAAATGGAGAGACACTCCTGTTAAGTAATTGCTCAGATTATTAGAGTGTTGTGCTTAAAAAGGACTTCTAAGCTGCATTAGCTTGGGTTGACATCACTGGTACTCATCTTCAAGAGGTCAGTCCAAGAACCAATCCATTTAACATCTTCATCAATGGCCAAGATAATGGAAGAGAAGTAGCAGGCCTGTTAATTAACTTTAGAAAAGACATTAGACTGCAAGGGGTGGCTTGCACATTGTAGTGCAGGGTATGAATTTTAAATGACCCTTGCCATGATCAAGCACTCCTCCTTTGCATTAAAAATCTCAAAGGCTATTTGTACAGGCATGGCTAAGAAAACAAATCAGTGAACTCTTGCTACTGTGAATCTGCATATCCTGTTTGCTATTGCACAGAATATTAGGACTGGAATAGTTTTGTCTTAAATAGAACCATCCATTTCTTACAGATGCACCCCCAAATGGCTTTTTTCTTTTCTTACATGTGTCTCTTTCCTGGAATTTCAAGGCAAAACTGTGCTGGTGTAAGGGAGGGTCAGCCACATAATTTTCGAGGCCAAATGCAATGAGAAAATGTGGGGCCCTTTATTCATTAGGCAGGAACAAAAATGCCATTAAAGGTACTAAGATGTAAAGCTTTTTTCGTTCTTCCATGGCCTCTCTCTTGACTTGTCACGGTGTGTTTTACTTGCTATTTAATGTCATTCTAAGAAAAGAAAAATTAAAAATTTAAATTATTGGCACAAATTGCATCGCACATCTTTATGTTGCGTAGTGTCAGTTTTAAATGAGATTTGAGAACATTTAACTCACGTGAAATAACAAAAATTGCGCAGTTTGTATTTTTTGGCTCATACATGCATATGTACTTCTCTCTTACCAGGAGAGTAGAAACCCGACATGAAACAAAGTCAACTATTTGTATTTCACTCCTTGATATACACACATTCTGCCTGCAACTTCAATCTTTGGCTGACAGATGAGTCAGGAAGGACTGAAAGGAAAAGGAATTGTGAGTTGCCCTACCTTTTCCTTTCCTTCTATGTCATCGTGTTCAATGTAAGAGGTTGGCTAGTAGAGGGAAGTGACATTAGCAAGAAGGATAAATAGGGTCCTTTGGCCATTTGTGTTTTTTAGAACACTATTGCCTTATCTCTGGACTTCAGTCAAGTTCTGATTTGAATGGAAAGCATCGCCTCGCCTCCAGAGGCTGTCAGTGCCTCTGCTTACTCAGTCCGAGATGTAATAACACTCTTAGTAGTCACTTCGAGTCTTGATGAAGTCATGCACCAGAGTTCTGTGCTCATGGGGCGTCTGAACTCCATGAAGGGGGCAGACAGGAATGGCAGCTCTTGTCTGCTCTCTTCAGGCAAATGCTTGATTGTCCCAGTGGACTTCACTTACCATATACAATTTGAAAGATAAAGTTCTGAGGAATTTTAAGATGGTGACAGAAAAGCATTAAACGAACCTCAGGGGCTGCCCGGTGCCACTGCACAGGCTGTCCACCCATGAAGCTGGACCTGGGGAGGTCCTGGGTATGACAGGTCCTCTGCCTGTCATACCCATACTTGTGGTCCTCTTTGCCTGATCTTGTGCACAAAAGATAGCTGATCACATGTTCCTGCAAGTTTCTGGGTCTGTTTCACCTCTGTAGCCAAGATGCAAGAACTTCCTTGAGTAGGCTGGGAAACGAATTCTCAAGATAAAGGACCCCTTCTAAAACTCCAGTATTTAGATATGCAGTTATACAGTAGAATTCTCAGGTTCATGCATAAAATACACACTGAATTTCATGGATTTTGTTTTTGTTTTTGTTTTTAAGTTAGAAGATATCCTGTACACATTTGTTGGGTTTTTGCCTCTTGCATGCAAGACTTAAAAATATTTTTGGCAAATTTGAGGCTTGGATGTTGCCAAGGTTTGTATCCTGTTTTCAACTGTTTGCATTTAGGTACTGGAGACAGGATTCAGGCCCTACTCCTCTACCCTTGTCTCTTGGGCTTTAGTGTCAGAGAAAAATGACAAGACTTCCTCAACCCATGAATTCATCGCAACCTTTGGCAAATTCTTGAATCCGTCTGACCCTTAGTTTTCTCATTCGTTAGAAGAAGATAATGCCTATCTTGCAGATATCATTTAATATGATTTAATGAGATAATAAAAGTGCCTAACAGATAGTAGTTCTGGTACACGTGCTCTACTAAATCTTTTCTGAGAGTAAGTTAATGTAGGAAATAAGTCCCTATATGCACCACAGTTGGCACTTAATTTTTACGTGAGTTTAGAAAGTTTAATTCTTAAAAAAAAAACCCATTTTTTAAAGTTTATTTCGAGAGAGAGAGCGAGTGCATGTGAACGGGGGAGGGGCAGAGAGAGAATCCCAAGCAGGCTCCACGCCATCAGCACAGAGCCCAACGTGGGACTTGAACTCACAAACCGTGAGATCATGACCTGAGCCGAGGTCAACAGTTGGATGCTTAACCGATTGCACCACCCAGGTGGCCCAAAAGTTTAATTCGTTTTCCCATAATTATTATTTAATCTTATTTCCTTAACTTACTGTCTTCTTACCCATCCTAAAGGTTTCCACTATAGGTGTGCTAGTGGATTTTGTGCAGAAATGTAGATGCCCACCTGCTTGCTTCATAGTAATATGCTAACATTAAAAAACCAGCTTTACTTTTATCTGCCATCAAATTTTATGCGTCAGCTGTGCAAATTTTTAAAACATCAGGCAGAAAAATATAATTGGTGTGGCTCACATTTATAACCACTGCTTATTCGGCATCTCAATTAAGCTTTTACCCTTCCATTGCTTTGTAGCTCAGTGGTTTTTGTTATAAAATTTGTATTTATTACAGAAAATTTAAAATACAGAAAAGAGGGACAGAGAAAGGATTGTGCATATTGAAGATAACTGACAGTTCCCCCCCCCCCCCTTTGGTCTTTTCTTAATGTACAATTGTAAAAATACTGTTGAGATACTACCATGTTTAAAACTTTATATCCTGCTTTTTAACATAATATTATATTGTAAGCTTTTTTAGTATTACAGTCTACATGAGCACTGAACATTTCCATGACTGCAGAGTATACATAGATTTATTTCATGATTTCTCTATTTTCTGGCACAATTTCATTCATAGGAAATACTGTGCTGAACATCTTTTTGAATAAGGCTTTTTCTGTTTTTCAAGGTTATACCCTTAGGGCAGAGGCACAGGAGAACATTACTGGGTTAAAGCCTGGCACCCATTTTAAGTTATCTTGATACCTGTTGACAAATCACTTTCCAAAGGAGTCATACCAATTTTTATTCCTTCCAGGGATTTATCACAATGTCCCTTTCTGTCTTTGTAGTAATCTTTGCTATTTTGATAAATGGAAAGTGATGGCAATTTGTTAAATGTAGACTATTTTTATTAGTGATGATGGATATATAATTAATATATAATTTAATAAACATATTAATATAATTATATATAATTGATATATATAGAGAGTTAGGGTACATATTTTTTGTTTTTAATATATTTATATATATTTTACATTTTAAGACATTTTATATAGTTTAATACATACATTATATATGTATTTATATATATTTAATATATATATATATGTATGTTTTTTTCTCACTCTAACTCCTCCATCATGAAATACAGTGTCTCCTTTAGGACCTTTGATAGACCACTCATTCTTATAATCATGACTGCCTAGCAGGAGAGTAGGAGAAAAAGACAGTGAAAAATTTTACAACGCTTGTATTATTTGTGATGTCCTCATTTTTCTAGCCACCCTTCCCTTCATAAAAATTAGTTGGAAAAAAAATGACTCTTGCCCTAGTGGTATGGGCAGAACTGGCTTATTCCTGCCTCTGTCTTTTGCTTATTCTCCCGCATAAAACCTCTGACGCGTCTTCCTTTTCTTACTCTCCTCATGCTCTCCAGAGGGTTGCTTCCTGCATTTACATGTTGGCAGTATGGTTTTACATTTCTCTAGCAGTCTGATCTCAATACTCTTGGCAGGGTTTTGGCTTTTTAAAATGCATTTTATTTTATTATTATTTTTTTAAAGGTTCAGGCTCTTTTACTGTATTAAGGAAAGCTGGGGAGAAAATGTTAGAGAAACATTGTGTTAGGATGCCAAGATCTCCTTTTCTCCCTGAAGCTAAAACACATACAGTTTCACCCTGAGGAACCCATTCTTTAGAAAACCAAGCTAAAAGGGAAGTGAAATGAAAGGCAGCCTACATTAAATTTCATTTAAGCCTATTGCTTAATTTATGTCCTGGGCCTCTTGATTTCTTTTAGGCCCTAGGCATGCAGGGTAATGTTTCTGTGGGTTTGGCCACTCCTTCGTACTTTACTCTATCTTTGGGCCTTAAATCAGAAGGTTGGGAGGGCTGATTGGTCGAGTGGGATGTTTCTTTAACAGGTGTGTCGGTTTTGATTTTTTCTATTAAGTCTATTTAGCTTTCTCCTTTTTGATTTTAGTAATGTGATGTCTTACTTCTGTTGGTCAGTTTGTAAAGTTTTGATTATTTATGTGTACATGGACTGTTGTGCCGTATTTTCTCAGTGTTAGATTTTTTTATTTACTTTTCGTGCGGCCCTGGAGCAGACATGGGGATTTCCTATGAAAGCACGCATGCTGCATACACACTCTAACCTGTGTTGTGGACCTTTGCAGATCAGGGGTGGTTCCATATTGTGAGCCATGTGGCTAAGCAGGATATAATTGCCTCATTTCTGACCCAGCAGTCGAAGATGCTGTGCTTTGCTGGAGGGAAGTGTTCACAGTGACTGCCTGTGTTGTAATTTTTTTTTTTTGAGGATTAACAGAAGACCTGAATTTTTAGGGTTTTCCATATGGTTGCTTTCCCAGTTGCAGTAACATTGACTTGAAAAAAACCCACCTCTTCACTTTAGGGAAAAGAAAGTCTCGAGTCACTTAGTATTCCTTACACTCTGGAAGGCTGACTATAAAGGCTTACGCTTCCTGCTGCGATTGTATCCTCCTTGAAAGACACGAAGCAGCAACATGAACTTAGTTCTCTTTATCTGCACAGTGATTCTAAGTCCCAATTTCTGCAGTCTTCCCTCTCTGACTATTTAATACACTTATCGTTTCTCTGCCTGGCATTCCCCTATAGGAGAGATTGAATTTAACAAATGTACACTAAGAATGATAGCTGACACTAATTCAATGAGCAGAAGGTTAAATCCAATCATAATTCCTGAGGTAATGGAGACGGGTAGGGTATGCAGATCTCTGAAGAGTCAAAGAGATTAAATGAAACTACACAGTCCCTTTGACTATGAAGCCACTAGGAAACTGTAATAGTATTTTAAAGTAGGGTGATACCAGAGCCTAAAGATTTATTTTTTTTAAATGAACAAAGCATCACAGTCAAGCTGATGCAATAATTTTGCAATCCCTCGAGCTGTTAGGCTCAAGTGAAGAAAGATGTCAGCTAAATACAATCTGGAATGAATACATTAATTTGCACAGTCCCTTTCCCCCCATCGTGCATAAAGTCTTGAACGATTTTAACTCAGATGGATTCTAGTCCATGATAAAAACTGGAAAGTCTGCCTGCAAAGCTTTTAAAAATATAAATAAGTCACATTAGGGATAGAGGGGTGGGAAGGGGAGGGAGGGACAATTTGCAAAGACTTAAAAAACAAACTAAACACAACCACTTGATTTAACATCTGCAGATGAAAGCTGTGGACCAGCACTTCCCATGAGACTCCATGGTGGAGTGTCACTGATGGCAGCTACTGAGAACTAACTGGAAACTTGCAGCTGGGGTGCTTGCAGGATCCTCCTCAAACAGCCCTTCTCAGTGGGGTGGCAGGATTAGGGTGAAGGCTGAGAGGATAATGGAATCTGTGCATGCCTGGCCTGATTGCTCCTCGATCTGATCACTGGTAGCAGGGTGACAGCTGCTTTTCCATCCCTCTGAGCGGCAAGGAACAGAGCAGTATGTCAATTGCATGTATATCTTTAGCAGTCATGTATTGACCATTAAGGAGAAAGTGATTCACATTTGTATTACCCTTACTAAAGAGAATATGAAATATTTAGTCAAAGACTTGGAGGGTTTAGAGATCCCACTGTGAATTCTTGCATGATTGAGCAGAGTTCTTCTTTTAAAAAATGTATGTGATGAGTGAATGATCATAATTCTTGGGTTGGTGTGGCTGTGTTAAGATACCAACATTACATATGCGATTCGCATATGTACCTCAGAGGAAGACTGTCAAGTTTTAGAATGCTGTAGAGGTACATGATATTGAAATTGCATTGGATTTGTTGAAATTCAAAATGAAAGTGATGGAGCAGAAAGTATATGGGAAAGAATATTTTGTTTTCGTAAATTAAAGCTTTCTAAATTAGCAAATTACAATAAAGTATTAAGTCATTTTGAAAAATGCGTAAATGTATTAATTTTTATAGAAAAGAAACTGATTAGTAAATCTGCTAATGCATATCCCAAACATTTAAAATGTGCACACCCTTCAACCTAGTATTTTAACATCAAGGAATAGGTGATATCTGCCTCATTTTCTCAAATAATATATCTTTTTTGTTTGTTGTTTCAATTGAAAAGTACTTCCTTTTGTTCTCTATTAAAATTATATAATATTTGGGGTGCCTGGGTGGCTCAGTCAATTTAAAGTGCAACTTCAGCTCAGGTCATGACCTTGCGGTTTGTGAGTTCAAGCCCCATCTCGGGCTCTATGCTGACAGCTCAGAGCCTGGAGCCTGCTTTGGGTTCTGTATCTCTCTCTCTCTCTCTGCCCCTCCTCTGCTTGGGCCTCTCTCTGTCTCTCTCAAAAATAAATAAACATTAAAAAAAATGTAAAAAATTATATAATGTTTGACAAATGTAAAATGTAAGTAATGCAGCATAACAGTAACAGTGTAACAGAGCACTAGTGAATTCACCATCCAATTAAGCCTAAACCATTACTTATATGATTGCGTTTCCTTCTTATCTTGTTCCATTTTCTCCTCCCTATAGATACCCAGTAACCTGAATTTTATCATTTCCTTTCCTTTAAAAAAAAATTATTTTTAATCTTTATTTATTTTTGAGAGAGAGAGACAGAGTGTGAGCAGGGGAGGAACAGAGAGGGAGACACAGAATCTGAAGCAGGCTCCAGTCCCCAAGCTGTCAGCACAGAGCCTGACACGGAGCTTGAACTCGCGAACCATGAGATCATGACCTGAGCCAGTCAGACGCTCAGCCGACTGAGCCACCCAGGCGCCTGTATCACTTCCTTTCTAAAATGCTTTTATCACATTAGTTTATATTATTTGTAGTTTGTCTTTCAAAATTGAGTATAATTTACATATAGTAAATTTCATCCATTGTAGTGTACAATTCTGTGGGATTTGACAAATGTTTGCACCATCACAAACAAGAAGGGAACAGTTATGTCACCTTCGACTTGCCCCTTTGTAGTTGGTCCCTCTCCTACACCCTGCCCTTGGCAACCACTGATCTGTTCTTTTTTTTTTTAATTTTCATTTTTAATGTTTATTAAACATTTATTAATCACATAAGAGCATGAGTGGGGGAGGGGCAGAGAGAGAGGGAGACACAGAATCAGAAGCAGGCTCCTGGATCCCAGCTGTCAGCACAGCGCCCCACGTGAGGCTCGAACTCACAAACCGCGAGATCATGACCTGAGCGGAAGTCGGCCGCTCAACCGACTGAGCTACCCAGGCGCCCCATGATCTATTTTCTGTCTCAATAGTTTTGCCCTTTCCAGAATGTCCTATAAGTGGAATCATAAGTGATGTGGTCTTTTGACTCTTCCTTTCATTCTGCATAATGCATTTGAGATTCATGCATATTTTTGTATGTATCAGTAGTTCATTTTGTATCATTAAACAGTATTCTATTATAGGTATGTACTTACTATAGTTTATTGATTCACTAGCTGAAGAACATTTTGGGTTGGTTCCGTTTGTGGCAAATACAAGTGTATCAGGTATAAGCCTTTGTACATATGTGAACATAAATTTTTATTTCACCTAAGTGAATATGTAAAAGTGAGATTTCAGGGTCACATAGCAAGCTTATGTTTAACATTATAAGAATGTAATATATAGCCAGCCTTTCCAGATGGGCCATGGCCTTTTGCATTTTCACAAGGAATTTATCAAACTTTCAGTGGCTCTGCATCTTCCTTAGCACTTAATATTGTCATTTTCTGGGGCATCTGGGTGGCTCAGTTGGTTAAGTGTCCGACTTCGGCTCAGGTCATGATCTCACGGTTCCTGAGTTTGAGCCCTGCGTTGGATTCTGTGCTGACAGCTCAGAGCCAGGAGCCTGCTTTAGATTCTATATCTCCCTCTCTCTGCCCCTCCCCTGCTCACACTCTGTCTCTCTCAAAAAGAAGTAAACGTTAAAAAAAAATTAAATAAATTGTCATTTTCTTTTTTCTTTTCTTTTTTTTCAAATTAAGCTATTCTTTTCTTAGTGGTATCATATTGGGTTTTATTTTGCATTTCCTGAATGATGAATGATGTTAATTAAGCATCTTTCATGTGCTTATTTGTCAGGTTAATAGATAGATAATGACAGATAGGTAGATCAATCTACCTTCAGTGAAGTGTCCAAATTTTTTGCACTTTTAAAAAATGAGTTGTTTATTTTCTTATTGAGCCTTGAGAATTTTTATGTATAGGTACAAGTCCTTTAGTTTGTGACTTGCAAATAATTTCTTTTGGTCTGTGACTTTTCTTTTAAAATTTTTAAAAACTTTTTTTTTTCTTGAGAGAAAGAGAGACAGAGCATGAGTGGGAGAGGGGTAGAGAGAGAGAGGGAGACACAGAATCCAAAGCAGGCTCCAGGCTCTGAGCTGTCAGCACAGAGCCTGGCACAGGGCTTGAACTCATGAACCACAAGATCATGACCTGAGCTGAAGTCAGATGCTTAATCGACTGAGCCACCCAGGCACCCCATGATTTATCATTTCATTCTCTTAATAGTGCCTTTTGAAAAGTAGAAGTTCTTAACTTTGCTAGGGCCTAATTTATCTATTTTTTCTTTTATGGTACATGCTGTTGGTGTTGTACTTGAGATCTTTGTTTCTTCCTTGCTTCTCTCCCTCCTTTCCTTCCTTCCTTCCTTCCTTCCTTCCTTCCTTCTTCCTTTCTCTCTCTTCATCCTTTCTTCCTTCCTTTCTTCCTTTGTTGCCTAACCCAGAGTCACAAAGATTCTTGTTCATTTTTTCTTCTAGCAGTTTTATAGTTACAGATTTTAAAATTAGGTCAGTCATCCATTTTCAATTAATTATAGTATGTTGTGTGAGGCAGGGATCAGAAATCACATTTTTTGCATATGGATAACTAATTGTTTCAGCAACATTTGTTGAAAAGACTATTCTTTTTGCAATTGAATTGGCTTTGCATCTTTGTTGAAATTCAAGTGAACACATATGTGTGATCTACTTCTGGATTCTCTACTAAAAAATAATTTATATGTCTACCCTTTTACTAATACCATATCTTCTTGATGCTGTAGCTTTAAAAATAAGTCTTGACATCAAGTAATGTGCAATTGGGTAGTTCACTTAAAAAATTATCTTGGTTATTCAGTTCTTTGTCTTTCCATATAAATTATGGAATTAGCTTGTCTGTTTCTACAAAGAACTTAGTGGGATGTTGATTTAAATTAAATTGAATCTGTAGATCAATATGGTGAGAAATGACATGTTAACCATATTGAGTCTCCCACCCAGTCCATTAAAAGTGGCTTATCCATTTATTTACATCTCTTAAAATTTCTTTTATCAGTGTTATGTGGTTTTTAGCATACAGATCTTTCACGAATTTTGTTAGACTTAAAAGTATTTAATAATATTTAATGCTATTATAATTGGCATTTTTGAAATTTCAATTTCCAATTGTTCCTTGCTAGTATATAGAAATACTATTGATTTTGTATTTAGACTTTGTATCTGAAATCTTAAGTCACTTATTAATTTTAGCAGCTTTTTAGACTTTTGGGTTTTTTACAAAATCTGTACAACCTTGTTTTTCATGAATAGAGACAGTTCTATTTCTTGCTTTCCAATCTGTATTCATTTTATTTATTATTATTGCATTATTGCACTGTCTTGGATAGTGTCTTGTATGATGAATAGAAAGCTGACATTCTTGCCTTGTTCTGAGCTTAGGAAATAAAGCTTTCAATTGTTCATTGATAAGTATGATGTTAGCTATAGAATTTTTTGTAGATGCCCTTTTATTTCTAGTTTGATGAAAATTTTTAAGAATTATGAATCAGGATCAAATTCTACTGGATTTTTCTGCATCTATTTAGATGTGCATGTGTTTTTTTTTCCCATTATTCCTTTGATATGATGAATACATTGATTAATTATTTTTTAAATGATGAACAAGCCCAGAATTATTTGAATAAACTGTACTTGGTCATGATGCATTATTATTATTATTTACACATTGCTTGATTCAATTTGCTAGTATTTTGTTTGTCCATGGGAATGTTGGCCTGTAGTCTCTGCCCCCCTCTTTTGGTTGTCTTTTTCCGGTTATGATATTAGGGTATTTCTGACCTCAAATATGAGATGGGAACTATTCTCTCTTTTTTTCCATTCTGGGAGAGATTGTATCAACTTTGTATTATTTCTTAAATGTTTGGGAAAATTTGCCCATTATCTATACAAGTCTGGACTGTTCTTTGTTGGAAAATTATAATTAATAACTTAATTGTAATACCTTAATACCTTTTAATTGTAATACCTTAATTAATAGATATAGGATTATTTAGGATTATTCTTAGTATCTGTTACTTGAGTGAGTTTTCATGGTTTGTGAATTTAAATGTCTGTAGTATCTACAGTGACATCTCTGTTGAAGTCTTAATATTTGTAATTTGTGTCTTCTCTCTTACTATGTTGGTCAATTTGGCTACAAGATTATCCTTTTCTTTTTTCAAAGACACAGCTATAGTTTCATTGATTTTTGTTTTTCTGTTCTCCATTTAATTGATCTCTGCTCTTTATTATTTTATTCCTTCTGCTTGCTTTGGGTATGATTTTCATCTTTTTTAACTTTCTTAAGGGGCATTCTTAAGTCATTTATTTGAAGCTGCTTTTCCAATATAAGCATGTTAATGCTATAAGTATCCCTTTAAATGTTGCTTTAACTACATCTCACAAATTTTGATGGTGTATTTTTCAATTGCCTTAAATTAAAAATAATTTCTAATTTCCTTTGTGACTTCCTCTTTTATCTTTGGGCTGAGAAATGCATTGTTGTTAATGAAATATTTTGGAATTTCCAGATATATTTCTGTTATTGATTTCTAGTTTATATCTATTATGGCTAGAGAACATACTTTGTATGGTTTCAGTGGTTTTGAATTTATTAATGTTTTGTTTTATGATCTGATACATTCTTAGTGTATGTCCCTTATGCACTTGAAAAGAATGTGTAGTCTGTTATTATTGGATGGAGTGTTTTATAAATATCATTTAGGCTAATTTAATTAATTTTATTGTTTAAGTCTTCTGTACTCCTTCTGAGTGTCTGTTCACTTGTTTAATTGATTACTGAGAATAGGGTCGCCTGGTTGGCTCAGCTCAGTTAAGCCTTTGACTTCGGCTCAGGTCATGATCTCATGGTTTGTGAGTTCAAGCCCCATGTCAGGCTTTGTGCTGACAGCTCAGAGCCTGGAGCCTGCTTTGGATTTTGTGTCTCCCTCTCTCTCTGTGTCCTTCTTCCACCTGTGCTCTGTCTCTCTCTCTCAAAAATAAATAAACATAAAAAAAAGAAAATGATTACTGAGAATAAAGTCTCTAACGATAGTTGGGTTTGTCCATTTGTCCCTTCACTTCTGTAAATTTTTGATTCATATATTTTCATGATTATTAAATGAATATAAAATTATGTCTAAGCTTAAGTTTTCCTAGTAAGTTGTTCTTCTTCATTTCAATAGTATTTTTCTAAAGTCTACTGTTTCTGCTATTTATATAGTCACTACAACTTTTTTTTTAGTGTTTGCAGAGTATATGCATCCATTAGTTTTCTCGTCAATTATTTTAACTTATCTATGTATTTATGTTTAATGTAAGTTTCTTATAGACAGAGTTGAGCATTGCTTTTTAAATTAATCTGACAATCTTAGTCTTTTCTTTAACATTTATTTACTTATTTTTAGAGAGAGATAGGGAGAGAGTGTGCACGGGCAAGCAGGAGTGGGTGAGGGGCAGACAGAGAGAATCCCAAGCAGGCTCCCCACTGTCAGTGCAGAGCCTGATGTGGGGCTTGAACTCACGAACAGTGAGATCATGACCTGAGCCAAAGTTAAGAGTCAGATGCTTAACCGACTGAGCCACACAGGTGCCCCTGACTATCTAAGTCTTTAAATTGGTTTGTGTTTTGGTATTCTATGTAGCATTAGATATTTTTAGATTAACATACTGTCTTGCCAGTTATTTTTATTGTTCCATTTGTTTTTGACCCTCCTCTTGCTTTCTTTTATATTTATTTATTTATTTATTTGTATGATGATTTCATTTTATCAACACTATTGGCTTATTATATTTTACCTCTTAAAATATTTCTTCATAGTTGTCCTGGGGTTTACATCTTTAATTAATCATATTCTTTTTTTTTAATGTTAAAATTTTTTTTAATGTTTATTTTTGAGAGAGAGAGTCAGAGTGCTAGCGGGGGGAGGGGCAGAGGGAGAGGGAGACACAGAATCCGAAGCAGGCTCCAGGCTCCTAGCCGAGCCTCGCCGAGCCATCAGCACAGAGCCCCACGTGGGGCTCGAACTCAGGAACCATGAGATCATGATCTGAGCCGAAGTTGGACGCTCAACCGACTGAGCCACCCAGGCACCCCTAATTAATCATATTCTATGTTCAGATATTAAACTTCTTCACATGTAGTACAAGGACCTTATAATGTTATACTTCCAATTCTTCTCTTCCATTCTTTGGGATGTTGTTATAATTTTAATTTCATATATGCTATAAACACACACACCATAAATTGCTATTATGTTTTGCTTTGACAGTCTACTATCTTTTAGATCAATTAACAATTTATTTACTTTCATTAATGTTATTTCCAGAACTATTCATTTCTTTGTGTAGATCCATGTTTCTGTCTGCTGTTATATTCCTTTGAACTGGGGAACTTCCTTGAACATTTCTTGTAGTGCAAGAAATGATTGTGGTATTAGTAGCATATATCCATCTGGTATGCCTAACTTTTGTGTGTGTTTACCAATCACTAATCAGGTTTCTGCTCATAGGATTATTTCTTCTCCTTGGAAATTGCTTACTTCTTGGGAGTCTATCAATACAGTATGTTTTATGCAGCATCTAGTGGTTTGGCAACAGAGGGATCTTTCAGAATATTTAGTCTGTCAAATCTCAAAAAGCAGAAGTCTTCAATAATATATTTTATAATGTTTCTATATTCACTCACATAGATATGCCTCCATTTTTCTAAAGTTTGCATAGTATTCGATTTTAAGGATGTAACATATTTTAAATTCATACCCTTACTTAGAGGCATAAAGATTATTCCTAGTCATTAGCTGTTTCACATGGCATGCAGGGAGCATCATTGTGCTTGAATTTCCATAAACTTTTATGAGTATATAGTTGTAGGATACATTTCTAAGGTGGAATTGCTGAGTGAAAGGCATTAAAAATTTTTTTTTTTTGAGAGAGAGAGTGAGCAGGGGAGGGGCAGAGAGAGTGGGGGACAGAGGATCTGAAGCAGACTCTGTACTGACAGCTGACAGTCCAACGTGGGGCTCAACGTCTGGCGCTCAACCAACTGAGCCACCCAGGTGTCCTGAAATGCATTTTGAAAGGTTTTGGTAGATATTTTCTGGCAAATTTAAATGTTGTTAGAAAATATAAACAGCGTTTCTAGACTTTTGTATTTGGCTAATATTTACCATTTAAACAACTGATATTTATATTCTTCTATATTGTCAGTATTTCCCCTTCAATGACAGTAAAATCTTGTCTATATGGAACACTTTTTTTTTTTTTTTTTCAACGTTTTTTATTTTTGGGACAGAGAGAGACAGAGCATGAACGGGGGAGGAGCAGAGAGAGAGGGAGACACAGAATCGGAAGCAGGCTCCAGGCTCCGAGCCATCAGCCCAGAGCCTGACGCGGGGCTCGAACTCACGGACCGCGAGATCGTGACCTGGCTGAAGTCGGACGCTTAACCGACTGCGCCATCCAGGCGCCCCATGGAACACTTTTATATGAAGGCAAGTTGTATGCAGGCAAGAACATTTTGTATGAGAGTTTAGTACCTGGGTCATAGTCTTGGCTCTGCCATGAATTTTCCTTTTGACTTTAGATAAGCTAGTTGATCTTTTTAGATCTCTCTTTGTATATAAACTATAGACTATTGAACTAGAACAGAGGTTATTAAATTTTATTCCGAGGGTGAGAAGATAAGCCTGATTGGCAGTGCTTTGGAATCCCTTCAAGCAAGATAGCTGTGCATTTATCACATAGATATATATTTATCAAATAGATATATTCTATAAATATAAATATATATATATATGCTGAAAAATTTTATTCATTTTCCAAAAAAAGTTATGCAATTAAAAGTAGTAGAATCCTTTTGTTTAGTGGATGGATTTAAAGTCACTTCTCGTTTAAAAATTTTATGACTTATGATTCTGTATATTCTTCTGAATTGCTGGATTTTCTAGCATTGAATTCCAGTTATGGCTTCTAGCTTTTTGCTTCTCCATTTAATGCAAAATGCAAAAACAAATGCAGTTATGTAGACCCCCCCAAAAAAAGAGAGAGAGAGAGCACGAGCTTTTCTTCCTCTAATCTTTTCTCTCAGCATTATTTCACTTTTGAATTAGAAATGTTTCAGTCTCAACTACATTTTTTTTCCCAGAGGAAAGTTAAACAGTTTTGATTTCTCTTAATTTAATATCCTTCATAGTGAGCCTGAATTTAAATATAGAATGCCCTGTCCTATATCTTGTCTTTCTTGATTTTCTGTAGAGTATATCCGTAGCCTGTGTATTGGTCATTTTCAATGGAATGCTTCTATCCTCGCCCTCATCAAGTTCCAAGCCCCCGCATACTCTCCTGTCATCAATGTTGAGGGCCATAGTCACATTTCTTCTGTCTGAACATTGCTTTCACCATAACATTTTTTACATTTCTGGGAAAAACTCTAATTACCTTAGGCATAAGAACAAACCTCTTGGTTTAAATCTCTTAATCAGGCTTTCCCAAAATAGCCACTGAGGCAAACTGACTCATTCTCCCATGTGCCTGATTATCCATCTCAGAATTTTTGAAATTCACTCAATTTACATCTATGTTAAGGACTTCTGCACCTCTGCAAGTTCCACTTTTCCCACTGCTAAAAAGTAACCTTCTCCAGGAAGTTTTCTCTTACTAACTAGGGACGAAATATTCTTTTTCTCTCACAGTAGGCAATGTACTTGTACTTTGTCTATAATGAGAAAACAATGAAACTTAACTGAAATAGTTTCCAGTAAGCCTGAGTTTATAATAATTTTACCTACACTGGGCTGAAGTTTGAAAATGCTATCTCTAAAAAGAAATCTACTAGGGAAATAAGAGTAACTAAGATTGTAGGAGATACATATACTCAGATAAACACACACACACACACACACACACACACGCACAGCACACCTCCTACCTTTTGGAAAGTCTTTAAAATTGTAAAATCTTATTTCTACCTTAAATGAGAATCTGTTAAAATAATCACATATATTTAAGAATATTTCAGCATGTGTTCTATAATTTAAAATGATCTTCCCTCGATCTGAATAGAGCTTTACTATACTATAGCTTATTTACTAGGGAAAAGTTTAGGTAACTTATAACAGTGGACCCTGTCTTGCACTTCCCAGGCTTCTCTTTAGGACCAAGGCACTCATTCCAAAGCTGTTAGAAACACTGATGACTGGAGGACCTCAGGTGAATCCCTCTCTAAGAATTGCCCTCAACTAAAGAAACTCATCTTGACCAAGATAATAACATCGTGTCTTTGTGGGCTGCCTGAGCCCAGCACCTGCTCTGGTGGATGTGTAAAATCTTGGTCCTCCTCCCCTCATTTGGGCCGATTCTGATGAGCCATCCCACTTGTAGAGCTCACCCTAGGACTGGTGAAGGCCTTTGTTGTGACAGCTGCATTACAGCTCAACTTCTCCCTCTGCTACCCGATTCCTTTGTTCCCCTGAGGCCTGGTTCCCAAGAGACCCCTTGACAAAATTCCTGCATACTTAATCTTGACCTAGAGTCCTTACCCCCACACTTACATGTTACCATATAATTGTGAAAAACAGAGAAAAAAATGGCTAATGTTTAAACAAATCTTACTGCTTTCCAGGCATTATGCTAAGAACTTCAGATTCATCAAATCACCTGATCCTTACAACAATATGAAGTGGTGGTTATCATCAACGTCATTATCGTCTTTATTTACAAATGAGGAAACTCACTTTAGAGCAATTACATAATTTCCCCAAGTCCTACAGTTACCAGGTGGTAGAGCCAGGGTTTGAAACTATGAATGCTGTATTCCAGAGATTATATTTTTAATAACTCAATCATTTTACTTCCTGAATCTTTATGACGTGTATTGAACACTAAAAGGGCATGTCTGGATAGAGAACTATTTAAGGATTGTGGCTGTGAAGACTAATGACTATATTCTGAAAATCAGATTCTGTTCCATATTTATAGTGTAAGGACACATAATTTTTGGTAAGATGATTTTTTTTTCTAGGTAAAAATAATCACCATCATTTTTAAGTTAAAGCACAATACTATATTTAGATATTGGGTACAACTGATTTTCCATCTCTGATTCAAAATTAAAGAATGTTAAAATTAATCACATGTGAGGAAATTCAAGCCTACTTGCTGACTGATACTAATAAAGGCTGATTTTTTGTTGTTGGAATCAACCGCTGATGTGTTAATGGAATTCTGATTAATGAATTTGTCAATTGTTTGTCCCTACTGTAGACATTAACTGGCATTCTATCAATAACTGTGACATAAAAAAATACATGACCAAAATACAGATTGCTTGCTGCTTTTAAATGCATTTCCAACCAAATTAAACTAGCTACATGACACAACTGATCTAGTCTCCTATGTAGAAATTAACTTTATTTACTTTCGAAATTCATCTGAAGACCCCTTTTTTCAATAGGTACACATAGATCTTAGTCTTATTAGAGAGCTTTCACAGAGTAGAAGGCTGTACATTAAGTTGTTTCTTTTATGTATGTGAAACAATATTGATATTTATATATGCTTTGTAATAAAAATACTTTATATTTGCATAGCACTGCTGAGTTTTCACAAATACTATTCACATAATTCTTATCATGACTGTGAGATAGTTGGGGTGGATGTTTTAAATATCATTTTCTAGACAGGTAAACAGGATTTAGACTAAGTGATTTGTTCAGATGGCTGAGATAGGAGTTCATCTGACCCACAATCTTTTATACACTGACATGAACATATAAATGTGTCTCCTCTCTTAGCCATTCCTTCACTTCTGCCACCCTTCTGAGACATAATGTTTTGTTCTTCCTTTCATGGGCAAATTTCTTGAAGAAAAGAACATACGTGTGCTACATTCACTTTCGTATTTTGCAGCCACCATTCCCGAATGCTTTGCCATCTGAAGTGTGTCCTAATCACTATGAAAGAATGACAGTATCACAGGTCACCAGAAATCTTCCTCATACAACATCCAGTGGCGTTATCATAGATCACAGGTTTCAGACGTCATTGAAGCATCCTTCCTAAGCATACCATGTGTTTCAAGAAACATTCCTCTCTTTGTTTCTGGAAACTGAAAGTGATTCTCTTCTCCTCTTTTTTACCTTCATTGAATCCTTTTCCTATCCTTCAAATATAGCTGTTTACCAGAGGAATATCCTTGACTTTCATCTGTTCTTTCTGCGTATTGAATTCATCATGAGTTTTATGGTTTCATTGATCAACTCCACCTACATGAAGGGCGATATAATATAGGAATTAAGATCTTAGCTTCAAACTCAATTCTGTTTGAGTCCAAGCTCCATCATTTATTAGCTCTGTGACTTTGAGAAACTTCTCAGTTTGTCCATGTGCAAAATGGGTTTACTCTGCTTACCTCAGAGGGTTGGAAGGACTAAAGAGATAAAGTATGTAAAATGCTTAGCCACTGATAGTCCCAGTTTTTTATTTTAATACAATGTAAACCCTATACTTTAGTGTCCACAAGACTATACCATCTGGCTCCTTCCTACATCTAGGCAAGAGATATTGATGGTGAAGATTATTTGGTGGCAAAACAGATGGAGAGAAGTAGATATATTGAAGACATGTTTTACAGGAAGGATTTTGTGTGAACATGGTGATTGAGATGGGGTGATGAAAGATTATCCTGATATAGCTTGAAAGTTTAAGCCTCATAAAACTGGGTAGCTGGTGTTATCTACTAAGAGAGGGGCACTGGGGGATAACTAGGATTCTGGGGAAGATTATAAATTAGGTTTGGGGCATGTGGAGTTTTAAGTTCCTTTCAGATCTATAGGTGGAACAGTTGAATAGGCAGTTAAACAGGTAGCTTCCAGCACTCAATAAAGATATAGAAGAAAAAAAAAATCCCTGAAATATTTTAAGTTGAGAATTACATTAAAAGCAACACAGAAAGTATCATACAACTGAAAAATATATATAATCAGGGTTGTGGTAGATAAGAATATATAAAATATAAGTGCAAAGTTTAAAATTATAATAAGGTTGATAAATATGGAAGACATACTAGGGAGTTTATATGTATGTATAATTGGTCGTCCTGAAGAAAAAAAAAAGGTAAATGAAACATTAAAACTAACTAAAGATATATTAGAAGAAAACTTTTTTGAAATAAATACTTGTATTATTGTTTTATCAAAAAATATTCATTAGATGACTAGTTTTTGTCAGGTGCCATTCTAGGCACTGAGAGCAAAGTATTGGAAAAGTTAGAGAAGGTGACTTTTCATGGAGTGAGCATTCTACAGCCACTAAAATGCACACCAAGTTCCAGAGGAAACTTATATAAAATGTCAATAAGACAGACTGTCATGACGTTACCAAACATCAAGATAAAAAATTTTATGGATGTCCAAACAAAGAATGCAAGTCAGCTAGGGAATAAAAGTAATTTTGGCCTCAGATTTGTCCATTAGTCTTAGTGAGAAGACAGAGGGTCACTGTCTACAAAACTCTGAGGGAAGATATGTCCCAATAATTTTAATACCCAACCAAAATTTCTGTCAAGTATCAAGGCAGTGGACATTCTCAAGTAAGTAAGAAGTCAAGCAATAATATACCCATGAATCTTGGTTGGAAAAAATGTAAAAACTGGACAATGATATCCAGCTGAAAATGATATGAAGCAAATTAAAAAACTCAGGATGGCAGACCCATGCTTGGCATTGAATATACTGAGATATAATTATTTGTATATTGAATATACTGAAACATATTTATACTGAAGTAGATTATAATTATATAATATTAAATAAATGTGGGAATTTTTCATCAGAACATAATACAATGTCATAAACCTTGTAATTAACAAGTAAATATTACAAGGTAAGGAGAGAAGAGATAGGAATTAGTATTTTTATGCTATTTTTTCTCATCTTTCATAGTAAAGGTTCAAGATCATGGCCTAAATTTAATCATGAGGTTTTGTTTTTCTTCCTGAAATAATGATATCTATCTCTTAGTACTTTAAGATTTTTTTTCATAACTTCAAAAGAATCTTTTAGGAACCAATATTATATGCTGACAAATGAACAGGTGTCTAAACAATAACTTATTTAGTTTTACTTTATTCTCTTATGTTAAACTCAAGTAGACTTAAGTAATTTAGAAATTAGAAAGTACGATCTCATTTGAACCGCTATTCTTTGTGCCTCACTCTCTCAGCCTATCTATGTGTCTATCTGTGTGTTTGCGTGGGGGTGATTTCTAGAGTGAGGGTCTCCAGATGATAAGAACAAAGGTGACTTCTGGAGTTAGGGAGATAGCACAAACATGATATGTTTCTTTTTATTATGAATAGTCATATATTGAAGAAACCACTGATGAATGAAAAAAACAAACAGTTCAAAATCAACTTTGGGAATGGGTCTGGTAGTAGGGGTAGATGAGGCAGGAGGATTAACCATGAGAAAATCTTTTATCCTCTTGGGCCCCTTCAGTTCACAGCACATCTTATATTATAGAGGGCAAGTTATTTAAGCAATAGTATTTCAGAGAAAACTTTCTAATTCTGATGTATTTATTGGCCATTTCAGAACTGACTTGCTAATAATTTCAATTTCAAATATTGAAACAATTTAAAGATTTTTTTTTTAGGTATTTTCAAGTATTAAAAATATTTTGAAGTAATGGTTTATTTTTTCAGGGCGTTCTGTAGTTGTTATACTTTGTGATTTTACTTGGTTTAGATCCTGGTCACACCTTTCCTTTCTTTATTTTATTTTTTCCAAAATTTTTTTTAATGTTTATTTTTGAGAGAGAGAGACAGACAGAGTGAGAATGTGGGCAGGGGCGGGGCACGGTGGGCAGAGAGAGACAGAGACACAGAATCTGAACCAGGCTCCGGGCTCTGAATTGTCAGCACATAGAGCCTGACATGGGGCTCAAACTCATAAACCGCGAGATCATGACCTGAGGTGAAGTTGGACGCTTAACCAGCTGAGCCACCCAGACACCCCACACCTTTTCTTTGTATAATTATTTCATATGATACACGCACCCACACACATTCAAATTTTTTCGATTAAAAAAAGCTTTTGGCATTTGAAACTGATTTACTAAAATGAGTTGATCTTTCTGACTTGATTTTCCCCACTAAATAACACAAAACAATCACTTCTCCTAAATTCCTATAAGTTCCTTATAGCACTCAATTTATTTCGTTTCCCAGGTTGTCCTTGACTTCTATACCACCCAGGTACTGCTGGGAGCATTGGAGGTCAGGATTACACCAGCTCTCTGGGCTTTGTAAGTAAGCCTGCCTCTACCTAGGAATTAGCAAATAGGACTTTTGAAAACATAAATCTACCTCCTTTTACTGTTTTTCTGTTTTAGAAATGTTTCATGCTGTCAGAGGCTTGAGTTCATATAGGAAGGAGAATAAGAAGGAGGCTGGGTGACTTGGGGACTGGAGGTCACAGTGGGCCAGCCGTGGGGGTGACTTCCACATACAGTGATCCATCTGGTGCTGCAGTTTGTACCTCTGCTCTGTCTTTAATGAGACCACTTGATGTCCAAGAAGCTCGGCTCTTTTCCAGCTTCTGGATCAAATCTCATCTCAGTAGCAATTTAAAGAGAAATTAGAATGGTCTGTTAAGATGTCACAATTCCAGTCTCAAAGGAGTGGGAGTTACAAGAGGGAAGTTGGTCATCTCAGGGGCTAGTTATCCATAAACTTCTGGGTGGTGGAATCTTTCTCTTTTATCACCATGACCCCCATTATTTAACATATTACTTTGCATAGAGGAGGAACCCAGTATTTGATGAGTGAATAAATTATTAATTAAATATATAAAAAGAAGGAAACAAAGAGTCCTAATTGGGTCATACTGGGGAGTGAGTTGCACACTTGCTCTTGAAAATGAAGCCATCACTAGCGTGATGAGTAAATTTAGTGCTAGAAGGTATAGTCTGAGGTATGAAATGAGGGCTCCTCCAATGTCTTCTCACCCACTTACCTTGAAGTCTTGAAAATCCTATTTAATTTTTATTTTATTTTATTTTATTTTATTTTATTTTATTTTATCTTATTTTATTTTATATTTTATTTTATTATTAGTTTTTAAAAGTTTATTTATTTTGAGAGAGAGATTGAGCATGAGTGTGAATAGGGGAGGGACAGAGAGAGAGGAGAGAAAGCATCTCAAGCAGGCTCTGTGCTATCAGACGTGGGGCTCCATCTAAGAAACCATGAGATCATGACCTGAGCAGAAATCAAGAGTTGGATGCTTAACCAACTGAGCAAACCAGGTGCCCCATTGGAACTCCCCTTTTAGAGATTTGTTCATAAAGGGAATGTGGCAGAAGTGGGACTGTCATATTTATTGTGACTGTTTCTGGATAAGAGAACTATGCAAGGTAAAACACACAAACAATTCCGCCCCCCCCCCCCCCAACCCAGCAAAAAGTAATAACAATAAGAACAAAAGAGCAAGTCAAGGAGAATGCCTTACCAAAAAAATAGATGCCATGTTACATTGATGTAATATTTTTCCAGAGTTATTCTATTAAATATTGATTTTCTGTTTTTTTTTTAAATCTCTATCAATTTATTAAAGCCTTTTGGCGTTATATAAGAATCTTTTGCCTTGAAAAGATTAAAACAGAGACCTTCCAAATCAGTGAGCAAGAACAACTTCCTGCCACCTACAGAAAATCTTGCTGCCAAGGAAAGAAATGACAGACCTATAATATTTATGCCAAAGATAGCATTTCTTGGGCCCTAAATGATATATCTGGAGACCCTATATTTACTGACTTTGTTCTTATTGCTAAACTATCTTTTATTACAAATAAAGTTTGCTTTAGTTCCCTTTTGGATGGAGAGAACCCATTTGCAGAAGCTCTATGCTATCCCTTCTCCTACAGTTATTTCAGTATGAAAGTTTGGAAATTCATTTTTCTGTAAGTTTAGGAGGAATTTATCCAGAACTTCTCCATGGTTTTCTGGCCATCATATAAAACATCACAGAAACTCATCTGCTTCTGATGTGGTCATCTCTGGTCTTTGCATCCCAGCTGGCATTTTCGTGGACAGGGCAGAAGCATTTTTCATTTAGGTCACAAAACTTCAAACAACATGCACTGTAAAGGAAATATATGTCTTATCGTTTGCTCTTATCAACAAAATGTTTCCCCCTAAGTGTGGTATCTGTTCACTGTGTATCGAAATTGTTGACCTAAAATCTTAAGGGAGATCTTTGTTTTTGGCCTTTGACAACCTATTCTCATTGACATAAGGATCCAGGAGACTGGATTAACAAACTCTTTGTGATAAAAGCTTTCTCCTAACAGAGATCCTCTTGGAAGCAGAGAATAGGGAGAGACTCCCTGAGGCATCTGAGTAGTCATGATGGACAGAGAGGAGACCAGACACCTGGACTCCATGGGGCCATCATTAGAGGGACATGATGTTTGTTAGAAAGGGAATCCCTTAAGTATTCTCAAATCTCCATTATATCTCCCTCTGGTGAGCTATTTCTGACAATAGAGTCTGTGTCCTTGGAATACATTCTCTTTGCTGATTGAACTACTGTACTTTTTGCTACCTTAGAGTCATAGATGATTTTGGATTAAGAAAAAAATTCTTTTAGAACTCAGTGACATACAGCAGGTCATTCTTAAACCAGAAATGCTGACTCAATTTAGATTTAAGAAAATCTTTTTTTTCAAATTTAGACTTAAAAAAAAATCTTTTTTCTTGAAAGATGTTATAGAACTAAAGAGAAAGGAGAATAAATGAATGTTGTTTGGTTTCTGTTCATAGACACAAGCTCTGGACGTTTAATTTTTTTGCTTTATATTTGTATAAATATATATGTTTAAATAAGTGAATCCAACTATTCCCTGTGATGTTCAGCTTGCTATAGAAATCCTTTTCTTCACTGAAAAAGTAAAGATCATTTCTCACACAAATTTTGTTATTAATTTACGTTGAGGTAATAACTTTCTTTAAAAACATGGACTGAGTCAAAAGAGATAAATTTGACATTTTAGAATGGTAAGATCTTGATTTAACTTCAGATGGGAACTTTGGTTACTGAGGGACATCGTTTTCTCTTTTAATTAATTCCTTTTCCTGACATTTCTCCCATCATGAGGCAAATTTGTTTGTGGCGCTTAACCTTTAAGTATGATATCAGTTTTCACTGGAGTCATGCAGCGACCAACAGTAAGTAAATGTAAGGCAAGAAAAGTATTTTTTTTTTTTAAGGCAAAAACTCCTCAAACTAAGTTTACAGTCAGGAAATTTTCTTCTTCACTTAGAACTCATGACCTCAGCTGCCGCTTTATCTTTGCCTTCTTGGTCCCTCTCCCCAAACTCCAGAGCCCAGGGACTTTGTGTCCTGCAAATAGTTTTCAGATTCACTCTCTCCTCCTTACCCATCAAATTCATTCCCTGAACAAACAAACAAACAAACAAACAAAACAAACTTTTTTTTAAACTCATGCTCTTTCCTCTGCTGTTTCCTTTTTAGCTTTACTTGTCAAATTTTACTTATCCTTTAAGCTTACTTTTACTCTCCCAATCCCTGCTTCCCCTTTCCCTGTTATTTTTCCCTCTCCCGGCCTAGAATGATGAATTCCTTCTTTGTTCTCATATACTTAGTTCACATGTGTAGTATTTACTCCACCGTTATTATCATTTGTAGTTTGTCTGTTTCTACTCCTCCTTTCCTTGAGGGCACACCAGTTTTATTGACTTTTCAGCCCTGGGGGTGGCAGGGGGCGGGGTGTTGGGGTGAGGGAAGAAGTTCTAGCATCTGGCTTGAGATCCATTTATTCCCTTTACCTGGGCGTGAGGGTGGGGTAAGATATGCCTTCAGGGGAAAGAAGAGAAGGCAGTTATCTTGGTCTAGTCTCCATGTTAACTTGACCTCCAGGTAAATAGGATAATAATACTTTCTGGGAGGAAGAGACATTATTTCAGAATGCCTGCAGTACAGTGTTCCTGGCCAAGGCTTACTTATATTAGCTAGAACCCAGGAAATATGAAGGTTGCCTCCCTGGAGAATGGCACATGGGCTATGTAATAATCCATGGCAGGGGTTGATGAACTTTTTCTTAAAGGGTCGGATGCTAAATACTTTAGTCATGTGGGTCACATGGTCTTTGTTACAACTACTAAGTTTTGCTCGGCAGTGGGAAGCAGCCATAGACAATGTGGAGCATGTAGGACTGGCAGTGTCTTAGTGAAGCTCTATTTATAAAACAGATGGCCAACTTGCGGGTTGTAGTTTGCCAACCTTTGATCTAGGGTATAAAACAGAGAAGCTTCCAAACTTATATGCTCCCTGCGGTGGGGGGTAAATCAGCAAGCCTCACTTAGAGAACTCAACCATTGTTTCTCAGCAGAGGTCCACCTGGAGGAAGGAGGAAGGGCCTAGGAACGAACCATTCTTAAAGTCACAGACCTTGACTCCCCTTGACTATCTATATCCTTGAAATCATTAGCAAAACTTGATTCAAAGTGAAATCTCTGATTTGTATGAACCAGACTTGACCATACGATCCTGAATGCTAGCACAAGACACCGTGGGGCCTGATAGGTCACATTAGCACGAACAGATAAAACAATGAATATTTGTCGAGCATTATTACTCTGCACCACCCCCTAAGTGTCTCAGTGAGCCGCATGTATTAAGACATGAACTTGACTGGTCTGTTTTGGGAATCAGGTGGCCCATCCCAGTAAACCTCAGACTGTCTCAAGCAGGATATCCCTGACCTTTTATCATTGTTGATCTCCCTTATTTTTCTACAGCTATTTTGGTACATATATTATACAGTTGTTGAAGAGTGTTCCAAATAAAACAAAGTCGTGTTTTTGACTGTTTGCTGTTTAATAAGAGTGGCTTCTAAATAGCTTTCTCTGTCTGTAATCCTGGAGTATGGGGATTAGTATCCTGTTTTGGTTTGGAGAGACTTGGTTAGGCCTGACCTTTGACGTGTTATTTCTGTTGAGCATATAGCTCAAGAGATCCTTCCATCTTCTCTATTTCCTATATAATTCCAAATTAAGTCAGGTGTGAAAAGAAAGCAGCGGAAGAAAATCCTAACTGAAGTTACGGCCCTGCCTTCTGGCGCATCCCTCTCTTATTTTGGGTGAAAGAAGTAGGCAGTGTTGACACTAAATCTTGTTATGTCCCTAACTAGCTGTGTTACTCCAACCAATATACATAACTTCTCTGAACCTATTTCTCTTTTGTAAAAATGGGAAGTACACCTTTATTGTGTGGATTTAAAGGGAAAGCTCATTTGCAGGTTGGGTGATTATTCTTGTTCTTTGTTGGCCTGTAGCCAGAAGTTATATGCACATGCACATATGTCATTCAGAATTACAATCAAATGTTGAGAAACCTCCCCTAAAGATGTTCCTGAAAGAAAAGAGCAAAATTTCTCTTTCTAGTGTGGTTTAGAAGCAATTCTACTTGAAGGCAGAAGGATGAACTGGAACAATGTCTTATTATCCTTTATAGTCCTATTAACCTGTCTATTTCATCTGCTTCCCTTTGGCACAAGTATTATCTCCCTCAACATGTTGACTTTAGGGAGAAAAGCCCACTATGCTAGTGCCGAATGCTAGTTAAGTGCTGATTAAGTGAGTTCTGAATGTATGTATGGCTTGACTAAAATTATTTATTCAGTCAGGGAAGAAACTAATTCACACAGCAGTGCCCTAATTGGCATCAGAGAGGCATTTCCGTAATGCCCTTAGGAAAAGCAGGAAGTTGATTAAACAGAAAAAATGCACATGGAAATAGGAGTACAAAGTATGCATAGAAGAATAAAAATGCAGTTGTTAAATAATCGCCCTCATGATATATATTTTTTTTTTTTCCTGAGAAGCTACCTTTGATTTAATGCAGGAGAGAGCACCTGGGAAAATTTCAAATTGGAGTCCCTCCCACTCGTGCCCTGCTTACACTAAGCATCCATGGCCCAGAATTCAAATACTAAATCTAAGAGAGGCAGGTAAAAAGAACAGTGGAAAACAGATGGCAGCAGTTACAACTAGCAAATTCCCAGTTGGTGGCTCTCACATTTAGAATCGGGCATCTGTTCTTCTTCCCCACTGAAAAGTGGTTTTAACTCAGAGGTGTTAAAAATATCTAAGTTGCTGTTTTATTCATTTCTGCTATTTACTGACTTTAATGACTTACAGTATATCCAATGAAAAGTACAATGTTTACCCAAGTGGCAAGAGACTCAAAACAGAAATATGGAATGCTGTTAAAAAACCTTGTGGTCTACTAAACAGCCTGTATGATTTTATAGGTATACCTTGCTTTATGAAATAGACGGGTATCTTAATATTTGTTTGTGTAGATGGAAATACACTTTGAAGTACACCTGCAGTTCTTGATATTGGAAGAATCCTGGGAGAGTCACAACCTCTCTGGACCTCACTTTCCTTCTTCGCAAAATAGTAATAATGATGCCTACATTATTCGGTTGTACAGGTCTGTTGTGAACATTAGAGATAGTGGCAGTAAGTTATGTTCAAAGGCCCTCAGATCTTGTAGGTGTTTAATAAATAGTGCATTCGATTATTTGTGAAAGTTCCCATTTTGAGACAAATATCCATTCATAAACAATCGAAAATGTTGGCTGTGCCTATCTATATTCTTGAGTAAGAAAATCTCAAAAATGAGAGAAAAGAGGCAGCCTTCGTAATTATGAATAAGATATCAGCAGCCTGTTGTTTTTATGTTATTGTAAAAATGCATTTCCCGTAACCATTTATACTGGTTCCAGGAAGAGAGTCCTATTGAATTGAATGTCATTTAACCCAGGGCCTGATACAAAGTAGGTGATCAATAGATAGTTACTGACCACGGGTTATTTCATATTTCATTCTTTCCTTTTTTTTGCTTTAAAAATAATATTTAATCATTGTAGACAATTTGGAAACATAACAGCATGAAGAAGAAATAAAAAATAGTTTATAATTTCAAAACCCACTGACATAACTTTAAAGACTAATGTGAATCTTATATCACCACATTGAGAAAGCGCTACTAATAAGATTAATGTATTAATATTTTTTTCCTTCTCATAAAACTTACACTTGAATAATGGGTCTATATACAAACAGTGGTTTGTAATCACAGATTCTATTCTCACTAACACTCTGAATATTCTTTCTCAGTCAGGCAGTATTAACATTAATAATCACTAACATTTATTGAGAATTGTTATTTACCAAGTACTATATTAATGCTATATATAATAATATTAAGGGGGTATATATATATATATATATATCCATTTAAACCTCACAACAATCCTGTATGTGGGACTATTATTTACAAATGAGGAAATCAGAGCATTTGATATTAGGAATATGCCCAAGAGCTCATGTTGGGTGATAGAGGTAGGATTAAATTAATAATTAAGGGGGTAGGAGGGATAGGCAAAATAAGTAAAGAGGATTAAGAGGTATGGTGACAGATGGTGACTACACTTATCTTGGTGAGCATTTTGCAATGTACATGATGACTGTTGAGTCACTATGTTGTGTGTCTGAAACTAATATAATATTATATATCAACTATACTTCGATTAAAAATAAGTGGAGGAGGGTGCCAGGGTGGCTCAGTCAGTTAAGCGTCTGACTTCGGCTCAGGTCATGATCTCGGGGTCTGTGAGTTTGAGCCCTGCGTCAAGCTCTGTGCTGACAGCTCGGAGCCCAGAGCCTGCTTCGGGGTTTCTCTCTCTGCCCCTCCCCTGCTCATGCTCACTTTCTCTCTCTCTTTCAAAAATGAATAAACATTAAAAATTTTTTTTTTTTTAAAAATAAGTAGAGGGGCACCTGGGTGGCTCAATCGGTTAAACATTCGACTTGGGCTCAGGTCATGATCTCACGGTTTGTGAGTTTGAACCCCACATTGGGCGCTGTGTGTTGGGCTCTGTGCTGACAGCTCGGAGCCCAGAGCCTGCTTCGATTCTGTGTCTCCCTCTCTTTTTCTGCCCCTCCCCCACTCATGCTCTGTCTGTCTCTGTCTCTCAAAAATAAATAAAGAATTTTTTAATCTTTATTTATTTTTAGGAGAGAGAGACAGTGTGTGAGCAGGGGAGGAGCAGAGAGAGAGGGAGACACAGAATCGGAAGCGGGCTCCAGGCCCCCAGCTGTCAGCACAGAGCCTGACGTGGGCTCTAACTCAAGAACCATAAGATCACGACCTGAGCCGAAGTCGGACCCTCAACCCACTGAGCCACCCAGGCGCCCCACATTAAAAAAAAAAAAAAAAAAAAAAAAAAAAAAAACTTTTTTAAAAAGAAAAAGAAAAGGGGGCACTGGGTGGCTCAGTTGGTTAAGTGTCTGATGCTTGATTTCTGCTCAGGTCATTATCTCATGGTTTCTGCTGTGGGGTGGAGCCCCATGTTGGGCTTGGGATTCTCTCTCTCTCTGTCTCTCTCTGTCTCTCTCTCTGCCTCTTCCCTGCTCTCTGTCCCTCAAAATAAATAAATAGAGGTTAAAAAACATAAAAAGGAAAGAGCGTTGGACTTGGAGTTAGACTAGATTTGAATGCTAACTAAACTATTAAATAGCTATGTGATCCTGAGTAATAAACCTTCTCTCCTTCTCTGAGTCTTCATTCCATCTATAAACAAAATTTTAGAAATTAGGGTATTTCATTCTGTAATGTGTACTGAACTATTCTGCTTCTCTTTAGTGTAGAGGTAGGAGCCCAGATTTTGAAATCAGATATGTGTGTGGGGGTGTACATTTATTTCTCCATTTCTCACATGCCCTTTCATGTGGAAAGACTTTCACTCGGGTCACCTTCTGTCCCTTCGTTCTCCTCTTCTCACGTTAAGAAGATTGGCATCCCACTTGCAAGAGAGTTCTGGCTTGCTGTCATTGCTTAGTTCTTTCCTCTTTTCTCTTTCTGTGTTCTATGTGTGTGGAGAGAATGTGCATTCTCAGCAGCTCCTTGGCAGTGCAGGCTCTATTTTTGTGGGTATGCCCAACAGTTTTTTTTTTTTTTTTTATTAATGGGGAGGGTAAATTCAAGCCAGGGATTCATAAGTCAGTCCATTTTTTTTTTTTTAATTTATTTTGAGAAGGAGCGGGGCAGAGAGAGAGGGAGAGAGAGAGAGAACTCCAAGCAAGCTCTGCACTGCCAGCACAGACCCTGATCCAGGGCTTGAAGTCACAAACTGCAAGATTGTGACCCGAACTGAAACCAAGAACCATTTGCTTAACAGGGTAGTAAGTTAGCCTATTTATTGTATTTGAGTTACCTCCTCCCATTTAGTTCTTTGTCAGTAATCCATTTGTCTGACTCCGATGTCTATCTCTCAGTTTGTTAGTTGAGTTGAGTTAGTATGTACAGAAGCACTGGAGGGAAAAAAGGAGGAAAAATTAGGATGCAGAAGTTTGGATGAGGTCGGTGGACTGAAGTTAGAGGGTAGAAGTGACCTTGGGTACATAAAGTGCTTGTCCTCCCAATTGTTCCCTGACCAGCCTTCATGGACCCAGGCCTGAACTTTGCTTGTGTTATTTCTTCTCATTTTCACAAAACCCTATAATACAGGCTTTGTTTTCACTGTCTTCTGATGTGGATACTGAGACTTGGGAAAGTTAAGTACCATGTCCAGGGTCCCATAGCTGGAAAGAAAAAAAAGACTGGTAGACCAAACCAAGTGTGGGGTCGTGAGCATGGAATCAGATACTCATGACTCCTGGGAGTGTGGGCCAGTGTCAAGGAGATCACTAACGGACAGTAGAAGGATGCTCTGAAGTCATGATTAGAGCCTTGACACAGGTCGCAGGAGTAATGAATGGTTTGCAAGGCGGCATGAAGGTGCTCTGGTTTTTAAAGAGGAATGGTTTTCTATCGACCTGTCATTTCCCCTTGTCTAATTAAAGCTCAGATTTAAAACTACTGGTGTCTTAATATAGAATCACACGGCTTGTGATCAAGTCATCACGCTTAAGAGCTCCACCAGTATGTTTGATTTTTCCACGACAAATCCTACTTCCTCCAATAAGATGCTAAGGGTCGTCTCTTCCTGCTCTCTCTCTGCGTTCTCAGTCTCCATGTGTCCCCTCTGTGTGTCCCCTTTCCATCCTCTGCCTTGGAAGCAATGCGGTTACTGCCTGAGGAAGAGTAATGAATAGAAAGAATCACATGTACTTGAAGGGAAATTTTGGTAACGCATCTACTTTGAGAGCCATAGAAAAGTTGCTTAAAAAGTGGGGGATTTGTAAACCAAACGAAACCCCAAACTGTCCCCAGATCAGAGGACAGTCTGCAAAATTAATTGTCTTGTGCCCATGGTTGTCTTTCTTAAGGAAAAGGCCATTTTTCAAGGGGCAAATTTGAGTTTAGCCATCATTTGAAAGAGTCACAAGTTCTTTCATAGAGCTAATACAAAATGAAGACCACACTTGGGGCAGTGCACTGTACTAGGTATTTTGACCCGCATTATCTCCTTTCATCCTCAACAATAATCCTGAGAAGTGGAAATTACTGTCTTTGCTTTTACAAAAAGGAAAGTGGGACTCAAAACGATTAAATACTTTGCCCAGGGTGACCCCTTTAATAAGTGCAGGAGCTAGTATTCATGCCCTAGTCTGTCTGTTTGCAAAGCCCCTGCTCTTTTTGATCTTTCTTGCATGAACTAGTTTATTAAATATGAATGGGGGGAAACTTCACTAGAAGGCTTTTTCCTCAGAGCAACCCCAGGAATCCCTTCTCTACCTGTAAGTGGATACGTTAGTATGGTCTCCATGTCCATCTATAAATTTTCTAGAGGGTGATCAATTCTGAAACTGGCAAGGAAAAACTTGGGCAAATAGCTGCTCTTACAGAAAGTCTGGAATTGGAAAGAGAATGGCTGTACCCTGTGCCATGAATTTTTCAGGAGAAATGTTGCAAGGGATGGAAGTCATGATATAGATGCCTTTTTTTTTTTTTTTTTTTGAAGAGCTCCATATGAGAAAATCTTCCACAAGGGACATCCCTTTTACCAACTTGGCAAAGACTAAAAATGCAGAGTTTCCAGGATCAAAGCATATTCGCAATGTGAAGAACTATCCCCTGACAATCAGACTGGAAGAGGGAGGTTTCCTTTAATCTTTTTTCCTTTGTTTTATTATTTTTTTTTTCTGAGGGGAAAATTCCTTTTTCATTTTCTTTTGCTGACTAATTCTTCCCTTTAATCATTTTCATCTCGAGACTCATAGCCATTTCCTCCCTTTACATTAAGAATGAATATAAACACAAATCATTTTTGAGTTTCTGTTGCAGGGAGTTGCTTTCCTCCTGAACCCTTCAAAGATATGCAGGTGAGAGCAGGACCCGAATCTAGCAGAATTGGAGGTTTTCCGTCTCCTCTTTCCTCTCAGTGCATTCTAGAATTGTGGAGAAAAATGTATCCTGTGGCCAGAGGAAAACAATCTGAGTCAATCAAAGATCATTTATAATCTTTATGAACGAAAGAGAAGAAATAGACTTTTAAGAGATTTTTGGAATCTAGGGAAGCTGTATAAAGGGAGCCAGAGGTGGTTATTTATAAGTGAAACTTAAGGTTTTTGGTAAGGAGCTTCTGTGCTAAAGATTTCAAAGCTTCATTTGATGTGCCTTAATGTCTAGGACAAATGCCAAAATAAGGGACGCAGGATCATTGCACAGCTTCCCTTGTCTGGGGGCCCAAAGTGGGTGGATACAATGGATATCAGTGTTCACTTCTGAGCTGTTCTTTTCAAAAAGCTTCAAGTTATGAAGAATAAAATCATCATTATTATCTCTTTATACTATGGGCCCGGGATATGAAAAAATTGATTACCTGATCTTTAGTTCCTTACTCTCTCCTGTCTATCTCTAATTTTGTTGCTTGGGGATTACTGGACTATCAACACTCTTCCTGAATAATCAATCTGGTTAATTTAGCTTATAAACCACTTTCCCCCTTGTGTCTGGTGTAACATATTGTTTAGTAATGTGCCCAGTAAAGCATAAAAAGTAACTCTCCCAGAAATGGAAAAGGAAACAGCACTCAGGTTTTGAACTTAGGCATCTTGAATTTTACCCGTCTGCTGGGCTGTGTGGTAACTGACTTTTTATTTATTTTGTTTTTAGACATATGACTAAACTTACCTCATTCTGCTCAGCAGCTGAACAAAATGCACAGTGCTATATTCTGAAGCGCCTACTCATTCTTTATTGCTTTTATGACAAAGCTGTCCCTCCACATGTCTGCTCTGCCCTCTGACCCAAGGCGTTTGCTTCAAGTAAACAGGCCAGATGGTGGAGAAAAGCGATGGGTCAAAGAACAACCCTCGAGGGTCAGGAGTCACCAAATCCTTCTTCACGAAGCAAACTTAAAAGCAACAATTTCACCAAATGCAGTGGAGTACTTTCACAGTGGAAATGGAGGTGGGGAGGGCATACCTTAATTATATATTTTGCTTTCAGGGCCTAATGATTTTAGGTGTAGTGCCTATTGGCTAATTTGAATATAAGCGATTTATGAGAAATAAGACAAGTTGGACAGATGGATCAATCTTATACTCTGCAAAGAGCGGCAAGGCTTGGGTGTGAATGAGCATTCCCAGCTCTGGCCAGAAAATTACGGAGATATTTTAGACTCTTTTAATTTTTTTAGGGGCTATTGTTGAAAGTTGACGCCAAGGAGATGCCATTGTCTAAAATACGCTAGATCCCCACCCCCCCCCAAAAGTCTCTAGTAAGTCTGCAGGAAGCATTCAAAGGTGACACTCCTTTCCTTTTCTTTGGTGTGGTGATGTGTGAGTCCAGGTGTATGAGCGTTTGTGGAGGTGCTGTAAGTACCATAAGCACAGAGATATAGTGGGTCTTTTTATACTGCTGTTTTCAAAAGTAATTTAACAAAACGTTTATTAGCCATTTTATAAGACTGTGTATTTTATAAAGAACATTAGAGTACTAGTTTTTCCTTGTAAATAAGCTGGCAATGGATAGGCCTGATTAGCTCTCGTGCAGATAATGATAGTATAATGTACCGGTAGAATGTATTAGATTTATACATGGAATTCTAAAATTAAAAAAAAATTTTTAAATGGTGAGCACACCCTGAAATTTTTCCGTTAAGGGTCCTGAAATACACCTGTGGGTTTAGAATTCTTTCTGGGCTAAGTATTATCTAACGTAGGGCGTTCAGGATGAAGTGTGTCTCTCACTTGCCACGACATAGTTACTTATTTATTTTTGCGTGTGTGGTAAAATGAATTCTCTAGCTTGGATACAGTATAAAATAGAGAGTTTAATTGGTATTTTAAATGTAAAGATTATATCTAAGGCTAAATTTTTGTTCTTAAGTTACCAAGCTTCTATAATATATTGATATAACTGATATTTAGTGTTTACAAATTACCAATCGCTGAATTTATTGCTTTGTGTGTGTTTTCTCATCAAATCTTCAAAACAACCCTCATCAAATCTTCAAAACAACTGTACAAAGTGGGTACAATTCTTAGAGCCATATTGTAAGTGAGAAAACTGAGGTTCGGAGAGACTAAATAACTTGCTTAAGACTATACGCCTGGTAGGTGGCAGACATAGACTGGAATCCCAACACACAAGTTTAAGTTACTTCTCTTGGCATTGTCATTATCCCTACTATATTAGAAGAAACATTGGAATTCAGACATGTTGCGTCTACCCAAAGTCCCAATGCTATCAAGAGGCAGAGGGGACATGCATACTCAGGGTTTTCTTACTCTTAACACCGCACTAGATATGGTGGAAGCTCTCTCAACAGAACACTGCCTCTTCAGTACCCAGGACAGTGGGCTACTTTCTTAGTATGCTTGCATATTTCTTCTCTCCATAGTTTAGTCGTGTGTTTATAGGAATGTAGTTTCTGAACCTGTTTATACCGGTTGAACATGTTACCCTAGTTATATAATTATTTTAATGACCACAGAAACCAATGAAATCTGGAAATAGAATTGTGATTTCCATGAAAACTAAAGTGGATGGAAAGACTGACTTAATAAAGGCAAGTTGAAAAAAAATTACATAGATTAGGTATGAGTGATGCTACTGTAAAGAATTGAGGGAAAATAATACAGTTCTAGGAAAGCTCTTTAAATTTTCATTCCACTTAAAAAGTTTTTTTAAGATCTCAAAGGAAAGACAGAACGACCTTGGTTCTAAATCAAAAGCCTGGCCAATGATGGGGTGCCTGGGTGGCTCAGTTAGTTGAGTGTCCAACTTCAGTTCAGGTCATGATCTCGTGGTTCGTCAGTTTGAGCCCTGCGTTAGGCTCTGTGCTGACAGCTTGGAGCCTGGAGCTTGCTTCAGATTCTGTGTTGCCCTCTCTCTCTGCGTCTTTCCTGCTTGTGCTCTGTCTCTCAAAAGTAAATAAACATTAAAAAAAATTAAAAAAGAGACTGGCCAATGAATTGATAGTTATACATGTTTAGATTAGAATAAGATATTTAAGTATGTCCTTAATTTTATGATCACATAATGATAGAGGATAGGAGCATTTCTTCTCTATTATTACTTTGTTTACAGCTGGGAAGACTGAAATGCAGGCTGACTAACTCACTTACCTAGATCCTACAATCTAGTACAATGGCAGAGCTAAGACAAAGTGGCAAAGTCAGAGTAGGATGTAACTCTGTCGTTCTCCATGGCCTATACTTTGTCCCTTACTGCCTTGCCAAGGATGATAAATTTGAGGGTGAGAATCATATGCCGGGAAGCTCTATGGGAAGTATTTGGACCCAGGCAGTCCTTGAAAGGTCTGCCACCACATTCCCTACTCTCAAAAAGAAATTCCCTTTTCTCTGACATGAGCCTATTTGGTTTTCAAAAACTCTGGGGAGAGATATTTCATCACATCATGTTATGATTATCATTGTTATAAGAATTTTATTTTCCTTAGAGACTCTACCAATAGAAAGTACTTCTAAAATGTAAGGCTTTTAAGCAATAGGAAAGAACAGAAATGACTTATAATGACAAGACAACGTTGCTGAAGATGTAAGTCCCAGAACTTCTCTACTGCATACTGTCTTCCCCAACTACTTACTTGACACTTGCTGAATTATTCATAAATGAAAAAAGACAGTGTACATTAGACTTGGTGATTAAAATCATTTAAAAATAATTCATTTAGCTAGTTTCTATCTGTTGAATTAATAGGAATGCCAGCTTTGGGGGAGGATTTCCTAGAGAGTGAGAGAGTGATCTGTGATCCTATTTTCTTCAGAATTAAAGCCGGGTTATGATCAATAGGGGAGTAATTGCTATATATATCCCCTCTTCTCAGGATCTGTCAGTGTAATGACCGGATCCCTTGTGTTAGTTACTATGGCTAGATAACAAATCACCCCACAACTTAGTGGCTTTTAATAATACTTATTTACTATCTCTTATGGTGTCTGTGGGTTAAAAATTTGCCTGTGGCTTGCTTGGAGGAGTCTAGCTCAGGGACTTCCATGAGGTTGCAGTCAGATGTTGGCTGGGACTGCAGTTATTTAAAGTGTTGACTGAGGCTGGAGGATCCACTTTCAAGGGAGCTCCCTGACATGATTGGCCAGTTGGTGCTGGTTGTTGGCAGGAGGCCTTTGTTCCTCTCTCCACAAGGCTGCTTGGGTATCCTCATGGCATGGTGGCTGGCTTCTGAGAGAGCAGTCCAAGAAACCAGGCTAGCAGCTGTCGTGCTTGACCTGGCCTCAGAAGTTACACCTTGTCATTTCTACCATATTCTGTTGGAGTCACACATGGCCAAAAGGAACAAAGATCATAAGGAACCATTTTAGAAGCTGGTTACTCCACCCTCCTGCTTTATACACTTGGAATCGTGGCCATAATCAAAATCTGCTGCAATGTAATGAAAACTGTCTCTCTTCTCTCTCAGAATTTAAGTTTCTCTGCTGCCTTCTTCCTGTCATTCATTTTCTTTTTCTTTAGTACACAGGTTTTAAGAATTTTTATTTTTATTTTTTACCATTTCTATCCCCCTCACCCTGGTGTGTACATTTGGTTGCTGCATTATTTGTTGCCACAGAACAAACCACACCAAACCTTAGTGGTTTAAAGCAACAACTATTTATTTACTTATAATCATGTGGATCAGCAGTCTGGGCCAGGCTAAGTTGGGTGGTATGGGGGTCATTTGTCTTGCCTGCAACCCAAGTCATCTGACAGTTTGAACAGAGCTGGATGGTCTAAGGTGACCTTACTCATGGGTCTGGTATCTGGCAGGTTATCAAACCCTCGATTCTTCTCTGTGTTGCTCCTCCAGTAAACTAGCTTGGATTCATTCATATGGAGCTTTTGGAGATGCAACAACATTTAGGAGAGGGCTTAAGTGCTTTTCATTTCTCCTCTTATATTGTGTTTTCAAATATTCCATTGGCTAAATGATGTCACATGAGCAAACCCAGATTTATGTAATTGAGAAATTGATGTCACTTCCTGATGGGAGGATTGGCATAGTCCCATTGCAAAGGGAAGTGATACAGGATGGGAAGAATAATTATTATGACCATCTGTGCAGTCTGCCCAAGTGGCTTTCCACTCTCCTTTGGGATAGCCTCTCCTTATCTATATTACCCTCTAAGCTATACACTCCCTGAGGCAAGGACTTTGGCTGGGTTATATTTTTCTATATCCCTAGCATCTCTTCCACTGTTGCATAAATATTTATTGAATTGGATTGAATGTAAAAACGCTTCCTAAAAAAAAAAAAAAAAAAGATTGTGGAAAGGGCAAGTGGAGAATGAAATTCAGACTCATGCTCTATTGACAATTTTGACTGGATTAGTTATTTAAACACTTGCTCAACCCAGGCAAACAAAACCATGAGATTTAAAAAAACTCAGTTATTAGTTGTTTGTCTGAGCTGACTAGCTGTTTTGTCAAAAAGGTGGGATAAATTGTGGGTGTGTAGGCAAAATAAAAGTACCATGTGCCAAGCAATGTCAGTTGATAATACTTTCTAATTGCTAGTTCACATTAAACAACTTTTCAAAGTTTATGATTGAAATGCTCTAAGAATATATCAGGTGGTTAAGAACGTTGTTTCCATTGAATTAGTTCTTAAAGTAACAAGGTTTATTCGTGGCAACAACACCTCTACTTTTAGTATTCAATTTAGGATTATTTATGTTTTTTTCATCTATGGCAGTGGTGTTTAATTTGCGACTATATGTACATATGTTTAATATTAAAAATATTTCAGATGAGACTTCAGAATCTAAAATTCCTATTTTTCTTTGATTTTTTGGACTAGAATTCTATTGAGTGGAATTGCAGTGTGGCAATTCCGATTATTTTATCCTGATTAAAGTTATGGAATATCTGATTAATGAAAAAATAAAAACAAATTGATGTGTGTATATTGGAGCTTATTAAGTAGATACATTTTCATAGCATGAGGTCTATGGAGAGAAATAGTAAAAGAAGCTGTCTGATAAAAGTTGGGAGATTGAGGGCTATGTTAAATGCTTTAAAATATGGGGTAGCCACTATAGCTATAAAAAGTAGGTCTCATGAAAATCATGTAAATTAAGACAGTTAGTTATTAATAGAGCTGGCTGTATTCATTATCTATTGCTGTGTAAAAAATTATCCCAGAATGTAGTAGCTTAAAATGATAATGATCATTCATTTTCTCTCATGAGTCAGGAATTTAGACAGGGTATCATGGGATGGCTTGTTTCTGCTCTATAATGTCTGGAATCTCAGCTGGAAGAATTGAGAACAGGGGCTGGAGTAATTTGAAGGCTTATTTGTTTGCATGGTTGATGCCAGGGGGCTTTGTAGGGATTGTTAGTCAGAATACCCATACAGAGCCTTGGTCTGGTCTTCCTCACAAAATGGTAGCTGGATTTCAAGGATGAAGAGAAAAGAAGAGAGAGAGAGAGAGAGAGAGAGAGAGAGGAGAGAAATTGCTGCTTATGACCTAGCTGTAGCAGTCATGTATTGGTACTTCTGCTGCATTCTATTCATGTAGGCATTCACAAAGTCCGGCCCAATGTGTAGGGGTGGGAAAATAGAATTGATGTCTTAACAGGGAATGGCAAAAAGTTGGAAGCACATGTGGAACCAGAAATATTGCTGTGGCCAATTTTGGGAAATCTAACCTGCCGTTATGGAGCCACCAGAAGTGGTCATGATCACATTGGTTTTAGACTTATTAGGCTTTTAAAAAAACGTATATACTAATATGGGATTTTTTGACTTGTGGTCTGAATAATGAATATGACTAATAATGTTGGGCAGAATCCAGAGTGTTGATTCTAGGGGGAAGGCATTAATTAGACTATCTTTCAGAGAATTCAGAAAACATGAGCAATAATTTTTTGTTGTATTGGTGGTACATTTTTGTTGCAAGTGGTGAAACTGAACTTCAGTTGATTTCATCACAGACAGGAGTTTATTAACTTACACAACTGAAAAATTTGGGGGGGATAATGCTTACTGTAAGTACAACTGGATAAAGGTCTCACACAGGGTGTCAGGAATCCACGTCTCTCCATCTCTCAGCTTTACTTTCCAATTTTTATTTCTCAGGTAGAGTTTTCTTAAGTCTTGGAAAAAGAAGCTAGCCATAACTCTAGGTTTCTATCCTTACAGCTTAGCAGCTCTTATTGAAGCAAAGAGTCTTTTCCCTAATAGTTTCAACCATAGTTCAGAGTACTGAGACACATAGTGCTGGACTCTGAAAAAATGACTACGAATGATCTCTAAGTAGTTATGACTCTGACTGACAAAGCTTGAATCATGTGTGCATCTGAGCTAGTGGTTGGGTTGGTTATTGAACTGAGATACATAGTCTACCTTGAACTGGCCATTCACAGCAATAGTAGGACTGGATGCCTGTGCAGAGAACACTTTCTCGTCATGATAGAAGGGATGAGTTTGGAAGTTGACAAGAAAGCACTGAAATACCCAAGGATCAGTTCTGTAGGGAAGGAATCAAGGGCTGGAGCCTGTTGGTTGACTTAGTGAATTATGCATCAGTCTGACTTCATTCTCATGTATTTATTTGATACATCATTATTGAACATCTAATACGTGCCAGGAACACAATTTTATATGTTTAGCTAGTAATGCAGCTTGATTCTAAGTGAGAATCAGAGGCCTGGGGTGAAGCTGGTAGAAAACAATTACATGAGGACCTCAGAGCCTTTTGCAAAGTTTCATGCTGAGAGGAGGTATGTGTTAAGGAAAGTGAAGCCTTCACAATTGTAGATGAGAGGCAAGGGCAGATAAGAATTTCCCATTCAGAACAATTCCCTAAGCCTAACCTCCTTTGATTTACATATGAGTTCCAAAGAAAATTGTGGGAGTCCAAGTCAGTATCCAAAGTTGCTATAAGACAAATAGCACAGCATTGCAACCTCCGCCAGAAGACAGAAACCCAAAGGAAAGAGGAACATTCTCCTACTTTGCAGCTGAATAACTGGGTAGCATCTGTATCTTGGGTATTTTGGTGTCTCAGATAGGGCAGGAAATAAGAGTTTCCAGTTATAATTCCAGCAGGCATATGTTCAGGCTGGTGGGAAAATATTTATTTATAAGCTTATGCGTGCTAGTCCCTGGGTACCCAAGAATACCTGGGAATACTTTTTAGAGCAGGAGAGTGAAGGTCACAACCATAAAATATGAGTTTTTATATGTTGGGGGGGGGATTTGCATTATATATCATTTAGTGTAGTTCAGTAGTTTTCAGTTTTACTGGGATATATTCTTTGTTCTTTAATACAAGGGCTGTGGAGTGGACCAGAACCAAGGAGACTTAACTTTAAAAAGTCTGCATTTCAGACTGATGCCTGAAAAACCATGGTAACATCCAGGGACACGTTGAAAGTAATCACTATTGTTTTTCAGATATACTGATTACATAATCTGCAATTTAAAAGATGACCATAATTATCTAATGAATCTTCTGGGATGTTATGTCAGAGATGTTTGGCCTTGTGTAAGATCCTGCATGGAAGATGGTCAAATAGAATTCTTTTAAAAACTGCTTTATTCTCAGATACATTAAAGACCTTAAAGGAATTTAATTAGCATTGTGCTAGGCCAGAAGATATAAAGAGTGAGACAGAATATTGAGATTACAGAATAGTGGGCTCTAATAAAAGTATGTTTAAAGTGTACCATGGGGAGAAAGTGAAAACAGACAAGTTCATGGAGGAAGACATTTGAATTTGGCTTTGAAAGATGAGTTGCAATTTTATGGATTGCAGGGATGATCGAAGAGCCCATTCAAGGTAAAGGAAACAGACACACAAGTAGCCCTGTGTTTGGAAAGAGTGAGTAGTTTTGGGGCTAGGGCACAAAGTGTTGGAGGTAGGCAGGGACAGAGTATAGAGGATCTTTTGCATCTTGCTTATGAGTTTAAACTTGATCATGTGAGACATTAGAAGCCATGAGAATATTTAAATTTTTTTTAATGTTTGTTTATTTTTGAGACGGAGGGAGGAAGAGCATGAGCAGGGAAGGGGTGGAGAGAGAGGGAGGCACAGAATCTGAAGCAGGCTTCAGGGTCTGAGCTGTCAGCACAGAGCCCGACGCAGGGCTCGAACTCGTCAACTGTGAGATCATGACCTGAGCCAAAGTCAGACGCTCAACTGACTGAGCCACCCAGGTGCCCCAGGAGCCATGAAAATATTTAAATGAAAGAGGGGCATAACTTGATCTTTGTCTCAGAAGCATTGCTTTTGCATCATTTTAGAGGACTGGGAGTGGTAAAGATGAGGGAGAAAGAAACTAGTTAGGTTTATCATTCATAACCCGGGCTAGAAATGTCTACTGCCAACCCAGAAATGTCCACCTTGGTTCTTGGTAACAATGGGAAGCTGGAGGAGGAGGAGTGGAGCTTTGAGAAAAACCGATCAATTGTGTATTCATCAAGCAAACCAGATGAGACACTATGTACTTTTATTTACCTAATTTGTATTGTATACACTCTAGCAGAATCTTACATTTTAGATGGTTGGATGTGTTTTGTCAAAGGAATGTTACCACAGAGGTGTGCAACCCCACTGCATATTGTCTTGGTTGGTGATGGCTGCATGCTTACCAAGCAGTAGTACTTTATGTTTGGGGTTTGCTCTGGGCCTGTTTCAGATTTCATGATGATAATGAATGTGAAAATGAATTAATAGTTTACTATTTTTAATACAGCATGAATTTTACTTGAGTATGTCAAGAAGATAAGGAATAATTAACTTTTGAACAGGTTGAATGAAAGGTTTCAAATAGGCTGCCTTTGCCAGAATTTATTCTATGTTGATGTTCTTAAGGTTCTTAAATATTCTATTTATTCTATGTTAAAGTTCTTAAGGTTGTTTTATTATACAATTAGGGCTGAATTTTTAATGTCAGAGTATGCTTCAAAATGTAAACATTCACTCAACAAATGTTTGAATAAATACATATTATATGGGAAAGCCTCTACCTCTATAGCATTTCCACCCTTGGATCCATTCCCAAATGAAAATTTAGTCTAGCTTTAAGTTCTGGAGGCAATCCTGTGCCTCGTCTAGGAAAGTTAAGAAGCCTCAGGTAGATAGCTTGGATGGAGCTATATTAAGGTCTTTGGACAGCTATTAATCTGCTCTCGTGTCTTTAATTTATTAACTAGAATCCTAAGACCAAGTCCAACCTTGTATCCCAGTTTCAGTACCATTTTAATCTTCTCCTTTGTCTTAACTCCTGCTTTGATAATTAACTTAGTATTTCTGTTCCTTGAGATTGTGACTCTGACCTTATGACTACGTAGAATTCAAGTCTTCTCTCTGGGGCCATGCTGTCTGCTACATGCTGTCTGGGGCCATGCTGCTGCCTCTCAGACAAATTCAACCATCTCTGTATCAGCTGCCTCTCTACTCTGCACTCTGCTTCCTAGGGGAATTCAATCCTGTTCCATGCAGATAGCTAGTTCTTATTGCTGGTTCTCAGTGTCTTTTGACTTCTTCTGTCCATTTGCAGACTGTTTTCTCATTCTAAAAACAAACAGACCACAATATTCTATATTTACTCTAGAATATTGATTTTGAGACAGATTTCTTTAGAATCTGTGGTGATATTTCAAGAATTCCATGTTTAAAGTTAATATGATTTTATGTAAAATATTTTTGATTTATAATAAGCCCACTCCAAACTGTTAATTTTATGGCAGTAGAGCATGAATTCTGAAGTCAAGCTACTGGGGTTTGAGTCCCAGCTTCAACATAAATCACTTGAGTGTCCTTAGGGAAGTTGCTTTTCTCCTCAAAGTTTTGGTTTTCTAATATATGAAATTGTTATAATTATGGCACTTGTGGGGTAAAATGAGATTATCTAAGTAAAGAACTCATCACAATGCTTGAAGTATTGGGTAGCAAATATTGTTAGTGGCCCACTTAAGTTAGTCTGGCCCTCTGACAGTTTTTGTAATTAAATGTGATTGGAACACAGCCACACCCATGTGTTTACATATTGTCTATAGCTTTTTCATGCTGCAATGACAAAATTGTATAATGGTGACAGAGACTATGTGGCCCACATGTCTAAAATATTTATTATTTGACCCTTTACAGAAAGGGTTTGCTAACTGCTGGCTTAAATCGTTATTTTTTCTTTTACTTGAGATTGAAAGCATCCCAATGAATACATTAAAAATTTTCAATAAATAATAGCTATTATTCCAATAAAAAACTATGCAATGGAGCTACCTTCTTTTTTCCTAGTCTTCTACATAAATCTCCCATCTCCTCTTGTTTGAAGAGCATTCTGAGATGGCAAAGAAAATAGATTGTAATAAGCAAACAATTGTATTTTCATTTTGCAAATATTTATCTGTGGGAATCAGGGCTTTTATTTACACCATAAACCCAATTGTAAAAATATCAGAAATATGGGGCTCCTGGGTGGCTCGGTTGAGCGTCTGGTTCGTGATTTCAGCTCAGGTCATGCTCCCAGGGTTGTGGGATCGAGCCTCACATCAGGCTCCGTGCTCAGCATGGAGCCTGCATAAGATTCTCTTTCTCTCCCTCTGCCCCTCTCCCCAACTTGTGCATTCTCTCTCTTTCTCTCTCTCAAGCAAACAAAAAAAAGGAAAAAAATGTATAAAAGTTTATATAGGGCTACATCTGTTAAATGTATCTCTGATTTCAAAATGAATGCTCATCAAAATCCATTTATTTTCTTTATTCATTAATATTATAAGGAAACTTATGTACATAAACTTATGCATATGCTTTAAGATATTCAACTGTTTTAATTTTTTAATGTTTATTTTTGAGAGAGAGAGAGAGAGAGAGAGAGAGAGAGAGAGAGAGAGAGAGACAGAGCTCAAGAAGGGGAGGGGCAGAGAGAAAGGGAGACAAAATCCAAAGCAGGCTCCAGGCTCCGAGCTGTCAGCACAGAGCCTGACCTGGGGCTCGAACTCACAAGCTGCGAGATCATGACCTGAGCTGAAGTCAACTGAGCATCCCAGGTGCCCCTCAAGTGTTTCATATAATAAGATACCAAGGAAGAAGATGCTTGGGAAAAAAAAAATTCTGTTCCTCAAAATAAGGTTGAATGGATGTTGGAAAAATTTTAATTGGCTACTTGACTTAGAAATGAGGCCCCCATTCTTGAGATCTTTAGTTAGTTCTGAAGCTTTTTTGCCTATCTTAAACTGGTTGAAGTGATTTACAAGTTATAAGAAAGGGCACCTATCATTCTGGTTACCTGCCTTTGTAATACCAAAAGGTATTTGTAATAGGAGAATGATGAGTGGTTAAGTTATCACTTCCCCTAACTGGGTGAATGATCTTGGTCAAGTCCCTTCAGCTCTCCAAGCCTTGGTTTACTCTGGCAATACCTTAGCAGCTACAGTGAGGATCAGAGGATATTGATCTCTGCCAACATACACTTATTACTTCATTTCATAGATTTGACACTACACTATGTTGTATAATGCATGTAGACATTCTGATGATTATTACTACTAGACTGAAGACAGTGGAGTTAAATTGTTTTTGTTGGCATTAGTTCTCAATAATTAACTAAATAACATAAAGCCTAAACTATTGAGTCAATCATGGGAAAATAACATTATAAAATGAATACATGATTGGTTAAAAAGAGTATAAATCCCTATCCTGGGTATTCTACAGGACTCCTAATTGCGTGTGGCAAGATACAAAAACAAAAATTATGTAAGTTTGCTTTAGTGGAAACAAATTCAATGGCAAACAAACTGAAAAGCATAGAATGTACAATTGTGAGAGCTCTCTGGCATGACTAAGTATAGGAGTCAAACTATGTTTTTGTGATCTCTCTCTCTCTCTTCTGCTCCCTCTCTCAAGCATCTCTTTCCATTTTTGCTTTGCTTTTCTCAGTGGTGGTTTCATTCTTAGCCACGTTTTCTTCCCATCATGACATGTAGTAGGTCGGGTGTAACATCCTACCTGTTTAGCGATTTCAGTAAAAGTCAGGTGTCATTTTGTTATTGCTATGAACAAGAGGACTTAGGCTACATTCCTCAGAACCAGTTGTTAGGTCTGGCCCTACCAAATCTCAAAGGCTGAGACTAGAATAAGGGTTGGTTTTCCAAAAGGAGGGCATAGCTTCTTTCACCATCAACTGGAATGCTGAGAAGATGCCCATGACTAAGTTACACTTCCTAAGTATATGATCTCAGACAATTTCTTGGCTTTTCTGAACTTTAGATCCATCACCTTCTATTGGTAAGAATAGTTATTCCAAAGGTTTAGGTGATAATTAATGGCTGAAGGTATTAATAAACTGCCCGTAGTAGCTGGCACTAGGTACCCTTCATCCATCTGATTCTTCTCTCTGTTTTTAGTGGCATGGAAATAAGATTTTTAAGGAAGGCAAGTGTAAAATAGGAGTCACTCTGAAATTTCTACCATAATTTCACTTTCCTTTTGATCTCACATGCTTATAAATAGAAATCATGAGCATCTGTATAATATTTCCTTTAGGTCTGGGCTACTTTAGGTAGCAAACAGCTGTAACTTGTGCACAAGGGGATAACTTTAGCTCTTGTGTTCTTTTAGGACCTTGTGATACTCAGGTCATTCCATTTACCTACCCAGTGGAAGATGTCATACTCTAACTGCCCATGTCAAAATGTCATCAGAGGCAGAAATGCCTGAACAAACTCAATATCTGTTGCCTCCTAGAGAATGTTAGCCACCCCAGGCACAGGAATCAAGCGAACTGCAGGACTATCAATCAATGAGTTGATTGGTAATTTGCTACTCTCCTGCTTTGTCCTGTTAATGTGAGGACAAAAGCTGTGGCAATATTGACAAAATCTGAAGAATATGTAGCAATTTGAATGTGTTGTTTGTCGGAATGAAGCCATGGTTATGTAGCTTTAGAAGTGTTAAAAGTAATTAGTTGTAACTGATCTTGACTCTCAAAGAAATGCATGGGAGGCAGGTTGTGGGATATCCTTTTAGTTCCTGATTGATTTTTGCTGTAGGTTGTTTTTTGTAATTTTTCTAATAACAAACACTGTGTGACAATAGCCTTCCTTCTAGCATGTTGTGATCCTCGGTTTCTTGGTCCTGACATAATCCATTAGTGTCTGCATTAGAAGCTTAGGTAAAAACACAGAGCTGGTCAAGTTCCATTACAAAGAAAACCTTTGTTTAACAAAATGGTTCCCAAGTCTTTTTCTGTGGCATAATTAATTCAAGTAGCACAGAATAAAACATTTTGGTATCACAAAGTATTTGGAGATTCTCTTCAAATTCCTCTTAAGTGATTACAAAATCATTCATTGCTTATTCAACAATTTAAAAATATCTACTGTGTTTACTGCTTGGCATTGAGCCTATAGCAGTGGATGAAATAAAATCCCTGCTCTCAGGGACATCACATTCTAGTGGATGGCAAAAACAGTTGTATTAGTTTGCTTGAGCTGTCATAACAAAATGCTATACACGGAGTGGCTTAAACAATGGAGATTTATTTTCTCATGGTTCTGGAGGCTAAAAGGCCAAGATCAAGGTCTCAGCACATTTAGTTCCTCCTGAGGTCTCTCTCCTTGACTGGCAGATGCACCCTCTGTGTCCTCAGAGGATTTGTCCTCTATGTGTGCATGCCCCTGATGTCTCTCTCTGTGTCCAAATTTCCTCCTCTTGAAAGGACACTAGTCAGATTTGATTAGGGCCCACTCCAACAGCTTCTTTTTAACTTAATCATGTTTCTGAAGTCCCTGCCTCCAAATACAGTCACATTCTGAGGTACTGGGGAGCTAGGGCTTCAACATATGAATTTTGGGGGATATGATTCAGTCAAGAACAACAATGAAAATGAAACCAATGACTATGCATTTTTTAAGATGGTACCCCAATGATATAAAGAAAAATTAAGTAGGGTATATGATGGGGTGGTGAAAGAGGCATTGTTATAATCAGGATGGTCAGAAAAAGGCCTCTCTGTTGGAATAGCATATGAAGAGAAATAAAGAGAAGGAGTAAGGCATGGGAATATCTGGGAGGAGAAGTGTTTTAGGCAGAGGAGATGGAGTAGAAAAAGAGCCAAGAGGCAATGTGGCTGGAGTGGAGAGTGTGAAGGGCTGAAATGAGATCACAGGTAACTGGAGCCCATCTTAGAGCTCTTAGAGGGCTACTTAGAAAGGGATGGCATCTGCTGGGGATAACAGGTTACTAAACCCACCATCAAGGTTCAGTGTGGTCTATGCTAGTAGGGTTCTTCAGGGTGTTATGGGTAGGGTGGCCACAAAATTTGTGGGGCTCAGTGCAAAATGACAGTGTCGGGCACCTTGTGCAGATGTCAAGATGGTGACAGCAGGATATTAAATCAAGTGTGGGCCTTCTGGTTATAGTTCCTTGTGTGGTTGCTCAGGTCACGTGCCCTGGCTGAGGAAATATAAGAGAGACATAGTTGGCTCTACACAGCTGCTTCTTCAAAAGTAAAATACATAGCGTGGGGGGACACCTGGGTGGCTCAGTCAGTTAAGCGTCCAACTCTTGATTTATGTTGAGGACATGATCTCATGGTTCCTGGGGTTCAGCCCCACATTGGGCTCCGTGGTGGCAGTGCAGAGTCTGCTTGGATTCTCTCTCTCCCTCTCTCTCTGCCCCTCCTCTGTTCAGTAATTCTCTCTCTGTCTCTCTCAAAATAAATAAACATTTTAAAAAAAGTAAAATACATGTTTGGAAGTTGTTTAGTCTTATGGAAAGTGATTGCCTAGAATTTAGAATTGAGGTCCCTAGAAATTCCCAGCTTCTTTGTTTTCTATTAGTCAGGGTTCTCCAGAGAAATAGAACCAGTAGGAGATTATATTTATATAAAAAGAGATCTATTGTGAGGAATTGGCTCATGCAGTTTTGGAGGGGGAGAAGTCTCACCATCTGCATCTGCAAACTGGAGACCCAAGAAAGCCAGTTGTGCGACTTAGTCCAGTTGGAAGGACTGAGAACCTGGGAGCTGATGTTGTAAATCCAAGTCTGAGGACAGGAAAAGATGAGAAGAGGTGTCCCAGTTTGAATAGTGAGGCATAAAAAAGGGGATGAATTCCTCCTTCTCCTGCCTTCTGTTCTTTACAGGCCCTCAGTGGATTGGATGATGCCTACCCACATCTAGGTACCTACCTAGAGGGTACCGATTCAAATGATAATCTCGTTGGAAATCCTGTCAGAGACACACCTAGAAAAAAATGTTCCATCTGGGCACCCTGTGACTAGGTGAGGTGACACATAGAATTAACCCAAACAACCAGAGAGACGTTGGGCAAATAATGTAAACCAATTGGTCCTAGATTTCCTACCTGTAAAAGAGGAATAATTGGCCCTGTCTTAAAAGGTTTGGTTTTCGTCCAATTTAGCCAAATAATGGTGAAAATGTTTGGTAAACTATGGAATTCCATAAAAGGATTATGATTTAGTAATATATTTAAATTGCTTCTCCTTTATGTTCTGTTTTGACATCTCCTCCTTCCTGTAATTCCTGAACAAGGAGAGCATTTTGTGAACTAATGGTGATAATTTGCACTGGAAATAAAAATTATTCACCTCTTTTTTTATGCAGGAAATCAGTCTCATTATGCGATACGTTTTATTATGGGCAAGAAGCCCAGACGTCAGATTGAATGTTATGCTTTGTCCCATGACAAAACTGAGACTGTATATCAATGGTCTTTATTCCTCTGCAGCAATTATTTGGTAAAATGAACCAATTCTAAGTGAGCCTGTTGTCCTGGCCTCCTCCCTCCTGCTTCTTTCCCTCTAGACAGTCATTTTTCTGCCTCTCTTGCCCAGCTCTCTCCCTAAAGAGCAGCTGTATTCATATGTCTCACCCTGAGAGGGCAGGCAACTGGCTGCCATCAAAGCCACTCTGTGGCCTGGCCAGTGGGGAGCCATGAAGAGCCATCTGCTCGCCTCTGCTGCAGTAACTGAGTGTCACCTCTGCAGTAGTCCTGTTTACAGAAGGATAATAGAGTTATTCTTAACTAAGTGCATTGTTTGCCAGAGAAAGGGGCATACTTTCAAGCAGTAAATAAGGAGGAAGATGTAACCAATGCTGGTAAGCTTGCATACTTGGCTGCATATTTTAGTTTTCCTGTAATCAAGTGAGAGATGACAGCAGGCACATGGGGCACATACCTCTGATTGAATACAACTTCAGACAGTGTGTCCCTGTACATGCAAAGATAAATGGCAGGAATGCCTTATTTGTTGAAGTGAAAATTTGTAAAAAATATTTATTTTTAGAAGTTATATTAGTGGTTTTAACCCCCAGATCTCCCCTTGTAGCACCCCCACCCCAGTCCTGTCTATTGTTCCTAGGGCTACACTTGCAGTATGGGGTAATAAAGAAGCATGGACTGTAGCCCCAGACAGGCTCATGTCCAGACCCTCACTCCCTTACTTAGCAGATAACTTATATGGACCAGTCAAAATCTTGAGATTGTTTCCTAATCTATAAAATCAGCATCAGAATACCTACCTCAAAATACTGTTGGAAAATTTGGAAATACTCTAATGGTCTTTACAGGAGGTACTTGAATATAGTAGATGATCAGTAATCATTAGCTGTTACAATTAGCCAGTGTTTAGATGACTGTTCGTCATTATTCTTACCTGTACATGAATACAAGAAACTCACCACAAGAAATGGAGGCATCTAACTAACCAGACAGTTTTGTTTTTGTTTTTGTTTTTGTTTTTACTAACCAAGGAGTTTTGATGGTGGTTGGAAACTTGACTTGAGTTAGGTATTAGTTTAATATAATTCAATACACATTTACTAAGTAGTAATTATGGAAAAATCACTGTGCTCAGAGTTAGAGGTATAAAAATTAACCCTGAATTCAGAAGTTGGTGGAATAGTCAATACGTGCAGCTACTAAATTACTAATTTCTTTTCAATTGGGCAATACCTCATTTCTGTATAAAATCCTCTTTGATTATGTCTGCCAAAAATGTTGATAATTTAGTTAGTCCTGTTTCTTGATGACTGTTGTACTATAAAGCATTTCATTACTTGAGTAGAATTCAAAATTTTTGTTATAGTTTTCCTTTTGGGTGCTGGGTCTTGAGATATCTTTGAGATATCTCTTTCCTGATGACTTATACTATTTCTAAACGAAAGCATGGAAGTATTGAACCTGGTCTGGTGCTATACAAAGAGAAGATTCACAGCAGGTGTGAGTAAAAATGAGGAAAAGACAAAGAGATGAGACTTTAAAATGTCAAGAAATGAGAACGGAGTAAAAGGTGCAGCTTGGTGAAAAATGGTGCAAACTCTGGAGAAATATATAAAAGAAAATGGAAAGCAGAAAGGAATTTTTAAGTAAAGATAAATCCAAGAGGAAGAATATATTTATGTCTGAGAATATGGTCATGTCATAAAATCTTTTGTCTTACTTTGGTTTGAAAGGGGCTTTGTTACTTGAAAAGAGATTTTTTTCAGTGACATTTGTGTCTTACCTGTATTCCTTAGAAGACTGGAGAATCTTGGTCGCTGATCTCTTCATCTAGAGGATCAAATGGAAGTTTTACCAAAATTCTTGCTATTTTTATGCACCTCCTGCTTGATCTCAGTTGAATGTATGATGCCACTGACTGAACACGGCCATTCACATAAATTCTCTCTTCCATTGGGGCAGGATTAATATTCTCATTTAGTTAAATGAGAACACCAGGGATCACTGCCACAGCAGTCAAAAGATTTTGAGATTATTCTGTTGATAGAGCTTTCTTTCTAGTTCTTTTTGTAAACAGTGGCTTCTTATTCTTGAAACTCTAAGCAGTCAGTAATATCTAAATAATAAATGCAACAGGAGGATTGGAGACAACTTTTCTCAGCATAAATGTGTGTTTTGATCTCTCACATTGTTTCCTGAACTGACATTTGAAGATTTTTATTTTGAGGTATAGATTCAACACTGAAGTGTAACACATCATGGTTTTGACCACAGTTGAGTTGCACTCTGTAGCTAATTTGCTCCTTCTCTTTAATTTACTAAAGAGCAAGATATTAGAAAAAACCTTGGAAAGTTTTCAAGGGAATTGTTATACTTTCTAGCATTGTGTGGTGTTTATATTTTTATAAGCCTACTGTGGCGTTAGAGAAAAATCTGAAGGGAGCTTCTCTTGGAATGAGTTTATCAATAAAATGATTGCAAAATAAGTTTCCTTTCAGGGTTTTGAAATGACAACAACTTCCCATTTTTCATAAACATGTCTGACTGGTTAAAAACAAAATTAAAAATGATTTTTATGTGCCTTCAAGATATTTTTGTAGAAATAATTTTTTATTTTTGTTTATTAATAAAAAAGTTACAAGGCCAGTAATGTTTGATCTTCTATCGTTATTTATGAATATTTTCCCCTGGAAAATTCACATGATAAAAAGCAAATTTCCTTTTCTTCCCTTCAGAATATCTATTTTCCTTGATATTAATCTGACCATAAACAGAGCTATGAGACATACTAAATCCTATTTCTCAACACCAAAGACACAACATAGAAAATAATCAAGAGATCCTCAAATCAAATTTTGCTGACAGTCCTGGGAGGACTATTAGAGTCAATCTTCAAGTTTCTAATAGTTCTTTCAAATGACCTAGAAAATCATTTGATACCTATTTACTCATCACAATTGAAAAAATGATAGGAAAATGAAAGTACTAAGCCAACAGGAAGCTTTGAGAAGTTAAGCATTATTATTGTAGCATTATTATCAATTTGAGTCATTATAGTTGTAATAATTGAAACTGTTCATAATCACAGAGAGGAATTTATGGCCAAAAGTATAAAAAGTATTTTGTTAGGGCTGTTAGTCAGGGCTTTTCACTGGAACAATGTCTATTGAATAAAATATATTATTAAAATTGGTTTCTCATTCTTAGGAGAATATTTTTAAAAGATCTGTTGCTGCATATGTTATTAAAGTAACTGGCTCGTGAGGAAAGAACAGATTTTGTTCGATAGTCTTAAATTTGAGTATTAATGTCCTGATTAAACCAAAAATCTTCATGGATGATTCCCAAGAATAAAGACTTCACTGGTCTCTTTAAAATGAGGATTCTAAGGCAACTTGCCAGATTCAAACTCTGAATTGGTTGTGCAGCATAGATTAAAACTTGGACTCTTTGACCTCCAGTCTTTTCCTTGTCTATTCTACTTTACTTGGTTATATCACACTCTTAATTCCTCCTGGAGCTTAGAGACCAGGGGAAATGGAATGAATTAAAGAAGAAACATGCAAATAGTTCATACAGAATTCACAGAATGGGTCCAAAAATTAGTGGACCATTTTCATTGAAAATAATTCATCTCCAAAAAGGAAAAGGCTAAGCAGAGAGGGGAAGGGCCTTTTTATGTGAAACTCACTTGTTCGGACTTGCTGAGTACTTCCCTTCATTTGTCCAGACACACTTATTCCCTTCTCAAACAGGCTGCTGTGCTATGGAATTGCTTCATGCCCTTGTAGAAATGCTAAGGCTCTTGGCAGGGACAGATGATTTTCTCTCCACAAGATCTCTTTACTGGTGCTTGTGGCTACCACAATGATTTTTAAAATATATATATTTTTAATGTTTATTTTTGAGACAGAGCATGAGCAGGGGAGAGGCAGAGAGACACAAAATCTGAAGCAGGCTCCAGGCCCTGAGCTGTCAGCACAGAGACTGACGCGTGGCTTGAACTCATCAAGTGTGAGATCATGGCCTGAGCTGAAGTCGGACGCTCAACCGACTGAGCCACCCAGGCGCCCCATTTTTTTTTAATGTCGCTTTTATTCTGTGATTTGGAATGCTGCTCTGGATACTTGATTCCCAGATATCTGTCTCCTTGTGTGGGTGCTTGCTTCTTTATTATTATTGTTCATCTGTTTTAGCCCACAACATTACCGTAAATTAAGATGTGTCCCTAAATTCTGGGGTGGGTAGTACATACTTTATTTTTCTCTCCACAAATAACTTATTTAGCTGTTAAGCACCTGGGTTCTACTTTAACTAATAATTTCCAGGACTTCTTCCACTTTGATATCTGTCTCATGCTCTAGGTTTACCGCAGTTGGTTCTCTGTTTCTTACCTTGTCTCTGAGATCTACTTGTCTCCCACTGTTTCAGAACAAATATTTACCAAAACCTACAGGAAGGTCCTCTGGATTCGTTAACAACACTGCTTCTCTCCTTCTTGAGAAGTCCTGAACAAATATTTCTTCACCATGTAGTTGGTCCGTGTACCCAACTGTCAATACGATGATATAGAACAACAACAACAACAACAAAAGGAATCCTGAAGGGTAAACGTTTGACTGATGCCAGAGTCTTCTATTCTCTCAGCTTATTAATACCACGTTGGTTTAGATATGGTGGGTATGAATTGCTCTGAGTCTGAGGAAAAGTTTATATATATCTCTGAAAAAAACAAACAAACCTGTTTTGTAACTGTGTATAGTAGTAATATTGCTGTGTAAAACCAGGTGCCAACCAAAAAGCCTAGCTTTGAAGGAAAGCCTCATAGTTGAGTTATGAGACAGCTGGAGAGCAGCAAAATAGATATAGATCCATAAGCCCTGCAGGAAAAACAACTTTAATCAGGGCCTGACACATTGGGTGATTGTAACGAAGTCCCTTGGTATGTGTAAGCCCTGGATCAAATGGGACCAATTGACTATTGACAAGCGTTACATTAGTGCAAAACTGAATGAAAAACGGGCTATGGCCCTGCACAGACTCCAATAATGAGAAATGAGTTTCTTGTAAAAGAAAAGGAGTTGGTTTGTTTTAGGAAAACATGTGCGCATTGGCCCAGGTGATACCTCTGGTGGACTGAAATTTCCTCGGTGCAGTCTTCAGACACGGTAGTGGCATTTAGGGCTGTCTTTCCAAGCCTCTGCATGTGACAGGTCTCTTTGACTCCTTAAGTTGATTCCATGGTTCTGAATACCAGTAGCTAATGCTGGCAGCCTGGCCCAGGAACGGGAGCATTGTCCTGCCCTGAGAGCCCCTCAAATGGATTTTACAAGGGACTGGTGCATACCATGTATCTAGGTGCAGTGAGGCATGTTTCTAGCACTTTTCACAGATCATCATAAATTAATTTGAAATAAGCCTCTCTCCTCCCACAAAATATAATACCAGAGAAAAACCGTCATCATGGTTTTTCTGTAGCATAGTGCCTGAGGGGGTAAAAATCATTTTCTCTGGCATTTGTTGACTGGCCACGTGACAGGTGCCAAATGCTATGCTGTCCATAAATGCGTGGCATGTGTGTCCAATTCAAAATAATTTGTAGTTTGGAGTAGATTCTTCACACCTTCAGCTCTGAACCTGAAAGAATGGAAAGAGCTGTGCCTACTCGGATTTGAAGCTGGGTGTCATGTAAAGTCCCAAACTGATGTGTCAGGAGCCCCAAATGTCCTGTCTTCTCTGTTCTGTACTGCACATGGAAGTGATGATTCTTGATAGTTATTCTGGAAAAGATAAGAAGGGGCAAGTGGGGCATGCAGTCTTATTTTACTACTATGTGTGGGTATCTGGTAAACAATACAATAATGCAATATCCTCTTTAGTAATGCTGCAAGATGGGAAGCATGACAGCAGTTTTTCAGACCTTAACATTAGTAGTGTTTCTTTAACTTGTATGGAACACCTGCTTTTTTCAACTTAGCAAAAATTTACTAAATTGATTATCTTAATCTAGGTTGATATCATTAGTTTGGTTTTCTTGTTTTCTTTTGCCTTACTGTATGGGGGGGGGGCAAAGAAAGCCTTGTTTGATTAATTGTGTTATGGTTGAAAGTGATTGTGGGTCAGAGAGAATAGGAAGCATTGAACTTAGGGAGAAAGAAAAGCAGAAGAAAGATGTTCTATCAGTAGCGGGTATCCAGGAAACTCAATATAAACTATCTTGTCAATGGTCTTCTCTCTTTCCTGCCTAGATCCTCTCCTGATTTCTAGAACTACCTATCTAACTTTCTAGGGACTACTCTTCTATATTCCGTGGGTACCTCAAACATCAACATCCAAACTTAACTGCTCGTGTTTTTCCCTCTGTGTTCATAGTCTCTGTCTTAGAGAATGATAACTACCATTCTAGCAAAGACAGAAACCCAGAAATCATCTCAGGGTATTTGGTCCACCTTCACTTTTACCTAATAGCTATAAATGGCTCATTGAGTTTTATCTCCAAAATTCCCTAACCTGTTATGGCCAAGTCTACTGCTTTAGCAGTTCTTGCTTGGATTACTAGGGAATGGCCTTCTTGACTCTATCCTCTACCCTGCTTTAATTCAGCCTTTGCCCTGCAGCTGTAGCCTTTTAAGTGCAAATATGATTACATCACTTCCTTGATGACATTTCCTTGGGAGTCCTTTTTGCCTACAGACTATGTTCAACACCCCAAATTCTTAATGATCTTTCTGTGCTTGATTCTCTAATCTTATTTCCTACCACTATACTCTGGGGCCCTTTCACCATATGAAGAGAAGTTTTCAATCGGTACCGTGCTGTTTCATAATGCCATGTCATTGTATAGGCTATTTCCGTTGCTGGAAGCACCTTCTGAACTTTGGAACATGGTTGGAGATTGCAAATCCATTCATCATGAACACATGTTTCTTCATCTGGAAAGCCCTCCATGATGTCTTAGTTCAATTTATTCTCTCTCAAGTCTTTGTAATATCGCTGACTTCTCTGTTTCCCTCATTTATTCTAAGCTCTTTAGGATCAAGAGCAGTGGTGTTTGTATTTTTGTGGTCCCTGATATATGATGGATATTCAGTGTATATTTGTTGAATCAACATATGGATGCAATGATAAAAGCAGAACTTCTTTGGGATGATGGATGAGGAAGTATCAGTTTGGAAAGAAACTCGCTATTGTGTTGGGGGATTTGGGAATCGGTACATTTAGGAGCTAAGTGAAGATTTGATCTTAATTCAGATTGGATTTAAATCTCTGGGGCATTTTGATCTTGAGGAAGCCAACAGGAATTGGAAACCAGTATAAGGGTGTAGAAGTAGTAACAGACAAAAAACTGAAGAAAGCCTTTTTTTTTAAGTTTATTTATTTATTTTGAGAGAGACAGAGAGAGACTGTAAGTGGTGGAGGGGCAGAGACAGAGGGGGACAGAGGATCTGAAGTGGGCTCTGTGATGACAGCAGAGAGCCCAATGTGGGGGTTGAACTCATGAACTGTGAGAGCATGACCTGACCTGAAGCCAGATGCTTAACCAACTGAATAGTGCCCTCCAAAACTGAATAAAGACTTAAATTCCTCTCTCCTTTCCTCTCTTTCTACCTTCCTCCTTCTCTTCTCTCTTGCTCAGAGAGAGAGAGAAAATATATTATAGCATATATTTTAATATTTTAAAGTGGCTATGTAAATATATATGTGTGTGTTCATATATAACTAAAAAAACCACCCCTTAAATACAGTATAATCTTTTCTTGCTAACTAGTTCTATGTTGATGTTGGTAATGATCTGAAAAAGAGTTTGGGCATGGGGAGGGAAAAGGGAACTCAAGTAATGCTAAAAAGCCAGAGTATATATTTTGAGAGCCAGCTCTAGAGGAGAGGAAGAAGCAGAGGCAGGGTACTTGGAGCTTTAGAACTTCGTTCTCTGCCGGTCAAGGGACTGGTGGATGCACGGGCCAGAGGAGTCAGGGCGGAGTGGTGCGTCGGTGTTCCCACTTGCTCAGCTGTGCAGATACCATGGACAGAGCTAAGGCTGCATTCCTCTGAGTTAGGCAAGACATTGAATAAAGTACCCCTGTGTACATGTGGGAACATCTTTTTGTTTTGTTTTTTCCTTTTGCAAGTCAAACTGAACTAATTATGAACATGAGAATTGCCAAAAGCTTTTTCTAGCTCAGTTACCCCCGTTCATACTCTGAAGTTTTAGCAATGCTGAGAATTGACAGTCAACAGGTTAGATATCCATTCCATTGTAAACCCAGCCTCTTGGGCTCTCTGTTAAATTGGAGAGAAGCACCTAGGGAAGAAAATACATCCAGTGACTTCTGCAGTAGTGGGTTCATGAAAAGGTAGCTGAGGCTGCAAGGGATTTAAAGGCATATAAAATGGCAAGTAGGTTATCATTTGTGGGATACTCTTACTTTAGTGTGTAAATGTAAGTTGTTATATTAAGATGGCTTTCACCGTGTGGCCAAAAAGCAATGTACGTGCTACCAAGAGGGAAACACCACCAGCTCCTATGTTCTAAACACTAATCCAGGCACACTAACTTATTTCTCCTCACAGCATTCAAATATGGGTTTATCGTCCTGATTTTACCACATAAGAAGGTGGGCTTCACATCTAGTAAGTGGCAGAGCTGGGTTCAATTCTGGGTATGGCTGACTGGGATCCCCGTTCACATTCTTTTCTCCATCCTGCCTTCTTTGCCATCACATCTTGGCTGGCAGCGGGAGAGGCAAATCTGACAGGGACTGTGAAAAGCCTGGAGTTTTCAGCCTGCTAGGCAAGCGGCAGTGCCATAGAGGTAAGTCACTGTGAGCTCTGTCATTTATTTCTGTCTACTTTAAATCTCTTATCTGTAGGGCGAAAAGCGTTTACAAAGCTTTCAGAAAAATGCTTTGTGATTACCAGCACTAGGCGAGCAATGGCTTGCCTGTTTTCCACAGATAGCTACAAAATATGTCTTTTAGGGAGAATTATCTGCTTCCTTCCACCTAGATTCATATACAAACACACTGACAAAAAATATGTTTTGGAAATCCCATAGTCCTAGGTGTTAGCAGATACTCTCTATTCTGGGCTGCATCGAATCAGATGGAAAAAAAAAAACTTGAAAATAAAAGTAAACATTCAGTTGTAAATAAACAAATAAGAATTGTTACCTCTTGGTAACAAATTCCTGTTCTATGGTAATTTCTGTTAAAGCTAGGAATTCCAAGGTGTAATTCTACTGGTAAGGAAGAATCAGGTGTTTCCCACCAATGTGCTAGGTATTTTGGAGGGTTGGGGTTGGAGAAAATAGTAAAGAAAGGGGTACTAGCTCTTTCCCACTTAAAAAACATACCTGGCCATCTTGATGGGGTCTCCTTGAGTGATACTTTTACCTAGAATTGGCAACTCTTTTGGCCTGATGACAGCTTAATCTTCATTGTCCTTTGCACTTTTTCCACGTAGACTTCAGCTATGGGAATAATTCTTAACAAATTGCACAGCTGACCTTCTCTAAGTAGGCCCCTTCTGCATGGTTAGAAGATTTAGAATTGCACAAAAATATGATGATTCATGAAGCCCTGAATACCTTGGCCTCCTTGCTCTGATATCCCTTGTTGAAAGCGTGGGCCCTGAGGTCTGCACTGTTTTCCCAGGTGGACCTGTGCAGCCTTCAGTCCTGGAGCTCACGTCTTGCTGCAGCCACTCTACTAATTCTCCTCTTGCTTGAGCTTCTGACTCAGGGAATTCCTGAGGGAGGAAAACCTGAGTCCTTGATAAAGAGCCAGTTTTTGCAATATTCCCACTGAAAAGAATGAACATAACCTTTAAAGAGTAGAGAATTTGTTATTCTAAGTCTGTTTTATAGTCCAAGCTTACCGATTCTATTTGAGATGTCTCTTCCTTGCAAGATACACTGTCCTGGCTGGAAAAGGCTTTAATACGCCAGGCATGGTAGGAAGGCTGCTTTGCTCAACTTTGCTTTGCTGTTAAAACATTAAGTGTAATCTGATGTGTCAATAGAGTCACCTCAGGTACTCAGAATCATTTTAATTCCTCTTACTGTCAAAACATACTGTCAATGCTGACACGAATTGGCATTAAAAATGTATGCGAAATCACCTGGAGAACAGCACTTTTTACTGATAGGAGGTCTCTTTAAAAGCGGTCTCTGTCAAAGATTCAATTTGAACTCTTTTTTGGCTTTGAATTTTATAGAGCAGCTCTTTTTTTTTTTTTTCAAACCTGACCTGCTTTGCATCATTCAAACCTATCAGTGGAGGAAAGAAGCTTTTCTTTTTATCTGACCCTATGGGAGATGTTGTACATTCCCAGTGTGTGCCCTGAAACAGATGTGCAAGATGACACATAAGTGGATGACATCACTCATGGCTAGTGATTAAATACTTCCCTGGGACTCACAAAAGGCACTCAAAAGAAAATGGAAAGGAGGAGTGATTATCAGGACTTATATACTCCTCCTGGGTGCATGATTTTGCCACTCTAGATAGATTTTGATATGGAGGAAATACGAATGACCAAAATGGAAGAATATAAATATGAAAACCTCAGATTTTGGTGTTGGAGAAGTATAAACCTAGAAATATACATATACATATACATGATGTTATTTGTAACATATTTTATGTGCTTTGTATTTTATAACATGGGATACAAAATATATAAATGTATGTATGTATAATATATGTAATATATATGTCTTTGCAATATATAAGTATATTCAGTGTATATTATATGCATGTAGTGTACCAGATCCCCAAGCAAATAGAAAAACCAAGAAGGAAATATTTTATTTTTTGAGAAGTGTCATATTCTTTTCTAACTTGCATACAGAGGTTATCTAAGTGTTTTTTTTTTTAATAAATATGTTATAACATTATATTTGAAGAGCTGAAGCATTATTTATCAAATAATTCATGTATTAGCATTTGATGTATACGTGTGTGTATATATATATGTATATATATATATACACACACATATATATATATATATAAATTTGGTGCATACACAACTGTTTGTTTTGTTTTATTGTTTTGCTTTGCAGAGTCTTGGGTGGATAAATGACCTATTGAACTGAAAAGTGAACACCCTTGCATTTTAAGTTTTGAAAGCAATAGATTCCATTGACAGGATGACTAGATTTTCTTTGCTGTTTGAAATCTAAGAGCTGGTCATTCTTTTTCTATTTTGCTAATGTTAGCAGATTGTGTGTGTGTGTGTGTGTGTGTGTGTGTGTGTGTGTGTTTGTGTGTGTGTGATAGAGAGAGAGAGAGAGAGAGAGAGAGAGAGAGAGAGAGAGAGTCTGGAAGCAAATCACTCAGCTGACCTTTTTCGTAATCAACTACAATGAGCAGAGTGTGTGTATATGTGTGTGTCCCTGCACTTTTGGTGTGATAGACAGTTTGCTTAAATATGTGGGAAAAGTTAATCCCACTGCCCCTGACCTTTGGCACAGGAACCTTGTGCTTCCAGTAGAAAGTGTGGTAAATGCCAAGTCCTTTGGGCAGAAGATGTTTGCATTAATGTTTTCTATGCTGGAGCCTGAGCCATAGATTTTCTGTCAGCCGTCCTTTGCACTGCTGATATGGAGTAGGTTGAGTTGTATATAGAATATAGTGCCTGATGCCATCTGTTTTGACACCTTGAATATTTTAACCCCAGCCATTGTATTAAAGGAGAATGTCTTCCACTCCCTATCATGCATGTGATTACCATGTAGTATGGGAGGTGGAAAAAATCATGCAGTTTAATATGATTGCCAAAGGGTGGGTGAACCCTAAAAGGAATATGAATCCCAGAAGAATAGGAGCAATACTCTCTTATGGTCCCTAAAAAGAGTTGTAATTCTTGCCCAAGTTACTATATCGGCACACGTCTGCAATAAAAATTTGGAAAGGAGTTCAGTTATTCATCTGGACAATTAGAAAACTGTTAGAAACTGTATGACTTTATATTCTTTACAGTAACCAATTTATTGTATTGTTGTGACATTTTATCTGTTCATACATTTGACATTTATGTGGTTAGCACCTCTGGTGATGACTGAAATTAAACACAGACTAAAAGGACTCAGGCAGAACAAGGATGTTCTCTCATTTTCCTAGAGATTAATCTCTCCCTCTCAAATTTATAAAAGTAAACTTTTTCTTGGTTTGATTTTGCCTCCCAAACTCTTTTCCAAGTTATAATTAGAGATGGAAATTAAGATATCAATGAAAAAATACACTCTGATTTATCACTTCTGACAGAGGAAGTCTTTCCCCAGGCTGCATCTGAGTTCCTTTCTTTAGAGGAAACAGCAGGTGAGGGTGACTATTTCTCAGCTGGTGGCAGCTTCCAAGAGAAGAATTATGTTCAGGAAAATATTTGAGATTAAAGCACATCAGAAAAGAAGCATCATATCAAATTAAGATTTTATTCAAATCAACTTACTGACCTATATTTGAATGTTAAATCCTGATATTTCAAGGTTGGAGTTTTGAAAACCCATGCTCCTTGTAGACTGATGATATAGACCTCCCAAGCAAGGATTTCACTTAATGATGGCATCCTTTTGGGAAAACATAGGGACTGTTATTTCATGAGCATTTATAAGCCAAGTGCCTAATATGTATTTTGTGTTCCCCTTTTGGTCCTTACAAATCTTTGATGCAGGTATTATTATATAGTTGGCCCTTGAACAATGTGGAGGTTAGGGGTCTGACCCCTGTAAAGTTAAAAATCCATGTATAACTTTTGACTGCCCCCAAACTTAATTAGTAATAACCTACTGGTGACTGGAGGCCTCAACAATAACATAGTCAATTAACACATATTTTCTATGTTTTATGTATTGTGCACCTTATTCTTAAAGTAAGCTAGAGAAGAGAAAAATGTTGTTAAGGAAAATATAAGGAAGAGAACATACATTTGTAGTACTTTACTGAATTTATTGAAAAATATCCACATATAAGTGGCCCAACACAGTTCAGGCTCGTATTGTTCAATAGTATCTATTTTGTAGAGGAGGATGGGGGCTGAGAAAAATTCAGTGACTTGCCCGGGGGACCTGTAAAATATAAATAGAAGGGCCACAAATGGGATGCAGTTTATTCTAAACCCATGCTTCTCAATCCTTTTCTCTCCACCCACTTTTTTTTATAAACCCAAAAGACTCCATTTCCCACATACCCACTTCTCTTTCCCTTCTTACTTATAAGATGCTGCTCTTTATTTCTCCCAGCCTAGACTATTGTTCCTGTCTGGCTTCCTCCTTCCTTCCTTCCTTCCTTCCTTCCTTCCTTCCTTCCTTCCTATCAGGAAGTCTGTAGGTTTTATTTTTAATTTTTAATATTGAAAAATATATATTTTCCCTATTTCATTTAATCTATGATGCCATTGATTGAAAGACACACTATTGGACTAGGTTCTACTAAGAAAAAAAACACTTTCAACTAAACTATGATAGAATGTCTTAAAGACAGTCCTGCAACGATGCATGAATCACTCACATCAGCCACTCATTGTCTTTCATTAATGACAAGGGATTTAGCAATTTCTTTTATTTTCAGTTCCTCTGCTTCGCATGTGATAGCTAATCCCTTTTGTATGCGTCTTAATAACAAAACCTAATACAGCTTCATTTGCTTCTGGTATTTTCTTAGGTTCTGTAAAACACATGGTTCTTATTTTGTAGGAAAATATGGGGCTCTAGTCATTCCTGATATGATGAATATTTGCTTCACTAAATCAAATTTTTCCCCACTGCTTTATTTTTGCATATGTAATGATTTCTCCTTCAATGCAAATCATAGTGTAATCCTATAGAAGATATTGTAAATGGCAATTAATCTCAACACCAAAAATAGTCAACACCCAGGGGAAATGATAACAATGTGAATATTTATAATCCAAGGCAATGACAACCACATCAAAACTATCTCGTGGCTGGTAGTGACCACAACAGGTCACTGAATCTGAGACTCGTCCTACTTTTAGAGATATTGAAATGTGGAAAACTTTACTTCTTAGAATTAATGAGAAAAGAAATACCGACTATGCTTTTGGATAGCCTCTGTTTTCTGCCTCTCAGATTCTGATCGGATCATAGCTCTTTTATTCTTGAGGCATCCTCTCCCCCGTACCTCTCATCCTGCAGAGAGATACTGCTGTGCACTGTGCCTCTATCCACGATGATATGTTCTTTCCTCTACTCTGGGCTGGATTTTAGAATTTACCCTAAGGCCTGTTATAAATGTTCAGAAAATTAAATTTTTCTTTTTCCTCTTAGGGAGAGAAAACCTGACTACATTTCCAACTTTCGCCAGTACACATTCTACATTCCCATTTCCGTTCTACCATGGTGCTATGTAGCCCTTTGCTGATAGTTGTAGTGAGCATTAAGGAATTTAACTCAGCACTGAACTTTGTAAAGAACTTTGTAATTTGTATAGAAGAATTACTTTCCATTATTAAACATATTTTCATATGTAACTCATGAACAGTTTTTGTGTTGTGCCCTGAGAAAAGTATCTATGCAGTTGCTGATTTTTGACTTTCATCGCTAGTTCATTTTTCTCTTTTTTCTTCCATTCTTTATAATCTTTTCAGTTGCCTGAAATATAATCATATCTACTTCCTATACAAATCCAAGCAATATATACTTAAAAGTGAAGTTGATAGTCTCTCACTTTCTCTTTCTAATCTCATTCTCTAATGTAACCACTATGAGCTACTGTGTCTCTTGTTAATACAAACAAAAATATATACATTGAAGATATATATTGAAAAAGATACATGTGGCCCTGACAGGAATCTGCTATTCTCGCCTAATAGTATGTTGTAAGCCTATTTCTAAGTTAATGTGTAATGATCTATATTGTTTTAATAGCTGATTAGTGTTTCACAGTATTAGTATATCATGATTTGGGCAACCATTTTCCTAAATATGGGCATTCTAGTTGTTTATGGAGGTTGTTTCCAACATTTTAGATGTAAATTTGGGTAAGACTTTGAAAATATTAAACATTGCTGATGTTTCTTTTTCTTTTTTTCCTCTGTTGGTTAGAATCCCAGAAATGAAAATACTCAGTAAGGGAGTATGCATATTGGAAAAAAGTATTACTATTTTAATTTTCAAAATATCAAAATGCATGCTTTCACCAATAATAAATGAGAGCGCCAGTTTCTCTAGGTTTTCTTTAGCACTGACTGCTATCAAACTTTTACATTGTCATCCAATAGGCAAAAAAGTTAGTATCTTCTTTTAATTAGCATTTCCCTCTTTACCATTGAGGTGGTATATTTTCATTGTTTACTGATCATTTGCATTTCCTCTTTTGTGATTTGCCTACTCCTATCTAGGACCTATTTTATTTTATTTTATTTTATTTTATTTTATTTTATTTTTTGATGTCTATTTATTTTTGAGAGAGAGATAGAGCACAAGTAGGGGAGGGGCAGGGAGAGAGGGAGACACGGAATCTGAAACAGGCTCGAGGCTCCGAGCTATCAGCACAGAGCCCGACTCAGAGCTCAAACCCATGAACTGTGAGATCATGATCTGAGTCAAAGTCAGATGCTTAACTGACTGAGCCACCCGGGTGCCCCTTTAGGACCTATTTTAGATTGTCTTTTTCTTATTGACTTAAAAGAACTCTTTATATATTTAATAATAATAAACACCGAGTGCTTACTATTTAAATGGACTCTAAGTTAAAGTACTTTATACATATTAACACATCTAATTAATTCACACAGCAACCTTATAAGGTAGACATAATTTTATAGGTGAGGAAATGGAGGCAGAGAAAGGTTAAAAAAAATGTGTTCAAGGTCACACAGCTAGTAAGTGGCAGAGCTGACATTCAAATGAAGTCATGTCCTAACTCCTATGCTATGGGCTGCTTAGTTGGAAGGATAGAGGAGTGTGTGCTGAGCACAGAGATATGTCACTGGTGGATCCACAGGTGCTTCTGGCAAGTGCTTTCCAGAGCACATTGGAAGACAAATGTTTGTGTCTAAAGTTTGATGATAATACTTCTCTTTAATAAAAAATAAAACTACACCATTTCAAAGTAGATTCTTGATGGTGTGTATTGTTGAAAGTGAACTTTCGGAGATCGTAAGAAAACTGGTGGGACAGAAACCGAACAATGAAAGCAAAGGAGCAGAGGAGAAGTTTTCTTGGTCACACTAGACATTGAAGGCCGTAAATTCCTTAATGAAGTGAGATTAAAAAATAATATAAGAGCTACCTTGTTATTTGTAGTTTGTTTAAGTAAATTGTTTGTATGTAGTGTTCATTACATTAGCTACTCTTAATTAATCCCTTTGTGGTCTTTATAAAGTTCAGTGAAAGAAGGCTAACATCTCTCCCCCATCCAAGATTATTACAGAATAGATAGATTTATAATTGTTATGATGTTTGTTTTCGGGTGTTCCAGAAATAACACACACACACACACACACACACACACACACACACACACTTTTATTACCTCCATTTAATGTCATCTTTGGAATCCTTATATTGCCTGATTGCAACAATAAAAGTCTTCCTAATCGATTTATGACAAACCTGGGCATCTCAGTTTTAAACTCATTTAATTTAGGATTTTTCTCTCTAACTTCTCTTCTTTTCCAAGAGTTGATCTAAGTTCTAGGGGCTTTGGAACATGGGGGTTGGGAAAGAGATCTGGTTCAAGGTCATTTTTCTTCTAAGTGGGCAAATGAAAGACACTGTAATCCTGTCTGGTCCTCGGATTTGGCCAGATCTTTTCACTTTCCAGAATCTTCTGGAGCATCTGTTATGAGTTAAAGTATGGTTTTCAAAAAGATATAATGAAGTTCTAACCCCCAGTACCTCAGAATGTGACCTTATTTAGAAATAGGGTCATTGCAGATGTAGTTAGTAAAGGTGGGTCATATGGAAGGAGAGTAGACCCCTAATTCAATATGACTGGTGTCTTTTTCTAGGCAGACAGTGTGAAGATAGTAGAGGGGAAGGCTCTGTGTCAATGCAGGCAAAGATTGGAGTTATGCAGCTGTAAACCAAGGGATGCCAAGGATTGCTGATGACAGCAGAAGCTGAAAGAAAGCCATGGGACAGATTGTCCCTAGAGCCTTCGAGAGGATAGCCCTGTGACACTCTGATTTTGGATTTCAAGTCTCCAGAAATTTGAGAGAATAAGTTTCTGTTGTTTTAAGCCCCTAGCGTTGGAAAACTTTGTTATGTCAGCTTTAGGAAATTACTGTAGCATCCAAACTCTTGCTATTTCTGTGGTGTCTTCTTAGCGTATTGGTCCACTTTCATTGAGAGTTATATACACTTGACTCTGGGTCAGTTGGGAAAATATATGGCCGCTTCCAGTGTCCTGTCAAACTGCTGTGCTGTCAGAGTGCTTCCTACAGCTTCTCTGCACTACTTCAGGACCAGAATGTCACAGACACTGTCTGCAGTACTTGTCAACTTCCAGGGCAACCAAGTAGAAAACCAGGCACAAGTACCCTCTCTTCACGAATCTCAAAACCCTTCTCTTATGCCTTGGACTCACCTAGAGGTGGAGAGCCTACATCCCTGTCCTCTCAAACTCCTGGGATGTTTCTGTGATTTTTATTTAATACGGGTAAACAGAAAAGCATCTCCTCCACAATCTGGATCTATATGAGTTCATCCTTGAATTTTCTGTCTGACATCTGGCAGGTGTAAAAGTTTAGAATTTGCCATCCTCGTCCTTTGTTCTTTTATGTTCCTTTATGACATATCCTCCTTGGGCAGTGGGGACTCCAGTCTTGTGGTTTAAGTGAGAGAGTCATCCTTTTAGAAAAAGTGCAGATATGTAAAGCCTGAAACTGTAAAACTCCTAGATGGAAACATATGGGAAAAGCTTCTTGACAATGATTTCTTGGAAATGACACCAAAAAACACAGGCAACAAAACCAAAAATAAGCAAGTGGACTATATCAAAATACAAATCTTCTGTACAACAAAAGAAACAATTAACAGAGAGAAGAGCCAACCTCTACAGTGGGCAAAAATGTTTGCAAACCATGTATCTGGTAAGGGGTTAATATTCAAAATGTATAAGGAACTTCTATAATACAGTAGCAAACAAAACCAAAACCAAAACTGAACTCGACTTAAGAAAATGGGCTAAGGATGGGCACCTGCATGGCTCAGTCAATTAAGCATCTGACTCTCCTTTTCAGCTCAGGTCATGATCTCAGGGTTTGCGGGATCATGCTCTGCTGACAGCACAGAGCCTGCTTGGGATTCTCTCTCTCCCTCTTTCTCTCTGCCCCTCTTCCACTCACACTCCTGTGTTCTCTCTCTCCCTCTCTCTCCAAACAAATAAACTTCAAAAATGGGCTAGGGATTTCAATAGACATTTCCCCAAAGAATATATACAAAGGATCAACAGTATGTGAAAAATTCTCAACATCATTAACCATCAGGGAAATGCAAATGAGATATCACCTCAGACCTGTAAGGAGGTTATTATAAAAACAAACAAACAAAACAACAACAGATATTGACAAGCATGCAGAGAAGTTGGAATTCTTGTGCACTGTTGGGAATGTAAATTGGTGCAGCCACTATGAAAAACAGTATGGAGTTTCCTCAAAAATTAAATAAAAATAGAACTACGTATGATCCAGCAATCCCACTTCTGAGTATTTATTCCAAAGACCTGAAATCAGGAACTTAAAGCTGTATTAGCACTCCCATGTTCATTGCAGCACTATTCACAAGAGCCAAGATATCAAAACAGCTTAAATGTCCTTCAGCAAATGAATAGATAAAGGCAATGTAGTATATACACACAATGGGGTATATTCACCCTTAAAAAAGAAAAAAAAATCTGCAATATGTGACAGTATGGATGAACTTTGAGGACATAACGCTAAGTGGAATAAGCCAGCCACAGAAAGATAAACACTACATGATTTCGCATATATGAGGCATCTAAATTAGTATAATTCATAGAAGCAAAGAATGGAATGTTGGCTGTCAGGAGATGGGGGAAGGAAGAAATGGGGAATTATTAATCCACAGGCATAAAGCTTCATTTAAGTGAGATGCATAAACTCTAGAGATCTGCTATACAACGTTGCACTAATAGTCAAGGGGATTGTTAAGGCAGTAGATCTCACATAGAGAGTTTTTACCATAATGAAATAAATAAAACATTTAAAATGCAGAAGAGACTCATCTGCTAACATTTCACAGTATAATTTTGATTCACATAGTTAGCCTAGGTTGATAAGGCTTAGCTGAAAATTGGAGTCACATTCTAAAGCTGAGCATGGGCAGAGACTATCTGCATCCCTTCTAGAATGCTGTCTTTTAAGGACTATACCTATCTATGTGGGATCATATTTAATGAAGTTAAGAGGTGGCAGTTTATGGCAGACACTGACTACAACTTAATGCTTAAATATCAATATACCCCCTATCTAGTGAAACCTTGGATTGCAAGTAACGTGTTCTGTGAGTGTTCTGCAAGATGAGCAAACATTGCTAGTAAATTTTAGCTTGATAAACAAGTGATGTCTTGCAATACGAGTAGTACCTGATGCCGAACATCACATGATCACAACTGAGCCAATGGTTCTTGAAATTCACGTTGCTATATGAGACTTTAGATTACAAGCATGTTTCTGGAAGAATTATGCTTGCAAATCAAGGTTTTGCTGTATTGGCTAATGTTCTTCATGGATCTTATTTCCTTGTCATCAAACATATGTTTCTTCCTAGCATTGCTGAGGGGTTTTGCACAGTTGATGTATCATTTGGACTCTTCTCTGGTCATTGCTGTAACATGCCTATTCTTTTAGTTTTTCCTTGATTTGCCTATACCCTAATTGTATTTTACCTTAGTATGACTGGGGAATCATTGGGACCTGGTATTAGTAAATGCAGTAACCTTAAGGCAGTGATATATGCTGAATATAGCTAAACTTGATGACGTAAAACTAAATATGTTAGTGATAGATTGGTGATTACACACATGCTGTCCTCAGCACAGCAGTGTGTGGCACAGAGAAGGGATACAAAAGAAGTATAAGGCATCACGTGTAGCCACATGGAGCTTACCATCTGGGTGGAAGGGAATAGGACCAGAGAATAGCGCAGAATAAAATCACCAAGTACAAGCTTATGATGCAGATTATTATATACTAAAACAGAATCTAATATAGTTCCAATAAGGCAGCAATCAAAGGTGACATAACAGTTTAAGAAGGATAGAATAAATCTGGCCTGAAGTTACCTCCAGCTGAAGGTGACTTGAGTTGATCTTGAATCTGGCCCAAACATGTCCAAAGAGAGGGTTTTTCCGTGAGCTGTTCTGCAAACTTGAAGACATGGTAATAAGTAGAGAAAATCCCATTTTGGAGGCACAAGAACAGTATGAACCTTTCATACAGATAGACCCCTGGATGCAAATGTTGCAGTTTTATTTTCACTTGGGCCTCAGTCTCACTCATGTTAATGCGTTAATTCATGTCCTTGTTAAAGATAGGACTGTAGATCCTACTGAATGCAGACTAGGATGTCCCTTCATTTATTTTTTGCTACCCTAGTGGCATCTCCTTGTGCAGTCTCATTACTCAAAAAAAGAAAGAATCTGTGCAGGATACTAGGAAGCTTTACCTGGAAGAGTAGAAGCATGGACAGCCTAACCTAAGAGATCTGGAGATCCTAACCCATCAAAGTACAAAGTACTTTGCATAGTCAATTATATTTAACATTGTTTCAATTATATTTAAAAATTGTTCTGCTGATGGTTCTATTCTGTATTTCATTTTTTGCTTCATTTATTGTCACATCATATAATTTCCATATTTTTGTATAGCCATTGTGATTATTTTCCATTTTCCATCAGAATTGCCAAACCATTTGCCTGTTTTAGTTATCTGAATAGTTTCTGTAATTTTTTTCTAACACAGATTATTAGCATTTAATGATAACTTTTTGCTTTTCTCGAATTCTTTCCTTACTATGAAGTTCCTGGAGTCAGATTACTGAGTTAAAATGACAGGAGCTGTTGCTTTCCAGAATGACTATAAAAATTTACAAAGCTGCTAGCCATGTATGAATGTGTTAGTGGGGCCAACTGCATTTTATAAAGATGGCTATAAGTATGTCTCCATCCTACACCATCTTTTCCAATATGACCTTGACATGGTTCCTCTCCCCCAGCTGCTTGAACTTAGGTGGGCTTGTGACTTGCTTGTAACCAATAGAATCCAGCAGAAATGATATTGCATGATTCCTGAGGTAGGGAAAGAAAGGCAAAGCAGCTTTCACTTTGTGTTCTGGAGTGCTCATGCTTGGCACCTCTTGAGCTGTCATGGAAGGAATCTGGGTATCTTAAGACCACCATGTCAGAGCCCGTATGCCAAGCCACCTGGAAAGGCCACGTTTAATAGATGCTCTGAAAGGTAGTCCTAGATTTCCAGTCTCCCAGACAGATGCCAGACATGCATGAACAAAGAGTTCAGATGATTTTAGTCCCCAACTATGGAGTCATCTCTGGCCCTATTCTTCTCTCTCAGACCCCAGTTACAGACCCCAGTTACAGTGGAGCAGTGGCAAGCTGTCCCTGTTGAGCCCTTTCCAAATTCACAGACTCTAATCTGTGAGTAAAATGCAGTGATTTATGGGGTGCCTGGGTGGCTCAGTCAGTTAAGCATCTGACTTTGGCTCAGGTCATGATAACGCATTTTGTGAGTTCGAGCCCCGTGTTGGGCTCTGTGCTGACAGCTCAGAGCCTGGATGAAGCCTGCTTCAGATTCTGTGTCTCCCCGTCTTTCTGCCCCTCCCATGCTTATGCTCTGTCTCTCTCTGTCTCTCAATAATAAATAAACATTATAAAAATTTTTAAAAAATGCAATGATTTATGTTGCTAAATTTGGGGATAATTTTTTTACACAGAAATATCAATTGGAAAATAACCTCAGTAACAATCCAGCCAGCTTTATGTGTTCTAACATCTTTAGCCAAAAGTTTCGTTTTTCATTGTTTCTTAAATTTAGTGTTGTCTTTCTTTTTAAAAATTTTTTAAAAAGTTTTTTTTGAGAGAGAGCATGCACGCTCATGAGTGGGGTGGGGGTGGGGTGGAGAGAGAGAGAGATTGAGAGAGAGCAAGAGAGCGAGAGAGAGAGAGAGCTCCACATGCTGTCACTGTGGAGTCCGATGCAGGCCTTCAACTCATGAACCTTGACATCATAACCTGAGCTGAAATCAAGAGTCATACACCTAACTGACTGAACCACCCAGGCACTCCAGTATTTTCTTGAAGTCTTAATGCTTTATATTTCAAATATATTTGAATACACTCCCTATAAAGTATTGATGACTATATTCAATGTAAATATATTTTCTTAATCAAATGTTATTCCTTTTAGTTTGTTATGTTACCTGTGTTTCCTTTGTGATGGCTTTTATAGCCTGAAAACCAAAAATTATTTCTCTGAAGATGTGATAAACATTAAATTTGATTCCTGATCATTTTGAATGTTCAGTTTTGATATTTCACTTATTAAACTCACCTCGAACTTGCTTCCATATGTGGATACTTCACATTTATTCCCTCAGTATTTTCTAAGTAAATATTCTTTGTCACCTTACTTTTTGGAGATTTCTTTATCACAGTTTGGTGTTATTTTGGGGTGGATCCTTCTGAGCTACTCATTCTGTTTTACTAGCTGTATTTTTCTTCTTGTTGAGGCATCACAGTGTTTTGGTTATTGCTACTTTCTTGAAGGTTTATACTTCCCTCACTGTCTCTTTGTTCGAAAATTTTTCAGTTTTCTTCTTGTTTACTTACAAATGAATTTCACAATTCATTCTTTGTAAAAACAAGTTACCAACTATTGTAGGTATAATACACTGTAATCAATCTAAAACCTGAACTTCCCTCAAGTATTAAGACCCAAAGATACAAATATGGCTGAATGCAACAAAACAACTAAGTTACAGTGTTCCACCCACATTTCATCTAAAATTATGATAAGAAGAGGAGGAAAAGGGTGAGTGAAGGAAAGCATTCCAGGACGGAGGAACAGAGTGTTAAAATTTGGGGTGGCAAGTCAAAGTATGGCACATTGGTGGAAGTGAAGTAGTTCAGGGTGATAGACACAACAGCACCTGACGGTGGTGGGAGGAGGGAGAAGGGAGAGAGAGAAGCAGGTGTCAGGTAATGGAAGTCCTTCTAGCTATGTTGACAAGTTTGCCAGAGGAAAGTATGGAGGGAAGGAAGTACAGGGAGTGAGAAGGTTGTCTAAAAGTGCAGAGAGAACTAGGGAAATAGCCAGAATGTGACATGTTTCTCTGGTCAGCTGCTTGTTTTTAAATACAGGAGGAATTTGGGCCAGTTTGGATGCTGGGAGGAGGGTGGCCACAGGAAGGGAAGGGCTGGAGATTTTGAGAGACTAATATTAGAGAACTGAGTTCTGCTTCCTTGAATTATTAGAAAATGAAGTCAGTGTGATGAGCACCGGGTGTTGTATGTAAGTGATGAATCACTAAACTACACCTGAAACTAATGTTACACTGTATGTTAACTACCTGGAATTTAAGAAAAACTTGGGGAAAGAAAGGAAAATGAAGTCAGGTTAGCTGCATAGGACAAAATTTGGTTACCTTAAGGTGATGCTTTTTAGTTTTTTTTAAAAAAAGACAACTGAGTCAAAACAAGTGAAATGCATTAAAATGAATAAATATGTAATTCCTCCTTGTTTTTTGAAATGTCCAATTAAGGATAATTTAAAATGGACCCAATTAGAAGTAAAAAATGTTTAAACTAAAAGGAAATATTTTGCAAGTATCTTGTTTTATGAAGGTAAACACTACATTTAAATATGCATCCTTGCACTTGACATATTTATTCATTTTCTTCAAAATGTAAATGCTTTAACAAATGTTGCAAATGTAGAGACATAAATTAACTTTACATCAAAGAGCAAACATCTTACAAATGGCAACAAGAGACCAGTTGTATTTAAGATGTCTGATATTGCTTTATGTCTGTATTAATAATAAAATTTTCTTATGCACTATTCCTCCTTATGGAAAACCCTGCTGTCCTTATTCATATACAAGTAAAGCTGAATTGGGATCTGGATGCCTGTGTGTCTCCCAGAAGCTTTTTCTGGAACGGATTTGATGAGAAAATTTATACTTTCTAACCACCTTTTTATACAGATCTGCTCTTCACTACTTTTACCCCTGGAGTCCTGGATATTTTGGTGGTTTTGACAGAGTACCTCAGACACACATGTTTGCTCCAGAGCGTTTAAACATACATTATTGATTCTATCGTTTGAAGGTAAAAAAGCTTTCAGAAGAAACTTGGAAAACAAGTCAAAATCGATTGAATTTAAAGACCAATAGAAGTCCCCAGATATTGTTTCCACAGCAACAATTTGAATGTTGAATATTTCTTTGCATGTAACAGGTAATTAATGGCTTCATTGATTCAACAAAAAATTTTGGCAACTACTATATGCTAGGTAGCTAAGAAGCAAAAAGAACCAGGCCAAACTGTGTCTCATTCTCTTCCTTTCCCAGCGTATTGCCCCCGGAGAGTGCACAGTCTAACCAGGGTGCCTGGCAAATGAAGTTTTAAGAATACTATAATGTGTGCCATAATAAATGAGGGAAAAAGGTACTTTGAAAGCACAGAAAGAAGAATCTAAATTTACCTGTTGGGACTGGATGCAGACAAGAGGGATTTTATCACCTATTAAATCAGCAGAGAGAAGGCATTTGAGTTTTATCTTCAAGAATGGGAATAATTTGTAGGATGGGTGAAGGGCTTGGCAGGGTGGGAGGATGGGATTGTTGGGGCGGAAGGAGGCATATCCTGTTCAGAGGAAGTAACCTGTGTAAAGCCAAGGAGCTGTGTTAGAACACTGTGGTTTTGGAGTGAATACTTGCCGTTCTGACTTGTGGTAGGAGAGGCACAGGGTGTGTTGAGAGAGTGGCAAGTTTTTCTTCTGAAAGAGTAGGTGGAGATATGAGTAAACATTTTTATGACATCATAAGAAGTTTGAATTTACACTGTACTCAGTGGGGAGCGTTGAATGATCGATGACGTACATCAGACATATACGTTAGCATCAGGAAAAGCGTAGCAAGCAATCACAGGACTTGCATGACATCAGGTGACCATTGTTTTTCTCTCTTTACTTTCAAGAAAACAATGGTCAAATAAGGCATTGCGGGTGACTGCTTCTTTCAGTGTAAAAGACTCTGGAAGATGCTCCTTGTAACTTGTGGAACTTAATAGTCTTTACCACCATGACACAATTCCACAGGCTAATTCTCATGGTTGGTGATTAAATCCCAACCCTCTTGTTTTATCCTCTTGGAGATGAAGACTTTTCAGCAGCTTTTAATTCACTTGAAGGCAATTTTAGAGTTATCTCTTGGACTTTCCACTCTAGACTAAATAGTTCTATCTCATTTACCTTTTTTTTTTCCCTCTCATGACTTCCATGCCACAACTCTTGAAGTCATTTTAGTTGTTGTTTTTTGGATCTTTTCTAGTCTCTTAATATCTTCCTTGTATATGGTAAAATAAGGCAGTATAGTCTTTTAAAAAGATTCTAAGTGATGTTAAGCCAGCATAAAGGATTATTCTCAACCATTTTACATTATATTGCTATAGGATATGCCTAATATCATGTTAGGATTTTTTAAAGGCACCTTTGCATTGGTAGAAGATAGAATTATTTTTTTGATGTTTTGATTGTACATTCCTTTTCTATTTATACAGTTAAAATATATTTGAATGTATATTAAAATATATAATATACAGTATATATTATATACATTTACTTTTTTTAAGTTCGCTCTATGTCCAACATGGGGCTTGAACTCATGACCCTGAGATCAAGAGTTGCATGCTCTACCGACTGAGCCAACCAGGCACTCCTATGCATTTGAAATATTTTTGAAGCAATACTGATAAGTTCTTTCTTGCTGTTGATGAGTGATTTCTCTAGCAGTCTTCAAACTATTATTTTTTCAGCTTTATGGAGTTATAATTGACAGATGAAATTGTAAGATATTTAAAGTATACAACCTAATGATGTGATATATCTGTACATTGTGAAAGAATTCCCTTCATAATTTGAACTGCATCCTTATTTCAAGCAACAAGGTATAAAGGAAAGAAGATAGGTTGGGTAGATCTGGGTTCAAACCCATGTCTTCGTCAGATGTGTTGGAAGTGAACAACTTAGGCTAAAAAGATCACCCCAGAATAATTATGCAATATTCTTAAAAGTGTCCTAGTTTGGATGATAACCTGCATAGTTACCTTGGGTTCTGTCCATTACTAGTCTTCTCTGACTTCCAGCTTCCTCACTGGTAAGAGGGGTAACCATATCTAGCCAATACATTCATTTGGAAATATAAACACTAAAAAAAGCTATGTTTTCTAGCATGGAGCCTGATACATAGTAAATCCTTTAGGTCCTTTAGTTTTTCTCCACTTTTTATAAAATTTATTAACTTTTCAGAACAAATAGATTCTGTATCCTTAAATTATCTACATATCTGAGATAAAATCATATTTGTCTAAATAACATGCTTGTGAAGTTCATCCTTATAGATGTCAGTAGGAAGTTTAATGAGCGTCCTTGCTATATCCACAATCCTAAGTCATTAGTAATGACATTGCACAGCAAAGACTTGCATGTAAGATGGTTTGAATTGTCCTTTAGTTTCATATACAGCCAATAAGAATGACTCCATATTCCGTCCAGTCTCCAGTTTTCAGGTTGAATCCCATTAAAATGGGATTTCACCATGTGCATTCTGAGGAGCAGTATTCCCGGTGGGTAGTCAATAGATATTATGATGAGGGAGAAATGTTGTTGTCAAATAAGCTGTGCAGATGGGAAATGCTGGAATAATCTAAGCTAAAGAGGTTTCTACCCTACAGCATTTCCTAGAGCTTTATCATACTCCTCTGTGCTGTGAATCTGAAAGAGCATGCTGTAGTGTGCAGCATTCACGAAATAATGAACTGAACTTGGGTTTTCTTTCCCAGGGAGGTATTCAAGAACTAATAGAAAACACTTGGAAAAACACAAGTGGCTGACAGCTCAGTCTATCCCAACATTTTCCAATTTTGGCAGAATGTTTATTCATTTATTCATTCATTCAACAAACATGTATTTACCCCAAATTATTTATTGATTGAGTGCTTTGTCCCTAAGTAGTCCTTAAAACCACGTCATTTAATATACAATTATAGTTTTTATAGTTTAATATTTGGAAAATAATTGAGGTAGTAATTTAAAAATATAGATATCAAAAACATGTTAAATTCTGTAAATATTTCCTCCATATTTTTAAGTTTATTTATTTATTTTGAGAGGGAAAGAGAGTGAGAGTGGGGGAGGGGCAGAGAGAGAGAGAAAAAGGATCCCAAGCAGGTTCCACACTGTTAGGGCAGGGCCCGACGCAGGGCTCGAACTCATGAACCGTGAGATCATGACCTGAGCTGAAATCAAGAGTCAGACGCTTAGCCAACTGAGCCACCCAGGTGCCCCTGTATTTCTTTCATTCTTATTTTGTAGTAAGAATTCAGTCTTCTACCAGTGGTCTCCAACTTTTTTGATTGTGCCCTCAGTTCTTTACCCATCAAATATGCTTATTTATTTATTAAATTATATGCATGTATTAATGGATTAATATAATCATATGTTATAAAATATGCACAGAATTCAGATGTTTTAAAAGGATGAGATGAAAAATAAATAAAAATGAAAATTCTAATATTTTCTTCCTGGAATTTATTGGGTCACTTTGCCAGCCTCTTGGCTATGTGCCCCTCTGTTTGTTTGTTTGTTTGTTTTGTTTTGTTTTGTTTTGTTGTACCCTCTCATTGGAGACTACTTGGTGAAAGAGCAAAGAAGGAAGCAGATGTAAATGTGTTACAGGCAGAGGAAGTATTTTTTTTCATCCATTATATTTGTCATGATTTATTAAAGAGTAAATTTAGGTCCGACACTATCGTAAGTGGTTCACCAAAAATGGATAAGGAAACATTGTTTTTTTTTTATCTCCATGAGCTTACTCTGATTGAAGGAAATGAGCAATATCAGTTTAGAAGGTAGAATTCTCGGATCAATTCTGTTATCAAATATTTGTAGAACATCTATCATTTGCTAAGTGCAAGGCATCAGAGATGCAGAAGTAAGTTAGAGCCTTGTCCTTGAGGAGCTTTTATGCACCAAAGAGATGTCCAGTGTAACAGTGTTCTCAGGACAAAAGGGAAGGTTACTGTGGAAAACTACTTCTTAATGTTATGAATCTTACATTTTGAGTAAGACTTCTTTCTATCAAAGGATTATGGGAAGAGGCATCTGCTTGCTAGGAGAGAATCTATAACTCTCTTGTTTCTAAGTACTCCTCTTTTCTTTACCCTATTTTAGTATGTAAGACTCCTGCTCTCTTAAGATGCTGCTGCTAGTGATTGCTGTGCTATTTTTCCTCTTCACCTGCTCTTTGGTCTCAATGAATTAACCATTCAAACTTGTTTTTGTTAACTGCTGCCATATTGTTCACTCATCAGTAGTCTCCCATTCCATCCTTTGTGATGAATACCCCAGTATATTATTACTTTAGCTACATGTTATTTCACCGAGACTCTAAATTCTAGCAGATGTCCACTTACATCTCAATCACAAATAGTCTTCGTTAGAATTACTTAAATGCATGTGACTTTAGGATTTTTCAAAACATATTTGATATCTTTGTTTTATCATACACTCACATTTGTACACCTATAAGAGCTTAGGTATTTGAAGGATGGGTATGACCTGTAGAAGTATTTCTCAGGTTTCTAGTTTTATTTTTCTGAAACATTTCACTTCAAATAGAGTTTTAATTGTATTGGCTCTAAGTGAATGTAAACCAAGTTAGTATTGAACCAGCAGATGGAAAAATCTTTATCACTGAACAATGAAACAACTTGAATTCTTTTTTCCCCTTTTGCCATCTGGTATCTGTGCTCATATTTGAAACATTAACCATTCAGGAACGAGTTGTTTTCTGTATCCAATAGTCAGAAACTTTTTCTGAAGGCTGGTGCTTATCTTTTCAGAAGAAAAAAAAAATGCCACAAATACAAATGGAGCCCTGAACTAATATTTGACAGTCACATAAAAGCTTAAGAAAATGCAGAGTACAAAGTGAGTCTAAGGAGATGCCATTTTCAATTTATTTTCATAATCTAATTCTGCATTGCTTGTAAAGGTTAATCTAAATCCAGCAGAACAAAGCCAGCCCACTGTTTACTTGTTATAGGCACTGCTACATTATTCTAAACACAGCAAAATGAGCATAGCCCTTGTTCACAACCTATTGCTATTTTTTTTCTGAATTGTAGCAGATATTTTTTTCATGCAACTCTCAAATTATCAGTAGTCAAATAGTGTCTGTAATGGTAAAATGCTTCTAAGAAAACATCCAGAAAATAATTTATAATATTCACTTTGAAGAGAGCAACACAATACATTAGCCTCCAGTTATTCGAGTAACCTTGTGGATCGACTTTTCTCTGGATGTCCAGCAATATTCCCATCACTTAACTTTGTGGAGGATGAAAGCCAAAGGAGCTCAAATAGTTTACATATTATTTTAAATATTCTCTAAGGACATATCTCTGCAACATTAGAAACTTTAGCCCTTAAGCGTCAAGCATTACAATGATCTGGTAACAATGGTTTTAGATTTTCTGGCACTTTCATTATGTATAAACTATTTATCTCTATTTTTTCAAGAGTTTTTCTTGTATAAACAAAACATAAAGAATTAATGTGGTAATTCTATTGTCCTTGAAGTCAGATTCATGGTCTAAATCTAAATCTTTTGGCATATGGTGTATTTACTCTCACTTTTCAGATTGGCTTATCTTTGAGTAGACTTTGAAGACTTTCCTTCTGTGGTTGCATTTTCCATCTGGGGACCCACTGGCAATTTCTTGGTTTGTGGCTGAGTGGACCGTTTCCAGAAGTTTTCTCTCTATGGACAGCTAAGACGATCTTATAAATTATTCTTTCTAGAAATAATTTTTACTGAAGCGTGTCTGATGGACAAGTTTAAGAAGAGTACAAACAGCATTCACTAGGTTAAAGTGTATTACTTTCTTGTATAAACTTGGACCTTTATCTTTCTGCTTAATCTGACTCTGGTTTATTTGGCTTTAAGACATGTTTTAACACCCTTTCTCTCTTAATTGGCCTTTCAGGTGTGGAAGAGCTTTTGGGTGTGGGGATGTGCTTTGTGAATACTCTCAGCAGCTACAAGGGACGCCTTCCAGGGAACCTCAGAACGCTGTACTCTGCACACAGCAGCTCTCATAATGGTGAGTCTGAAACTCTTCCTCCAGAGACAGTGCTCACTGCTTTGTGCCCTGCCATGTCTGTTACCTGAACCATCTATTTTTCAGCTACTTTTTTCCATGCTGCCAACAAAACGTCCCCTGCTTACTTCTCTCCTCATGGCCTCTGCCTACTTAGCTCCTATCACTTTGTGGCTGCTTTTCCCTTAATGTGGATTTCAACTTTTACCCTTACCGAGTTCCAGCTGTCTCCACATCTTGCATTCATCCCTGCCACAGAGAGTGTGTGGTTGGATTGTTGCGTTACCATGCAGGAGAGGGTGTTATTGTGTCTCTGAGCTCTCATGCCAGGCCATTTCAGAGGTCTTTGGTCTTTATGTGTCTGACTCAAATAGTCACTTGGAGTTAGAAAAACAACATAAGCCCCAAACAGTACCAAAGACATTATTTACTTGTGATTTAACTAACCTGATGTCAGGAATTCGGATTACTGTTCATCTCACCCCTGGGAGGCAGGTATTATCCCTATCTCTGTTTTATAGATATGGAAACAAGATTGGGAGTTCAATGCTGATAGAGCTTGGATTCAAACTCAGCTCTGACTTCAAAAGCCATGCCTTAACCAGTATAAAATGGCAGAGGCTGGGTCACAGGGTCATATTATTCAATGCCCAGAGACTTTTGTAAATGGATGCCCTTGGAGGAAGGGTCGTATAGGAAGGTAGGTGCCCTGAGGCTTTTTAGAAAGGGCATTTTCACCAACAGGCACCTTTCTGCATGCATAATTTTCTGACAGCACAATGGAGGCTAGCACATTTATCCTATTAAACACAATTTCTTGATGGATTGAAGATGTGAAGCAAAGCTTTACTGTTTAAACTTCAAAGTAATTGTGTAATGAGAGAAATGGTACTGGGCATGGAATAGTAGGACTTGGGTTTTGTACCCCAGCCCTGGAATTTACTGACCTTTAAATTTTGGACTAATCACTCAATCTCTTACTTTATTCATCTTTAAAATTGGGTCAATCTTAATTTTAAAAGGACAATTGCACACTTAATTTTTTGAAAAGATTAGATTACTTTAACAAAGGGCTTGGCATTTGATAGGAATCGAGTATGTTAATGGCCTGTTTCTTATGTCTCTGAAGAGAGACTATATCTGGCCACTTAAAAAGAAAAAAGAAAAAGAAAACCTCTTAACTGAAGTATAACACACACAGAAAAGTGTGGAAATAATAAGTGTTCAGCTGAATTAATTATCCAAAATGAACTCACTTGTGAAACCACCTCAAGAAATGAAACACTACAAATACCCTCCCTAGGATTTCTACTCATGTCCGCTTTCAACCACTGAACTTTTCCCCAGAACTAACCACTATTTTGACTTCTAATACCATTGGTTGTTATGGGGAAGTAGGTTCTACTTACATAAATGGGTTAGAAAAAAGCTTAGGGTGGAAAGCTGCCACCATGGGGCGAAAGCACTTGAGGTTAACTTGGGAGATATTGTAATGGGATCATGAATATCTTGTTATATCACCTGCAGGAAATTACTTTCCATTTGATGCCTATATACTATTGTTCTTTGATCACAAACTCCACTTGCCCCCCAGACCCTTTGCTTCTTACACACTCAAGTTAATGATTACTGTCTATTTTCTCAATGTTCATGTGTGTAAGATCTTATTTTCTGCACATTCACCATGTGGGTAATAGCTTGTGAGCTCAATAAATATGGAGATGAAACCCCTGTTCAGGGCTCTTGGCTCCTCCTGGACATTAGCCTGTCTTGTATTCAATTCTGCAATCACTCTCTTTCTGCACAAGAGTGAACTCCAGACTCATAGTCTGCGACAGTTGGTTTTGCCTACATTTCTTCTTCTTCTTCCTTTTTTTTTTTTTTTTTTTTTTTTT